>NC_028360.1:9701459-9783933 GCF_000741045.1 Vigna radiata var. radiata
GCCCAAAACTTTTATTGGCCATGTTGAAAGTATGGGCATTATGGATAAGTCAATGTTAACATGATGATGTTATCTATCTATATGGATATTTATAGTTATATGCTTGTACTGTCATGACACTTGTGAATTCAATTAAAGTTATGTTTCTTTTATTCTATTGTTATTCACATTAAGTTATATACATGTATTATTGATTGTGGTAACATGATAGGTCTCTTTTAGAGACATGAAAGTTATAAGATTGATTAAAGTTATGTTGAGTTGTTTTGATGATACATGGAAGGAATCTTGTCGATCATGACTTTTGCCCACCATGATCCAATCATTTCAATTCATATAAGGATGATGACTTGATAATTCTAATGAATGGTGCGCACTTAAAGTTTATTTTAGATCTTCAAGTCATCACATGAACCAAGTGGGAGAATGTTAAATTATATTAATAATTAACATTGGTTCATGTAATGTAAAGTATAACTTTGATGTAAAGATTCTAATGTGATGATTATTAGAATATTAAAGTATTAAAGTTATTGGAATTATTTTAGAGTTATTAAAATTAATCCCTCTCTTCTCACTTCAAAAGGGCATTTTGGTATTTTTATTAAGATTAATTAAAATACCATAAAAGAGAAAAAAGTTTTACGATAGTGGACAAAGTTACGTTTCTTAAAAGTGAAAAAGAGAGAACGAACGTTCTTAGAAAAGACAATATAGAAACTGTGACTTTGACAGAGAAACTATCCTTGGCAACTTCTATATCATCAAGAAGGCATTAAAGAGGAGTAAGAGGAGAAAGAACTTTTGACAGGAAGAAGTGCACAATGGATATGGGTTAGTTCTCTTTTACTGTGTATGTGGGAATTGTGAGTATCATAAAAATTCAAGATCCTGTTGAGTTAATTTTCATTCAATTGAAAAATTAAAGAATTGCTTACAAACCAAAGTCATATAGATTGACCAATAACTTTGGTTTCATTTATCAAGCACAAAAAATAAGTGTTTCTTTGTAAGTCAAATGTTGGAAAATACATAATCAAATGACATAAAATTTCTTCTCAATAATCTTTTCCATACTACTAAGCAGTTTGTCTCTTAATATCTAATTTTCCCCTTCTCATTGGTTGACTTAATTGTTGTGTGAATTCCTGCATTAGTTGAACTGGTGCGTGTGATGAATGTGTCAATTCCTAAGATGGTTGTGGTGGTTCATGTAATGCTTAAGGGGATTGTTGAGTTGGTTGTGGTGCTTATAATGTAATGGGGATTGCGAAGTTGGTGTTGTTGGTGGTTGTGATAGTTATGGGCATTGAGGAGTTGGTTCTGTTGGTGACTGTGATGGTTGTTGGGATTCAAGAGTTGGTTCTGTTACTTAAGGACGCAAGGGAATTTTATTTTTGTGGTGGCCAACTTTATGACAGATGCTATACTTTGAAACATGTAATTTCTTTCCCATTCTTCTTGATTACAGTGTCACCAACTACTGCAACTTAAATTACATTGTCATCTGCAAGTTTGACTTTACTAGTTTTACTGGTATCAAGGTTGTATATCCAACTTCTATATCTAGCTGTGTGATTTGAGCACCCCAGGTCAAGAAACCAATTCTCGATTATGAATCTCTCTTTACTAGTTTTGAACATTAACACCATAGGCTCCTCATCCAAATTATCTTGAGCAACATTGGCTTCATTTTAGCTTCTCTCTTATACTTTGCCATGTCAATAATCCTCAGTAGGGATAACAATGTGTTGGGTCAGACACAGACGGTGTCTACCCGTTACCTAACTCAAAAAAAAAATAAAATTCACCTACTACTCATGCAAATACAAATATCTATAGATATTTAAAAATCTATGAGTACCCACGAATACTCGTGAATAATTAAAAAAATATATTTTATAAATTTTTAAAATAAAATTAAAAAATAAAATTAAATATAATTAAAATTTTAATTTTAATTAAATTTAATTTGATAAATTATAAATTAGTTTTAATTTTAACTAAATTTAATTTAATAAAATTTAATTTTAATTTAATTAAATTTAACTTAATAAGATATAATTTTTATTTTTTATTTTTTCATATAAAGAATACACGTGAGTACAAATAATATAATATTTATATCATATTTATAAGTAATATTAAAATATTTGTGGATAATGGATATTCTTGTGATCTATTATCTCTCCATTGGATTTTTATGCAATCTCGATTCTTGTTTCCTCCTCATCCTTTGCCAAAATTGCTTTTAGCTTACCTTGTTTGATTTGCATGTTCACTAGAACCACCATTTTTAACAAAATAACCACTCTTCCTCCATTTTCAAACCACATCTCCTTGTAGGCCCAAAGCATTTAATCATTAGAGTTTTAACTCATAAGCTTCCAGTAACCCTTGTAGCTCTTTTACAAAATGAGTGTAAAAATTCTTGAATGTCAAAACAACATGAAACAATTATCTCACGTACGAGTCAGAATAACTAATAGTTTAAATATTTAATTCCGAAAGAAAATTCTGCAATTTCGTCTTGAGTGTGAATTTGTTTATAAATGCTTTTTCGGGTAGTGGGTGAAATAATTTGGTAATTCTAAGAATAGGTTAGATCATATAAAACCAAACATACATATGTTGCGTAAGAAGTTGCATTCTTTCACCATTGACTATTACATCAATTTTAAAATTCAAAAAATATAAAAGTCATTGAAAACGAAACCCATATTCTTTTTTCTTTTAATATTTTTATTATTTTATTTTGCTCTCTTTTGGAGTGTGATCATCACAAGGGATGTCTTTACTCAATAAACAAAAAAAAACAAAACAATCTCTCTCACATGGGTCAATAATTCTACTAGCGTGCGGCGACACGATGCAGTTGCGTGTGCAAAACCACTCACATCGACACAAAAACATTGTAAGAACTTTGATTAGATTAGAGTTTTCCCTTTCTTTGGACAATCACTTTCAATATTACCATATAACTCTGTTTATTAATGTTTATTATAAAATAATGAGATAGATAACGCAATAATTGGAGACTAATTTCTTAAAATAGGCTTTAATAGTTATTTTGATCTTTCGAAAGAGTTGTGTTTAAAATAATCCGTACTCAATTTTGGTCCATTTTTTTAACCTCTTTTATAGTACATTGTCGCGTACTTAATTTTTTTTCTCTTTTTAATTTTACATATCAATAAACTTAATACTATCTCGCAATTACTTAAAATTGATATATCATTAAGTTTTGTCTAAGGGACAGATATATCATTTAGTTTTTGACATTATAATAAAAGAAAATTAATTTGACTCATTTTTTCAGAATTGAAATCATTTGTTATTTTCCAAAAGAAAAAAGAAGATCATTTTGAATACAACTCCTCTCTTAAAAAACCAAAAAATGTATTAAGTCTTTAAAATTTATAAGATGAAAAAAAAACCAATAGATATTTCAGACCTTTATTATATAACCTGGAAAAATGTGGGGATAAGAAGGTTTGATAAGAGGTTGAAACAATAATTCAACATGGGAGGTTGTGTATCAGTTTCCTGAATTAAAATAAAAAAAAAAAAGACTTTGTTATTTTGTAGTTGTGAATTTGCACCAAAATATGGTGCACATTAATTGGTGGTACTTTTGGAGGATAAGGTCAATTTTTTTTTTCTTTTTTGATATTTTCGTGAGAATTCACTTCAATTTCCAAATTTGAGTCGTTTGACCACTATTTTGGCTCTGAATATTTGTGTGCCATGCTTGATAGAGCTGAAAAGACGTTTAGAATTTGCAAACCAAGTTAGAGAAAAAGGGATATTGGATATTCCACATAAAATACCAATCATACTTCTTTTGTTTTGTTCCTTCAAACCCAACAAATTATTATTTTAAAACGTGGTTTATGTTCTATACATAAATAAGAAAAAAATATCTTATTCGTACTTAAATTCTAAACATAATATTTACTTAAATGGTTTTAAAACTATTAGACATCGCTTTTTTGTTGATTTTTTTTATCATAAACTGAAAATGCCCAATAGCTTTTTATTAATTTTTTATCTTCAACAATATATTTTTGCCAAAAACAGGGGCTCAAATTTAACGAAAAAATAGTGTTTTTTAGCTTCAAAGAGATATAGAACATAAAACACAAAATGGATATTTGAATAAAATGGGGCTTTAGGAGGAAATTGTAGGGGTGCATAAAGTAATAGCCATTTAAGAGATAATAGAAAAGCTACTCATGTTCCACATTAGCCGAAGTTCACACAATAACTTATATTTCCTAATATTTGAATCATGTTAATATTTTTTTTATACGAAATAATTATGTTAAGAGTGAAATATTTATATTTATTGTACAAATTATCGTAAAACTAAATTGTACTGGAAGAAAAATACTTGCTTTTACTTTTTCTAGTTACACAAACAAACCATTAACGAAAGAAAAATGTACTGATAGCATATTTTTAATATTTTTCATCTTGAGTAAATTTATATTGTATTACTTTTATTTTTTATTCATAGGAATTTAACATATGTAGAGACTTCATAGAAATTTATACGTATGCTGAACCAACTGAACTAGCATGTGTGTTATGTTATTTAATTATGAATTACGATGTATGATAATATTTTTTATTTTTAGAAATATATTTTGATGATTATATTAATAAAAAATTTATAGTTTATTCACCACATAATTTTTATCCTAATACCACATAGGAATTGAACTGTAACTTATCCAAGCGTTAAAATATCTAAAAAAGCTCTCTTTCTTGTATATATATACACAGTGCATTAAATAAAAAAAGAACTTTAATAATTAATCATTAATATTTAGCCTAATTTTCTATTTCACGATTGTTGTACATTTTTTTAAGCATAAATTTGAGATTTAAATTATATTAAAAATAAATAAAAGATTTAATCGAAAAAGCAATATCTGGGCCGAATTAATAATTTGAGAGAGTCAAAGCCCATATTAGTTGGGCTGGTTAGATCCACATACACGTGTTCTCTATATAAACTATAACTCGACCCCTTCGCTAACTCAACTCATATTAGGGTTTTTGCTTCTAAGCCTCTTAGCTGAAATCTTTTAGTATTTTTTGTATATTACGTGTGGTGTTAATTCAATTTTGGCCGAAAAGCCCTAACTTGTGTTTCCCTTTCATGTCTCTCCGGAAATCCCTTTTTTCTTACTTCTGTTGTTTTGGGGATCTCTGGAGCAGTTAAATTTGGATTTTGATTTCTGGGTTTGCATTCTTTTGCAGATTGATGAAATGGGTGTTTCTTGATTTTAACTGTGGCGAGTCTTACAGACCAGTAATGAGTTGCGGGTATGATCGCAACCGTTAATGAACATCTAAGGTCTTTGCGTTTTTTCTGAGCTTTTCAATTGTTTTTGCTTTTCAAATGTGTATAAATTCGTATTATTTATGTTTAATTTGGGTGTGTTGTATATGGGAGCTAAAATGGCTTCAAATTTGATGTATGTTTGTTCGATGAGTTTGGTAAATGTTTCGAAAATTTTTGAGTTTATGATTTGGGATCAATATAATTTAGTGATTGAGGTTAGTGTTTTGAAACTCTTGAGATTGAATTCATATTTATCAGAATATACACTTCTCTTTCGAAGGTGTCTTGAATGCTACTGTGTATGTGAGATGGGGCATTGAAGTTTTGTTTGAAATATTATATAGCCTCGGCAGATTGTGATGAAGCAAAGTATATAATCCAACACTTGATCTGAGATATCTTAGTGATTGTAAACCATTCTTTATGCTTCTGAATCTACCTGGTTTTGTATTTTTTTTCTTTTTTAATGAACAGTTGTGTCTGGTGAATGGAATCATGGTCTTTTATTATGGGGATTGGAGTGTTTAGGAATTAAATTGTTTTAGTTTTTTCACCCTAAATAAATAGTAGAACAGATATTGTGTCTTGGTTAGAGGTACCTTTGGTTTATGTTTTTTTTTTTCTGGTTTGCACAATTGCATTTACATCTACTACATTTGTAGCAGCTGGATTTGTTTTCATGTTTCTTGCATTTTCTATGTCAGCACATGAAGTGAGCAATTGGCTAATTGAGATTAAGCTAATATTATTTTGATTAATAACAAACGAAGGATGTCTTGTATATGATTTTGAATTTTTGTGGTTGGAGACATGTTAAAAGTAATTTGGTCTTAAACTGATTTCAACAAATTAAAACAGCTTCTTTTTAATAAACTAGTGCCTATACCCGTAACAGGGTTCTTTGAGTAAATTTGTAATTTATTTATTTCATGTTAATTTTTTTAAATGTTTTTTTATTGGAAAATGTAAAAATTAAAGAATATATTGAAATATTAATAAATTAATTTTTCAAATCTATTGTTACTTAAGATCGGATGTTTTAGTTTTCATTTGAATTTAATTATAAATTTTAAGTTTTAAATTTTTAAAAAATGTGATTTTTGTATTATTAACTCATTAAATTAAATATAGAAAAGAAAGAAAAAACTTGTATAATTTGAAAGGGTTGCTAAAATTTATATTGGCTACATGATCGTGTATCATTGAGGTAAAGATAATATTAATAATTTGAAATAATATTAAGCAAATTAGTGAAAGAATCTCCTCGACAAAGTCTTCTATGGCACTCTCAAGTCTTTTATGGCACCATGAGTTGATGTTGTACTGCATAATCTCATGTTTTGTGAGATTGTAAAATCTTTGCAATGCTTCCATAATTTAGAGAGGACTTTTTTAACTTATGTTGCATGTAGATGCAAAAGGTAGAATATGTTATTTTTCCTCTAAAAAGCAATAGTGAAAGAATTGTACTTGAAGTCACTTGTCTTTAGGTATAATGGTAGTATACAAAAATCTCCACATAAATGTCTTCCTTGTGTCATCTCTGATCAAACATCAGCAACTACATTAACTTTCAGTTCAAAGTCATAGTCTTTCATAAACTCTAACTACGGCTTCTATATGATATATAGCTTCTTTTGATTATACAAGAACTTTTGTGATTACTCAAAATTTCAAATTGTGAGTCATACAAATATTTTCTTTATATCTTTAAGGCAAATACCATTCTTGCTAACTCCAAATCATGACTAAAATAGTTTTTTCATGAATCTTTAGCTGCCTTAAAATATATGTCACTACTATATTTTTTTTTTCATAAGCATGCAACTTAATCCTTGATAAGAAACATCATAATAAATTTTAAAAGATTTATTTGTGTTAAGGACTATAAATATTGGAGTATTTTGTCAACCTCTACTTTAACTTTTGAAAGTTTTCCTATAATTATGTTAAATGTGTTATTATCTTAGTGAGTATTTCAATTAATTTTCTATAGTAGTTAGTTAAATCCACATAACTTCTTATCTTTAATGGAGACTTGAGATGTTTCCATTTCAACATTGCCTCCACCTTAGTTGTATTTATAGATATTCGTTGAGTTGTTGATATCACTTGGCCTAGAAATTACATTTCCTTCAACCAAAACTCATACTTAGACAATTTGACATACAAGCTTTTCTCTCCCAGAATGCTAAACACCGTTCTAAGATGTTCATCATGTTCCTCATGAGTTTTGGAATAGATAAGAATATCGTTTATGAAGACTAGGACAAACTTATCTAGGAAGGGTTTGAAGATTCTATTCGTATATAGTCTATGAATAAGACAAAAGCATTAGTCACACCAAAAGGCATAACTACACACTTATAATGTCTGTATCTTAACCTAAATGTTGTCTTTTGCACATCTTCAACCTTAACCAAAATCTGATAATACCTTGATCTCCGATCAATCTTTGAAAATATTACTGCATCATGCAACTAATTCATCACATCATTTATCCTTGGCAAGGGGTACTTTTTTTATGGTCAACTTATTCAACTTCTTGCAATCCACACCTTGAGTTACCACTCTTCTTCTTCACTAACAACATTAGTGCTCCTTATAGTGACAACTGGGTTGGATAAACTACTTTTCTAACAAGTCTCATATATGCTTCTTCAACTTTGTCAACTCTACTAAAGCCATACAATATGGAACTATTGATATTGGTTTTGCATCGAGCACCATACTGGTTTTGGTTTTTTAACAAGACTGGGATACGGGTTTTATCCCTATGCTCTTGTTAGAAGGATAGTCATTGACAAAATGCCTTTCTTTCTCACAAAAGTAATGGATCCTGGATAGATGAGATTCTTGTTGAGAATGAAACCCTCTAGTCCCTTGAAGTTCAATTCTAAAATATGGTTTTTTCCTTTCCTTTTGTCCAGACGTGGACCCAAATGGTCCTCCCACCTTTTGCTACTACCTTTGTTGAACTTTCACTTCAACTTTCAGTTTCTCCATTACTTTTGCCTTCTCTACCAAAAGAAGAAATTCTTTAATGCAGTGAAGGGTTGTCATCAATTTGAGATCTCCCTTCAAACCAATCTCAAATTTTCTACACTGTTACTCTTCATCTATTAGTATGGAACTTGTCCAGATGCTTGAATTAAATTGAGTACTTTAATAACCTAACAGACTCCATTTGTTGCATAACTACATTGTGTTGTTGCACCATATAAGCATTATGTTGTTGCATAGCTACTACAAAAGACTCTATTACCCTCACCATATTAGGAATATATGAGTTTTATAGGAGGAGGAATGATGACCTAGGTGCCATAACTCTGACCATACAAAAAAAAGAAGAAGGAACCATAGTCTATCCAAAGATGGTCACACTATTAACAAGCATAACACATAAAACACACAATAGAGATTAAACAAGCTCATTCCTACAAATCTCCTAAATACTGCTCTGATACCAAAATCTAACATCACATTTAATAATATTAAATGACTAAATAAAACATTAAAATTTGGTTAACACACAACAAATAATTAAAAATCATATATATTAGTACTGTCAAAATAGGCCAATCAGCCCGGCCCACCACAGGTTGATGGGTTAAACGGGTTGACTCATTGGCTCACTTAATTACAAGCTTTTTTTTTTTAAATTAATAAAATTACAATATTTATAATTCAAATTTAAATAATTTCACTCTAAAAAGATGTTAAACTCCAAAGACAATTCAAAATAAATAAAAAAATTAACATACAACTCAAATTTAATCCAAAAGCAAATCCAAAAAGCGAATAAATAAGTTTAGGCTTAATCCTTCCCTTGGTCCTCATATTTGTTTGCAAATCTCAGTTAGGTCCTCAAGTTTTGAACTGTCACAATTGGATCATAACTTTTGTAAAAATGCACACATTTTATCCCAACCGTTAAGTACTACCAGACGACGTTAACTGTAGCTGAGTTGTAATTTATGTTTTTACCACGTGGCATTGTGCACTAAAATTGAATGCCTTTGGTGGTTTATCCACGTGGACGACCAAGCCCTAAGATTTAAGGGCATCCCCTCTCATCCAAACCTAATTTTCGTGTTGGGGAAGAAGAGGTATTTCTTTCGTCATGGGGAAGAAGAGTTGTCGCCAAGCAGTGTGGTCTTGAGGTGCTCGTAAGGATATGTCTCGTTCATCAACCTCTTGTAAATGTTTGGGTTCTGCCATGCAACACAATAGTGGGAGTGTGAAGAGGTTGAGTGTAAAACCAACATGCTTCTGTGGTCAAAATGCAGTGTTTCGTATTGCCAGAATCCCTAAGAACAAGGGGGAAAAATTTTGGGGTTGCCCTAACTTCAAGGTGAGTTTTCCATAACCATGAATCTTTGTCTATTTATTTGGGTTTTCACGAAGGACTTTGTGTTGTTCTTGAACAGGGTGGGAGTGACGAATTGGTTGGGTGCAACTTCTTTAAGTGATGCATTGAAGAAGGAAATCAAGGAGCGGTAGAAGAAAGGAGTGGTATTGTACGAGGTGAAGAAGTGGGTGTGATGAGCATGGAACACAGTGTGCTGTAGATGGAAGTTATAGTCAAAATATGAGAATGACTATTATAGAGAAAACCTTACTTAAGTTGGAAAAGAAGTTCAAATTCTTAGTGGGGATCTTGTTTGTGATCTTTTTTTTTGAATGTAATTTTATTGTCAATGTTGCTGAAAATTGGTTGAAACTTGTATTAGCTCACTTGTAATTTTATTGGCTGAAACATGTGTGATCTTTTTGTTGTGATCTTTTTTTTTTTTTTAATTTCAGTTATGAAACTTGGCTGTTCATCAAATTAATGTTTTGATTTCAGTAATGTAATTGTAATGTGCTTTTATTTATGAAGGTTGTTCATTACAGTGATGTTGTGTCTGATTTAATTTCTGTTAATCATTTTGGTAGTTAAGTGGAAAACAAACATCACAAATGAATGACCAATAAAGATGACGACTGATAAGGAAGTGATATCCAAAAGACATCCAAAATGATATCCAAAACACAAATGATATCCAAAACACACATCAAGATTCATATCCAAAATGATATCCAATATATATCAAATGATTACATAATAAGAAAGTGATATCCAAAAGACCTTAAAAGACATCAACATTCATATCCAAGACTGTCATGAATATTATATCAAAAGAAAGTGGGTTTAAATGATTGTATCCAAAATGATAGAGCACCAGATGATTACATCACAATACAAAATATAATTAAGTTCAGCAGCAGCAGATCATTCATCGTTCATCACAGACGATCACATCATTCATGGTTGTTGAGGTGGGTGGGTTCTGGTTGTTGAGGAACTATGTCAGTACGAAGCATAGTGGGTTCTAGTTGATGAGGAGGAAGTTCAGTACCATGCATAGTGAATTGTGTTTGTTGAGGACCACCTTCAATACCAAGCACAGTGGATTCTTGAGTTATTGGAACATCTGTTGGTGGAGCTTGGGTGACTTGTGTTTGTTCAGAAGCAAATTGGGCAGTAGGTCTTTGTGGACAACCTTTTTTGTTGTGTCCAAGTTCTTTGCAGATGACACATCTTTTTCTTTGCTCACCCTTTCTTAATTCACTGTCATTCTTTTTCAACTCTCACTCCTCTAATCTTCGTTTCTTCTTGGGCCTTCCTGGCATTGTCTTCTTCTTTGGTGGTAATATATCTTAATAGGGTGTAACCTCCCAGATATGTTGACCATTGATGGGGTTAATTATGGTGTTGTAAGTCTTTTCATAGGTGGACTTCCTAAACCAATGGCCAATGTAATATTCTGCATTGATGTTCAGAAATTTCATTGCAGTTATGGCATGCGTGCAAGGAATGCCAGTAATTGCCCATTTTCTACATGTGCAGTCCATGGTCTCCACATTGACAACAAATTGGTGGCCAAATTGTGAAATATGTATAACTTCAAATAATTTCTCTCTTGACCACCTGTATTTAACACAAAATTTAGAACACATTTAGGTGGATCAAGATAAATGCCTAAAATGAATTGTCACAGAGTTTATAAAACTTACCTTGGTAACCAATATCTACCTAACCATGGCTCCTTCTGAAATCTGTTCCAAACCTTAGGGCAGACTAAAGCTTGATATTGTGTCATCTTTGTCCTGTTGGCAGCCCATCTGTTCATAATGTAAACCCTAATGTCTTATAACATGCTAATAATAGGGTTAGACCTACTATCAACTAGCACAATATTAAAGGCCTCACAGATGTTGTTCACAAGAGTGTCACATTGTGATCTAGAGGTGAATCTAGATCTTAACCAAAACCTGACATAAGTAAATATAAGTTGTGAAGTATTTAAATATGAACTATGAGTATATGAAATAAAAATAAGAATTGAGATACATACCTAGGTGGAATGACAAGCAAGTATTTTAAAGCGTCTACATTTATGGCTTTAATATTCCTCATTTCAGCTTCCCATTCTTGTGGATGTGTGGCTATTGCTGCCCTCCACATGAGACGTTTAAGGTTTTTTCTAGGAAATGTTTTTCTAAAATTTGAATATAAATGTCTAACACAAGATCTTTGTTCTACCCTAGGTAGAAGATCTTGAAAAGTTGCTAAAAGACCCTGACATGTTCAACATATTGAGTTACATATACAATATATTGTGTATTGAAGATATTAAGTTATATGTAGAAGAAATTGATCATTCACTGACCTTGTGTTGGTTTGAAATAAATGTGATTCCTGCACAAACATCTTTTCCACCAAGGTCCTCAATTAGAAGCTCCAAGAACCAAGTCCACGTCTCTTTGTTTTCTACCTCAACAACAACATATGCTATGGGCAACATTTGCTCGTTTCCATCTCTTCCCACTGCTGTTAGTAACTCCCCTCCATACTTGCCTTTCAAAAAGCATCCATCCAATCCAATAATAGGTCTACAACAAACAAAGTTATCCTTGCACGCCTTCAAGCATGCATAAAATCTTTGGAATATGACCTCACCATTAATGTTATCAACTTTAATTTGAACTGTTGTACCTGGATTTGTTTTCAGGAGCTCATGACCATAACCATAAAGTCTTCTAAATTGTTCATTGAATGATCCTTCAATATTATCTTTTGCCATGGCTCTTTTCCTAAAAGCCATATTTCTTGATATTCCTACATTCCATTTCCTAGTGACTTTCTCCCTAATGTCCATCACCTTTATAGTTGGGTTTTCTCTCACAGATTTCTCCATCCTTTGACTCAACCACTTAGAAGTCATCAACTTTACATTGAAATCCTTACTACAGCTGTGAGTATCAAACACTTTTCTTAGTTTCCATGCATTGACATTACTCCTAAAGGCACAATAGGCATACCATTTACATTTTCCTTTTCCATCCAAGCACTTGACAGAAATCATTTTCTTGTCATTCTTAATAAATTTTAGGTTTCTTTCATTACTTAGTGCATAAGTCCTAATAGCATCTGTGAATTCCTTTTCTTAGCGAAATAGGTTCCTACCTCCCATTTATAAGCCTCCAAACTTCTAGACATATTAAAAGTGGGAAACCTTTCTTACTGGACCCATCATCGTCCTCACTTTCTGATCCACTGATCAGCTCTTTTGACAGCCACTCATTGTCAAACAACCCTCTGACATCATGCATATTCTTCTCATTGTCTGTTGATCGAGAAT
Source organism: Vigna radiata var. radiata (assembly GCF_000741045.1). Lineage (NCBI taxonomy): Eukaryota > Viridiplantae > Streptophyta > Magnoliopsida > Fabales > Fabaceae > Vigna > Vigna radiata. The sequence continues at coordinate 9,714,501 of NC_028360.1, forward strand.
ACTCAAGTAGTGGAGTGGAATGTTCTTCTCTAACATTTCCTTTTGAAGTCCCAATGTCACAATGGACGCTGACATCAATTAGACTTTCTTCACTGACATCAACTTCTTCATCATGTACATCTTCCTCCCCACTCTCTGCCTCATGTACGTCCCCACCCTCACTGTCCTCTACATCATCATCCTCTGTTAAATCCTCTACCTCAACATCATGTACCTTAGGTTCCTCAACCTCATGGACCTCACCATCCTCATTGACCTCATGTTTTAAAATAATAAAATTCACTCATAACAAAACTTTTATACGAAAACCTTCTAATATTAAAATAATTGAATCTTGTTATTTTTAAATCACTGTCACTTTTAAAATGTCAATTTCTAACTTTTATATTAGATATTTTAAATTTGTTATGTAATTTAAATTAGAAAGAAATATTTAAATTTCTACAAATAAATAAAAATTAAATATATTAATACTCACTACTTTAAATAAAATTATCTTTCCCAAATAAAAAACATGTAATTTAAAAAAATGAAAGTATTAAAAATTTAAACTTTTTTTAAAATCTGAAATTATAATTATACAATAATAATCTTTTTCTTAAAAATCACAAACTTTATTGTCTTTTTACAATTACTAATTAATTAATTAATAATTATTCATCATTTCTAAAGTAATCAATTGATTTGTTAAAAGTTAAACAAGCTAGTTTTCGACACACGTATCTTAACAGGCCAAGAGCATTAATGCTGAATTATCACATTAAGTATCATACATAACGTTCGAAAGGCCTTATTTATATACCTCACAAAGTCAACACTGTAAATCTGGTCTAAATTGATTCGACAATTTCTCACAAAAGTTAGCAATGGCTTCTTCAAGTTTCTTAGTCTTCTGTTTCATAGGTGTTATCTGTGCTTTTGCTGTCCCTTGTTTTGGTCGTGCCACTCCCACAGGTATAGATTCATACTATATCAACCTATTCTCTTTCTCTTAATATATATATTTTGCTTGTAATCCGAAAAAAAAATAATAAAAAAAAAACAGAGGGTGGTTAAACATCATTAAATTTTGTGAATTTTAATAATTTTTATTGATCCAAAAACCTATATGCAGACACAGAGAAGAACATCGCATTAGTCTCAAGAATTCAGCAAACTCATCAATGGTTCGACAAGGAACCCAGAGTCAAGCTCCCGAGTCAAGCACATGTCAAATTTTCTGGTAATTTATTACGTATTATTTTTAATCACTTTTATTTTCTTTTTACAAAAAAGTAAAATACATGCCTTAGATTTAAAAATAATTAAAATGTTTAAAGATAAAAACCTAAAAGGTTTATATGTAGTTCTTTCATTGAAATATTTGCATGCTATCAAGAGACTAAATATTTAAATGATATAATATACTAGTGAGAAAAGAAACCTTTTTAGATATTACTTTATTCATTTTTTAACGAAAAATACATTTTCAAATAAGTAAATACTAAAATTGAATAAAATTAAAAAGAGAGAGTAAATAATTATTCTTTACCTTATTCTTTAAGAGTTTTTATTTATATTTATGTGTGAGTTTAAATGTCTAAGTTGGTATTGATTTTATTATTTTAATGTTTTTGTCATTATGTGTTAAATAAAAGTAGAGAGTAAATATTTTATTATTATTTATTATTTTATGTAACAAATTTCTTTTCAAAAATCGGTTTTGTTTTCTTCATTCTAATAACGTATTCATAAATATTTAACGGTTTTATAATTGATCTCTAAAAAAATTTAATTTGTATTTCATCTCGATTATTATGTTATTCTTTAAATAATTTATGAATTATTTTAGATTTACTTTTATATTTTATTTTTTTAATCATAACCCAACATTTTTATTATTAAAGTATTAATTCTTAAAATAAAAAATATCTCCATAGGGTTGGTTTATTTTGCCCCTAACTGCTAAGGATTGGGCTGGATAAAAGCTTAGACCAATCTGTTTCTACCATATACTCTTTTTCTTTCTTGTAGAAAAGGAAAGACAATATATTTTCAATAAAAAATGTTTTTAAAATATAACTTAATTGTGTTGTTTGTTTTTGCAGAAAATTCAAGAATGATGGAAGAAGATATACATGTAGACTATGAAGGTGCTCATACTCATCCATGCCCACCAGATCACTGCTAAAAAGTCACCAACAATTGAATAGTGCTTAGGACAATACTTTGTCTTTTTATTCTCATGCACAAAATAAATAAGAGAATAAAATCCTAGTTTCTTTTATCATTTTATCTCTATTTTTTTAATTACCTAAATTATACTTTTATTCTTCTATTAAATTGAGAGGTATTTTTAAAACTTAAGGTCTTTTGGATCAACTGTGGAACTATTTTTAGTTTATTTAAGGTATTTCTAATTAAAAATATGGTAAATTATGTGACTTTGAAGTGTGTTTCTAACTAAAACGTTAACGTTTATAATGATATTTAATGAGTTTAATATATATATATATATATATATATATATATATATATATATAAAATTAATAAATAAGTAAACTAGAATTCTCATGTTGTGGATTCAAATAGCAAAAATCAATCGTTTTAGGTAAAATATTTAGTTGGATTGGTATAAAAAATAATAATGAATGAAATGAGATCTCTTTAAATGCAAAATCCATGGGGGGACACTTTTGGGACCAGCTAACATATTTCTAAACCTCCTGCACAAAATTAGTAAGTGGTAGGGTGCCTTTCCATAATTTCACGGTGAGAAAATTTTGGGACCTTTTAGATACCTTTCGAGGATTTCATACTGAAAATAAGGAATAGCATGTCCACCATTACAACTTGCAAAAGGGTGGCCTATATATTGAAAGGCAACATGAAAGTGATTTTAGAACAAGAGACATTTAGTTTCTGTTCGTATGATGTTCGTATGAAGGTAATTTATTGTTTGCTAGAATTATCAAAGATGGATTTATGAAAATTTTATGTTCGTTTGTATTGATATGTGAGTGATTGAAAGCGCAAATTTGTGGGAGAAAGCACTTTTTTTCATCTTCGTTCATGAGCGTGAATTTATACAGAATTGTAATGATTCATGGTCATTTCTCTGTTTTATTCTTATACATTACTTTTTTCTGAATGTAATAATAATAGTGCTTTCTTTATGGAAAACATTTTTCACAAAACATAAATTAATAATAATAATAATAATAATAAATAATAATAATAAATAATAATAATTAATTATTATTATTATTATTATTATTATTATTATTATTTATTTCAATTTAATAAATTATCATTTTTTACATTTTAATAATTAATGTTATTTTTTACTTTTTATAAAAAATTTTACAATTAAATATAACATTAACAATTATCATTTTATATTACATTAATAATTAGGAACATTTTGGTAATCTTCAATTTCTACCCATTAAACAATATTTTAAATCTGTCACATCAATCAAATCCTACGCTAATCCTCACAAACTTTACTTCCAAATCTACTCTCAATTACTTACAAATCCACTAAAAAAACAAAAAAAAAATTACTCTCAAATCCATTCAAATCATTTCCCTCAAATCATCTCCCCCCAAATCCCCTCAAAAGAACACAACCTTAGTGCACAAGAGACCAAGGACACAAAAGAACTTCTGGGAGCTTGTAATTGTCTTGGAAGTTGAGGGAGAGCTACGGGATGACACCCTTTGATCAAGAAAATACTCAAAAATAAGTTGGGTGAGTTTACTTTTATTTTTTTTTATGATAATTGTCCATTTGTGAAGGTTTTAGTTTTCTTGACTATGTTTTCTTTGATTTTTATTTTTCGAGTTATCTTGGTAAAATCTCACTTTTTACTTTGTTTATTCTTAAATTAACTTAAGTTTTGATATATAGTTCTTAAGATATATTGATTCAATTTGACTCTTTGCATTGTTAATTGGACGACTGAATTTAGAGAAATTAATTTTGGATTTTGGAGGGAGCTAATAACTACTTTATTTTTATTTCTAAGTTGTCTCGGTAAATCCTCAATTCTTACATAATTAATCGTTAGATCAAGTTCAAACATTGATATATATGGTTCTTAAAACATATTAATTCACATTGACTGTTGGGATTAATAATTGAATATCTGAGCTTAGAGAAATTAGTTTTACATTTTGAGAGACCTAATCACCACCTTAGTTGTGTCTCTAAGCCATCTAGGTAAAAGTAAGATTTCCACTTCATTAACCCTTAGATCAAATTGAAAGTTTTAGTATGGATTTTAGATATATTGTTATCTATTTTGACTGGTTAAATCTTAGAGGCTTGTAGTTAGAAAACTTTTCTACGTAATATTTCAGTAGTTTAGATGGTTGATAACTTTGACCTTTGTTGTTTGTTTCCTGTATAACTTTTACCATACAGATCCAATTGATTTGATTTTTTTTCATTGCATTAATAATTCAATTATATTTAATTTGAATGCATATGTTGTTATTAGAGCTGTCAAAATGGGTCACAACCCGCAGGCCAACGCACCCGTCACGGGTTCGGGACGGGTTGGGTTGAAAAATACAACCCACCTATATGCGGGTCAGATTTCAACCCAACTCATTTAGACCCGGCTCATGCGGGTTGAACCCGTGGTGAGTCAGGTTGGCCCTCCAACCCACCTACCTAATTTTATTTTTTTTAATTTATTATTTTATTTATGAAACCCTTGAAAATAAAATACTCTCTTCACTCACTATGTATATCAAAAAAGTAACCTCTGCTCTCACAAATCACTCTCACGGTACTTGCTCTCATCTCATGATGCTCTCACTCTCACTTCACTGAAATTCTTCAAGGAGCAGGTAAAACATCCTTCCTTTTTTGTTCTCTTTTCTCCACATTTTTGTTTTCTCACTTCTCTTTCTTTTTTTTTTCAAAAACCCTATAATAACAAAAATAGGGATTTGTGAATTTGTTTTTTGTTCTGGGGGATTTGAAGACATGGAATGATTTTTTTTCATGTTCTGACATGCTTGTATAAGATTTTGTTCATTTTATTTAAACAATTTGAGTATATATTATTTGAACAAACTCTTTTTATATCTTTGAATTTGAGAAATTATGTTACAGATTAAACTATTAATTTTTTGTTCATGTTGTTGAATAAGGAACAAAAAATGATGAATATAAGAAACTTATTTGTATGTTTTTTGTGTTTGTTTTTGGATGACATTTGGATTATATTGTAGTTTTTATTATTATTTTGAATTGTCTTTAATATAATTTTTTGGGAGTGAAATTTGTTTAAATTTAAATTACAGAAAGTTTGTATTTTTTTTATTTTAAAAAAATGTAATTAAATGAGCTAGTGAGCCAACCCGTTTACCCACCAACCCGTGGTGGGTCGGGCCGGGTTCAAGTTTTTCCGGCTCGCTAATAAATGAGTCGGGTTGGGTTGGCTCACTAAGTGACCAACCCGTGGTGGGTCGGACCGGATCGAGCCGGGTTACCCGTTTTGAAAGCTTTAGTTGTTATGTTGATTATGCAATATATCTTAGAAAGTAGTAAGAAAAGGAACATGATATGAGATTGACGAAGGATCTCGCGGAGATATTTTGTGTTTATAATTGATTAAGAAAAATAAAAATAAAAGAAAAGTCACACACACTACCCCCCCCCCCCCTATATTGCCCTCTTTCCCTTTTTTCCTTTTTCTTTGTTTGCAAAAGCCCTATACAAGCTAAGGTTTCCCTTTTCTCTCATGTAAGATAGAAATACATAGATTCAATAAAAATTTTATGTTTTCCTTAACTGTCTCAAGCTTCCCTTCGCTTCTATGCTTTCTTCCGTCACTGTTGTCATAAATCTCTCTTTCGTTCCAACTCCTCTTCTCTCATACCATCTCTGATATGGTATCAGAGTAGGTTTGCTGCTTGCTTTACCTTTGATGTGCCAAAACTATCTAAATGAAAATGCCTAACCCGTTTTCTTTCATTCTTGGTATGATGGAGCACATGGACCAATCTTCCAATCATTCCAACCCTTTTCACCTACATTTTGGGGAAAATCCAGGTCTCACTCTTATCTCTCAAGTTCTGAATGAAACCAATTATTCTTCCTAGAGTAGAAACACGAGAAGAGCTTTTCTCTCCAAGAACAAGATCAAATTCATATATGATCAAATTAAGAAACCTTAAAAAAATTATCTCCTATTTCATTCTTGGGAAAGATGCAACATTATGGTTCTATCTTGTAATATCGAGACCCTTTCTTCACAGATTGTAGAAAGTGTCATGTATGTAAAAGATGCCAAAGATTGTGGGATGAATTGAAAGAAAGGTTCTCAAAAGGTGATTACTTCAAGATTTCTGATTACTTCGAAGACATTCACTCAATTAAACAAGGAGAAAGGAGCGTAAGTCAATTCTTTACTAATTTGAAGATTCTTTGGGAAGAATCTTAGGCTCATACCATGTTGTACTTGTGATGTTTCTTATAGTTGTGATTTGTCTAAAATCTTTGTCAAATACAACAAAGTAGAACATGTTGTTTGTTTTCTGAAGGGCCTAAACGATACCTATAACATAAATCCTATTAATAGAGCATCTTCCCAACATCAATTATGTCTTCTCCCTCATCATGCAACAACACAAGAAAAACAAGATATTGAGATCACCAATTAGAATACTGAAACCAAGATTCTAGCCAACACTACTGATAAACGAAATCATTGGAAATCAGAACAGACCTGAAGGTCTTAGGGAAGTGGTTCTGGATCACATGATCAAGGAAGAAGGAGAAAAAGAAATCCCAATTAAGGGAAATAATGCTCTTACTTCCAAAAGATGAACCACATTATGGATGAATGCTACTTTAAAAATGGTTACCCACTGTGGTACCAGAAGAATGACAACAACAATCAGGACAAATGAGAGCATAGTAACTAGAACTCCGCCGATGTTTGCAAGAGTGATTATGCACTTACAGAAACACAACCCACCTAACAGGCAAACACTAACACTACATTCAGTTCCTCTACTCCAAAATAGATGTAGAAGTTGCTAAAGATGATATAAAATATTGATGATTCTTCATATAGAATTAGTCAAATATAAAAGAACATAACAGAAGACAAACAAGGTATATTTTCATATATTATAGAGACCAGGTCACTGATCATGTGACCCATAGTCTTTTTTCATAAAATCAAACTCATATCTGTTAAACTGCCAAATAACATCATCATAGTGTCAAACAAGCAAGAACCATTCAGTTTTCGAAAGATTTTATTATCTTTAGTGTCTTATATTTTCCCCTTTTATCTTTTAATCTAATATATGTCCAAAGTTTAATTAGGGAAATAAACTGCATCCTAACATTTTCCTCTAAGATGTGTCAAATACTTGACAATTCTACCTTGAAAATGATTGAATGTGTTAATGTCTACAAGGGCCTTTGTTACTTGCAATATTTTCCTATTTTTGACCAAGATTTCATTCCTAAATTTATTTTCTCTTATAAACGTGTTTATGTTAATATGTAGCATTGTAGATAAGCCACCCTAGACACAAAATTATAGAACATATATGAAAAAATTTCCCTTATGTACAAATACCTTCTCATATTGCTTATGGTGTATGCCATTATGCTAAACAATATTACCTTTCCCTAAAAGTAGTTCTCTGTCTTCTAATTATTTTGAAATGATACACTATGATATATGGAGTCCTGTTTCTATTCCTTTTGTTCATGGTCATAGATATTTCCTTACTATAGTTTATGATTACAACAGACATACTTAGGCTTTTCTAATGCATAATAAAGGTCAGACTAGAGATTTATTGCATAAATTTGTTATATGAATTAAAAACCAGTTTTAAGATCATTAGAATTGACAATAGACCTGAGTTTAATTATATTGCTTTGTACAATTTTTATGGTATTGACCATTAAAGAAGCTATGTTGACACTCCTCAACAAAAACTTTGTTATGGAGTGCAAACATTATCATATATTAAACATAACTAGTAGCCTGCTTTTTCAATCCAATGTTTCTAATTCTTACTGGTCCTATGTTTGCTCTCATGCCATATTTGATAAATAAGTTTCCTTCCCTTATCCTTAATGGCAAAACTCCCTATGATTTGATGTATGACACTCCTCCCACAGGGAATATTGATTGCCCCTACACATCAACACGGGGCTTTTCAATGTGTTTTGTCCTCACTCGCACACTTTCTGGGAAAACTTTCCAGAAGGTCACTCATCCCTAAATTACTCTAGGCTAAGCACGCTTAACCATAGAGTTCTTATGGGTTAGGCTACCGAAAAGCAAATGCATATTGTTGATATGAGTAGCCAAATCAATTCCTTTAAGCTATCCTTCAACCGCATAGTCTCATACCTATATAGTCTCTAGATCCCTCTCATTCCAGTGTATGTTCGATTCTTCCATATGCCCCTTCCACTAGAAGCCTGCCAGGAGTCGCTCTTTGTTTGTGTCTCTCGCACTTTGTGCCTCTTGCACCGACGATTACTCTCTGCCCTCGTCAATGCCCGAGTGTCACAATAATTCTATTGATGAACAAAGCCCGATTGAAATTGACAACAATAGCCAAAGGCCTATTGAGAGTGCTAATACTGACAACACTAATACTACTGAAAGTGAAGGAGTTCACAATCGTAGAAGGTCCACTAGATTTAGAAGGACTCGTGGATACTTGGATGACTAAATACATCATGTTAATCAATCCTCATCTAAATCCTTATGCATAAGAAATGGTTTCAAAACTCTATATCTTATCTCTAACGTTTTATCTTATAACTCTTTTTCTAAGAAATATTTAAAATACACCCTGGCTATAATTGCTAGTAGTGAACCTCGTTCCTATGGTGAAGCCAAAACCAACTGTGGGTGGATGGATGCTATGTAGAAAAAGATCAAAGCTTTGTAGGACAATAGTACTTGGTATCTAACCTAACTACCTCATTGAAAAACTCTCATCGGTTGTAGATGGGTATACAAAATCAAACACAAAGCAGATGACACCATAGAAAAGTACATGACCCGCTTAGTGGCTAAAGGTTATACCCAACAAGAAGGAATAAACTTTTTGGATACTTTTTCTCCTATTGCCAAGCTCACCACTGTCCGGTTACTACTTTCCTTTGTTGCCTCAAAGAATTGGTTCGTACACCAACATGATTGGACAATGTCTTTCTACATGGGACCTAAATGAAGAAGTTTACATGGAGCCACCGCCTAGTCTGAATGTTCATGAAAATGGACAAGTTTACAAACTAACTAAGTCTTTATATGGTCTAAAACAGAACAGTAGGCAATGGTTTGACAAACTATCCACTTTACTTATATTTGTTTATTACACTCAGTTTAAATCTGACCATTCTCTCTTCATAAAGAAAACACCTGAATATTTCACAGCTATTATTGTGTATGTAGATGATATTATTTTGGCAGAAAATTTCATCACAGAGATTGATCACGTAAAGGCTCTTTTACACCATAAATTTCGGATTAGAAACCTAGGAAAGCTTAAATACTTCCTAGGCTTTGAAATGGTCGGGTCTAAGAAGGGCATTCATCTTTGTCAAAGGAAATATGCTTTGGAAATTCTTGAAGAAATAACAATACTAGGAAGCAAGTCATGCTCTACTTCCTTTCTAAGTGACATAATTCATGTATAAAATCGAGAATCACTTAGATAATCCCAATTCCTATCACAGATTTATAAAGAAGTTGCTTTACCTTACCAACACTATATCGGACTTATGTTCTTTTGTCAATTTGTTAAGTCAATCTATATAATCACCTACTAACTATCTCCTTTAATATCTTTACATCCAGGCATAAAGCTCACAATCAAAGCTTCCATAAAAGGACGAAGCATATTGACTTGGACTATCATGTTGTACGCAAAAAGATCCAAGCCAATCTCTTGCATCTTATTCCCATTCGTTTGAATGAATAACTTGCCGACATATTCACCAAGTTTCCTCACCATGTTCGTTTTCGATCTATTATTCCCTAGCTTAGATTAGTTCAAATACATCATCCAACTTGAGAGAAGACTATCAAAACCTTTAAATCAATTAAGATTACTACTAAAGTAGTAATTAGTTAGTTAGGATTAGTTGTTAGTTAGAGTTTTTCCCTCTTTCCCTTTTTCCCCTTTCTCTATTTGCAGAAATCCTATATAAGATAGAGTTTCTCCTTTCTCTCATGTAAGACAGAAAACACAAATTCAATAAGAGTTTTATGTTTCCCTTATCTGTCTCAAGCTTTCCCTTTGCTTCCATGCTTTCTTTCGTCACCAGTGCCATGGATCCCTCTCCTGTTACAACTCTTCTTCTTTCACCATTTCTGATAGTTTATGTTATAAGTGAATTATAAAAGTTGAGTGCATGAGGTTGTGTAGTGCGACATTTTGATTCTGAATGTGAATTCTTGATTTAATCTAATGATAACTTTTATTAACTTATTCTTATAGGTATTGTTATACTGTCACATCTGATAATTATATTATGTACATGTATAGACATAACAAGTACATGATGAATGTTTGGACAATAATAAAAAATCTCCTTTGAATTATCTTTTATATATATATATATATATATATATATATATATATATAATATTATATTTATTTATTTATTTATTGTAAGTTTAAATTGTATTTTTGTTTTAATATAATATTTATACCAACTCTTTAATGAATTATAGGATAGTTGATAGGGTAATTGTATAGGTGTTACAAAAGTTGTACTGTCAGATTAGATTACAGCTTGTCCATGTGTATAAATTTTTATTTAAGTAAATTTGAAAAACAAATTATAAAAATTTGATAAAAACCTTGAAACACCATGTAAGAACCTTGAAACACAAAATAAGAACCTTGAAACACCACGTTCTTACTGTCAAAAGTTGTACTGTGAAATTACAGCTTGTCCATCTGCAAAAAAATTTATTTAAGTAAATTTGGAAAAAAAATTATACCAATTTGATAAAAACCTTGGAACACAAAAAGTTCTTACTTTTTGTTATAACACAAGATTTAAACATAAAAAAAAAAAAAGACATTTAAATATTTCTGATATTCCACCTCTCTTACTCTAATTGAAAAGTTATACATTGAAACAAATTTATAAAATAAAAAACAATTTGTAGTTAATTAACTGTCTTACAGTATATAATAAGACATGTATATTATAATTAACTTGTTAATGAAAATGATGTGAAAGTTTTCAATGGGTTTGGAATAACATTAAAAGCGGCTGCGTTGTTGCTTACTCCACACATGCTTAAGCAAGCTCATTCCACCCAAATATTAACAATACACACATCAATGACTTTTTCATAAACTATAATAACCCAGTCAAACAAACCAACAGATTATGCAAAGGCAGTGATAGAAGTGACGAAGGTGTTAGCTACTCTTTTCTGACGTTAACCTTTGGAAATCAATCACTACGATTTGAGAGGATTTAAAGATAACTTTTTATTGTTGTTTATTTGAATGAATTTAGAAGTAAACAAAAATGAATTTAAAAGTAAACTTTTTTAATCTGTCACATAAATTAAATTCTACACTCAGAAACTTTACTTTTAAATCTACTCTTATTTACCTCCAAATTCATTCAAATAAACAACAAAAAAAAATCATCTTCAAACCTACTCGGTTACTCTTCCTAAAATCCTAAGTTAAGAATGTTTCATAGCCGAAAACATAATTCAAATTTTTTACGTTGGAAAATGTCCGCATCAGTGGCCGGCAGAATAAAATTGGAATTGACCTTGGCAAACAATTATGCACTGCTCAAGTCAATACAAAAAAGTGTTCTATCATTAATAATACACATTCAACATAATTCTATAATTATATATTCTTATCCTCTCTTTTTTTTATCTACAGAGAAATTGTCACTTGTTTCAGTCAACGTTTAATTGTTCACAGATTTTGATGCCGGTTAATCTGCAATCATGCAAACCATTTTTAAAATTGCTTAACAATTCAGAGAGTTGTTCTTATTTTATTAACCATCTCTCCAATTTTTGACGAGTTCTTGCCTTAATTTATCATCTATATATACTCTTTTGGGCTGTTTTCTTACAGTGATTTTTTTTTTTCTTTTTAAATTTGTTAAAATAGGGAAAAAAATTGCTTAAATATCTGATTTTCGTGAAAATAGAAAATTACTTTTGAATATTCTTTTTTTAGCTGGGAATATATATATATATTTTTTTCTTGTTTAGAAGATTAGTGTGATAGAATTAATCGCCGACTTTGACAGCGGAAGATGAATAAGAAGAGGTCCATCGTAGATGGTTGTGTTGTGATGAATCAAAAAATCTAGAAAACCGGCCATACAAAATGGAACGATGGTTAAACCATTGGTGCCACCAAAAAGATGTGGTCAAAGTGTCAAACATCAAAGAACCTTTTAACATTAACATTTGACCATTCTTAATCACCACAACACTTTTTCTACACAATAATTAATACATTTTCTATTCAATAATTAAGATAAGGTTTAAATATAATACCATCATTAGCTCTTATAAAATGAGTTTTATTTTTTATTTTAAGATAAGATTGAGAAATTTTCTCTTTTATAAAGTAATTTTCTTTAGAGAATTCGAAAGATATGAATTGTACCTTTTTTAATCTGACAAGTTTTTCTTTTATTTTTTATTTTATTTTAAAAAGCTGAAAATTTTAAAGAAATAATTATTCTCTTAAAAAAATATTATTTCTTAGAAGAATTTGTAATAATAAATGGGTCGCGGATATTTAATTTGTTGTTTTTCTAAAACTTAAACTTATTATTTTTCCTTAAAAATTATTAGATTCTTTCATATTCATTCTTCAAATAATTTTAATATTTATTTTAAATCCGTTGTGAAAATATAAAAGCATTAGAAATTTCATTCAGATAGATGCTAACTTTTGGTAAAGAAACACTTCATATATTCTATTTAACCATTCATTAATTATAAGATAAATAACAGATCTCACATGGTAACAAAAAAAAAAAGAATTTAAAATCAAATACTACTAAAAATATATTTTCTTAGTCAAACTAAAAAAATTAATCCTAAAAATGACCATTTAAAAGGTGTAATTACATAAGAAGAATATTATTAATAATAGAAAAAAAAGATTGAATGAGGAAGAAAGTCCTCCTTTGACCCATCTTTAAGGCAGACACATACTCTCCTTTAAATACCCTCTGCCATCTCTCTCTCTCCCCCTCATGATAACCGAAACAAAACTCAAACACAGTTTTCTTGAAGAACAGGAAGAAGAACAAGAATCTGCACAGTGCCAACGTTGTTGTCGCAATATGTCTTGTTTCGTAGCAGTTCCTAATTCCCCCGTGTTCTCTCTCTTCAACAACAACACCAACAACAATAACTCTTCTTCCATGACAGAACCTCTCATGCTTTCTCTTCCCATTCCCTCGACCACACCCTCTTGCTCCTCTCCTCCTTCCTCTCCCCTGTTGAAGCGAAGAAGACCTGCAAAACTCGACATTCCCGTCGCTTCTCTCTCACTGACGCTCTCGACGGCGCCGGCGCCGTCTCCGGCGATGGACTCGGTCATCGAGGTCGACGGAAGCGGGTTTTCTGTGTTCTGCAGACGAGGAAGGAGGGCCCACATGGAGGACCGTTACTCCGCTGCCGTTGATCTTCGCGGTGAACCCAAGCAGGTAACTTAGAATCAAGTTTTCTTCGATTTCTTCCAAGATTTTGGTGTTGGGTTTGTTTGGCATTGACCTTAGAATCATTTCGGAAAATCAATGAATTAGAGAAAAAAGTTAGTGACGGAAATGGTTGTTTTCTCACCAAGTTTAACGTAAAAATAATTATTTACAAAACTTTTAGAATTACTATAAATGGTCAATGTTGGCGAATTAGTTGATAAGAATAAAAAAACAATTTTATTTGTTAAATTAATATTTTCCATAAGGTTAGAGAAAGTATATGAAATTCTTTTGTAAAATTGCATTATATATAAATCTTTGAGTTATAAAGAAACTAATCTCAATCTTTTTTTTATATATTTTTCTCTCCTAAAAGTTTTTAAAATAAAAAAATTTCATTCAAACATAAAATATATATTTTTTTTTTAATTAAATCTTAGGGTTCTGAAAATTGTTATATTTTATGATAACTCATCAATTATTTTCATTATTTTTTTTATAATCATGTTATAGTTATATAACAACCATCATATTTGATAATAATTTATTTATTTCAGTTTGAAAATCTATTTAAATTGTTCGAACAGTTTAGAAAATTGTTTTAACCTAAATTTTGTGATTAATTGTGAAGTTTGTTTGATATATATGCTTTAAGGGGCAGAAAGGATGCAAGTGCAGCAACGAGTTTTAACATGGAGTTTTTTTGTTGTTTGTTTAGGCTTTCTTCGGCATATTCGATGGGCATGGAGGCACAAAAGCTTCGGAATTCGCTGCACATAACTTGGAGAAGAATGTGTTGGATGAGGTGGTTAGGAGAGATGAAAGTGACATTGAGGAGGCAGTGAAACATGGTTACCTCAACACAGATTCTGAATTCTTGAAGGAGGATCTTCATGGTGGCTCTTGCTGTGTGACAGCATTGATATGGAATGGCAACCTTGTTGTCTCTAACGTTGGGGATTGTCGTGCTGTGATTAGCAGAGGCGGGGTGGCAGAAGCCCTCACATCTGATCACAGGCCGTCAAGGGAAGATGAAAGGGACAGAATTGAAACTCAGGTATTTGATTAATCAACCATGTGTTAATCCTAATTACAATTTGTCTTCCAAGCATCTAATCACAACTAGTTAACGAATTCTTTCTTATAAATTGAAAATTTCAGCTTTTTAACATGTATTGAATGGTCTAAACTATGAACAACATCGTCTGAAATATAATTTACCCTCTTTCAAGTTCTTCCTTTGACATTGATCTGTTGATTTAAATAGGGTGGCTATGTTGATATGTGCCGTGGTGTGTGGAGGATCCAAGGGTCATTGGCTGTTTCAAGGGGAATTGGAGATAGGAACCTGAAACAATGGGTGATAGCAGAACCTGAGACCAAAGTTCTTAAAATTGAACCTCTGCATGACTTGTTGATCTTAGCTTCAGATGGCTTATGGGAAAAGGTATAATAAATAAAGGCCTTATTTAAGAAATTAGTTAATGATTTCATTTTGATAATTTTTGCATCATGCATTGCATGATACTGTACATTATTCAGCTATTATTAACTGATTAAACGCTGTTTGATCAGGTTAGCAATCAGGAAGCAGTGGATATTGCTGGTCCTTTTTGTGTAGGTAACAACAGACAACAACCTTTGCAGGCTTGTAAGAAGCTCGTAGATTTATCTGTGTCGCGAGGTTCTGTGGATGATATAAGTGTTATGATCATCAAGTTGCAAAACTATGTTTGAAGAGTCTCATTGCTACAAGAAGGTTTTGGGAGGGTACGAAGGACTCCACCCTAGTTAGTTCTTCATTCTTAGCCTTCAACACTCAGAAGATGATGAATGTGATCATTAAGGTTACAGGAATGAAGTTGGTAACCTGAAAGTAAGAGACTAATCTGTATATATCCGACGAATGGCAGAGTTCGTTGAAGATATTAGCACTAACTTTTAGTAATTTTTTGGTAGAGATCTTCGAGCAATGAACATCTTTTTGAGTGTATAAAAGGATTCTATCCGCAAATTATCTTATGTATATCGTATATGTTACATCGTTGTACAATTCATGTTTTTACTTTAAGTTTTACTGCATTCTTTCTGGGTACGTAGAATGCATAGTTGAAAACAATAGTTCACAGAGCAATTAAGAGCAAAACTAAGTGATCCTATTTGTTTACCTAACTATGAATATTGAAGCTGTGTTTATAGGAGTTGATGTTTTTTACCCTTCTATAATTTAGTTTTTTTTTTTTTTTTTTTTTTTTTTTTTTTTTTTTTTTTTTTTTTTTTTGTATGTGTGTAATTTATACCTTGATTGGTTTTAAATCACATGATTCCCCATCTCTTGTAAGCATTGTCTTGTCTTGTTTATATAAAAATACTTTGGAAACGAGATTAAGTCTATATCAGGATTAATAAAAAGATAATGATGAACTATATATAAACTTTATTATTTAAATTGTTTAAAATAGGATTAAATAAAACAAAAGATTTCATTTATTCCGTAATTTTAATTCTCCCTTCTCTAGTTTTTTTTTTTTGTTCCATTGTAAAAATATTCATAATAAAATGATAACATTATTTCTTTTAATTTCATTTAACTTTGATTATCTATTTGTAGGCCATAACATTGACTCAATATACTTCTAGAATCGTAACAAGTGTTAAAACTTGGTACATAATTTAGTATGTCAAAATCATTCTACATGAAAAGTGTTGTATATTTTTGGTTTTTAGATACCAAAGTCTTCTCATGTTTTCGATTATGAGATTGAAATTGTTGGATCTGAAATTTACATCACAACGGGCTTGTCATCCCATCTTTTGACTTTTATCATAGTTTCCCTCTCCCACGTAGGAGTTGACTTCGTAAAGCGTTGAAAAAGCGAAACAATGTGATACACACATAGAGTTATTGTTTTGTTAGGGTACGTTAAACATGCAAACAAAATGATGAGAAAAGAAATGTTCTAAAAAGTGATTCCGAGTAGTGGGAACGCGATTGTTTAGAACCATTTATAAATCATCACCCTTTTTGTAAAGGAATTGACCAAGTTTGGTGGCGTTTAGAAGCATGGAAAATGTCCACACCGAATAAAGAATCTTGCGTATGGGTTACTCAGCATGCACTCAATTTTTAATCACTCATTAATATTTGAATAAGAAGTGATAAATATGTTAACAATCTGTGAGCTATTTCTATTTGATTTAGTATTTTATTATAAGCAAATTGCACAAAGGTGAGTTATATTTTTATCCAACGATAATTTTGAGTAATCATATATATTGAATGAACTCAAACTTAAAAAAAAAAAATCAACACGTTAAATAACGATGACTAACAAAATAAATGTTCATTTTTATAATTTTGATAAAAATTTTAACAACTATCATTAAAAGTGGCGTAGTAGATAAACTAGATGATTGTTTTACAATACCATAATTAAAAGTGATACATACTTCAATTGTTTTTGCACTAACTTTTTATATTTCATTTGCTCTTCCCACAACTACACGTGTACGGTTTATCTTTTAAAATTTTTCTCTCTTGTTTACAGTGTTTTTCACCTTCTTCAGTGTTCACGTTGTTGTTGTCACTTAATCTAGTGTTGTTTCTTGTGCCTTCGGTTGTGCCACCGTTGGGATTCGTGATCCCCGTTATTATGCGTTTTGGTCACATCACCACTATTACGCATTCTACTTGTATCACTGTTCGTTCACATGTTCCACTGTCATCATCGTTAGATTATGCCCTACACCTTGTGAACACAAACCTCTGCACCTTGCGATGCTCTATCACGCCACATCATGCACTTCGCAACCCACAATTGCATCATGTTGTGCAACCTATGCTTCTTGTGAAGCTCCTCCGCACCATGTCATACAACTTCTTGAAACTCTTCCTCACCATATCACACCATTGTTCCTCCATAGGTGTCCTTTCGCATCATCAAACATTTCTGAGAGAGTCATGCCGATCGGCAAATCTCTCACCTAGTGGGGGTGGACCTGCAAAAAACACTCTGACGCTCAAGTTAGATATGTGTCTCAAGAAGGTCTCAATGTAATTCTGGAATTAGATCTTTTACCTGATCATTCACCTTGTATTTATAGACTTTGTAATTGTCCCACCCATTGAATGTCATTAATGTAGCATATTTTTATGTAACATAATTTGTTACTTACCTTATATCCAATGTAACCCACGTAATATTTCCTGTCAACCACTCATAAGTGCAGTGTGCGTGTGTGTGCATATATATATATATGATGTGGTAATCACTCACATTATACCAACACTAGTGCAACGATAGGAAACGACCGCAGTTATTTTTACCTATACGTCACGGTTTACGAACCGCGGCATATTCAGGCGCAGTAAAAAGTCTGTGACTATAGGTCGTGGTTAGAACTGTGGTCAAAAGGTCTACAAATAGACCGCGGTTGTAGTAGGAACCGCAGCCAAAACTCCTTTTTTTAAAAAAAAAAAAAAAATTGTTCCACTATAGGCCGCGATTCGAACTGCGGTAAAAGACCAGGAATAGACTGCAATTCATGCCATAATCACGGCCAAAAGTCCTTTTTAAAAAAAATTAAAAAAACGACGCCTTTCTACCATGGTTGTGGTAACAACCGCGGCATATTCTCTAGCAATTTTTTTTAATAACAGGTCTGTTTTTGTGATATCCACAACCACAAAACCAGACCTGCATATCAAACACATGTTCAAATTCAATTTCAACAGATCAAACACATGTTCAAATGTATTTTAACATCAGATAAAGTACAAAGTCTAATAAAATACAATGTTTAAATCTAATAACTATGACTTATTATATAATATAACTAAATATTTTGCAACAACTTTCCTCGTGAATGAAATTGGCTTCTCAGGAACTGGTGTAGTAGTCTTGAATTTCTGCACAAAACAATTGATATTAATAAGTGTATATGAATTCCAAATTTTGTTAGATTTAAATATTACCGTTTCCCAGCCTCTTGTGATATGAGAATGAATAATATAGGTCATCCAATACATTACATAGTATCTGCACTCATATGACCCGTTCTGTCTGTTACACTACAATATATCATCACAGTTGTAAATAGTTAATGAAAAACATTAAAACAAAACAACTATAAGAAAGTATGGTTTTAGCATATGTCAAACCTTGAGAGAAATCCATGCAATCTTTCTACTGTTAGCAATTGATTTCCCAACAATCATCATACTTGCTGGAATAGAACTATATATAAAGAAAAAGAGTTTTAGCATTCATTTATATAAAAAAAAGTCCAAACATTGAGGTTCTTACCAATCAACTAATTGTCTGAGATGTGTGGGAAGAGGCTTGTGCAATGAACAAAACCACAAAGCATAACTCTCCTGTATAGAAATAACAAGAAGCTGCCAATGGCGTCTGAAATTCATAATAATTAACTATTATATTTTAAAATCACATATGGAACTTTATTATGTTAACAAAGTTCACTTACCTTGATATATAAGGCAAAAAATATATTTTCTTGCCGCTTGCAAAACTTCTTATGAGATTTGTGTTGATCTTATCAAAATCATTTGATTCGTGAATGGATTGGAGATCAATGAATCCATAATCATCAGAGCGCCCCAAGTTATTACTGATCCCAAACATATACCTAAAATCAAAAATTAACTTTGATATAAGGATACTTGATATATAAATCAATTTTATATATAAATAATTGCTCATAGACTTACATCATCCATAGCTGAATAATTGTAATATTCAACTCTTGTCTTCCTGACGCAATCTCTCTGACATCTTGGCTATGAAGGTGTAATGGGACCTCAGAGGCTCTCCCAAATACATTAACATCATATTCAACCTCCAAAGGCTTATCTTCAAGGATGTCGGCAAGTAGATGCAATGAACCAAGAGGATCATCCTCAGATAGAGGAATCTTCTCCTGTGCTTGCGTCTATTGTTACACGGAAAAATAAGATAAGTTTTGATATCAATAACATGCAAACTTTAAAATTGAGAAGTGTAAAGTAGAATTCCATACCGGGGGGTCAGAAACTGAACCAACCAAATGTTTAGGCCAAGCGATAAAAGACTGGAATGCATGTTCCACAGTGAAAATTTCATCTGTAGGCAGAGGAACTGAGACATCTGGTATGATCATTTCGTCTACTGAGACCTCCACCCCATCCTCTGATAGCTTCATACCATGAACAACAGTCGTTGTCTTATTCCATGAGCTACCATCACCGTCTCGATATCGTCTAAAATGTATAGCAGACATGGACTAGCATCGTCCATGTCATCCCCTAGAATGGCTGGTGCTGAACAACTTCCTTTCTTGCTTCCCTCTGTCAGAGTAAATGTTAGATTATGTAAAAGATAGAAATAATTGCACACAAATGTTGATTAAGTTTACTAGTGACTGATATAATATCCTGGTGTTCTTATTGGATCCTATATAGTACAATTTTGATTTTCAAACTTTAAAAAGAACTAATATAGTTCTTAACCCAACAACATTAAAATTGTTCATGTGTTAAACTATGTTTCAAGTTAGCATTTGAAGTAAAACAATATAAATAACAAATTTAAGCATAAAACATCATTTAAAACCTTAAAAAAAATAACTTTTAGGTTAAAAGAACAATATAAATAAAACTGTATTTAATATGAGATGAACAAATTTCAATTATTTAATTCAAGAACTAAAAAGTAAATTATATATATATATATATATATATATATATATATATATATAATTTTATTTATTTAAGCAGTGGGCAATGATGAAGTGATGATGGGAGATGATATTTGGAATGGCTTGACTTGAGGTTGATAGGAGAAGGAAGTAGTCAAAAAGTTACAGGGTTTGAATAAGTTGAGAAATGGTATTTATGTATCACTTTTTGTGCCACTTTCTTTTGGGTGCAATGCAACTTTTTTGTGTTATAAAATTTTGTGTGGTGAAGGTGATCCTTGAGCAAATGATATTTTTAAAGAGACGAATGTACTTGCAACCAACACAAACTATCCAATCACAATCAACATTTGTGATAGTCTTAGTGCATGTAGTCTTGTACTATATATTGTTTCTGTCTAATCTAAGCGTGCCTCATCAACTTGTTTTAATTTTACACACCAATCACTCCTTATGAATATAGGTTTCTCACATTTCCTTCCTTCTTTAGTTGCTTCTCACAACTGTTGAATAAAAATGTAGAGGAGAGAACAATCAAGAGTGATAAGTTGTTTGAAAAATTCATATTTCAGAAGGTTATTGTTAGTTTTCACTCATTATACTCTTTTGTAATCCTGATTTTTTTTTACAATATTAGTTAATTTTAATTCAAATTTAATAAAATGGATAGATTTTAAAATAATTACATAATTAAGTAAATCGTATTTCAAAAATATGATTTTAAAAAGAGATCATATTTTAAAAACACGACTTGAAAGCGAAGTCATGGCTTAAAAAATTAAATTTTTATTATTTTCAAAGAAGTCATTTTCAAACAAGACTTAAAGGTTTTTTTTTTTTTTAAAGGAAATCGTACTTTACATATATGATTTTTATTTTGCTACAAATATTTAATTTCTAAATTTATTACTTTTGATAAATATTTTTAGTAATTTCATCATAGTTTATTTATTGATAAAAAATGAATTAAAATGTGAGAGTCAAAGTTCCATCGATTATAATAGACATTGAATAAAAAAAAAAACATCCATATATAGTTATGACTAAGTTTTTCAAAAACAATCATCATTATTAATAGAAATGGAAGTTTTAATAAACAAACCTCAATAATGAAACACATATAATAACATAATTGCTATTAAAACGAGTAGCTTGCCACAATTAGCCGGACTCATCACACTCGGACTCATCACATGTTGGTCACTTAGTGAGATAATTCAACATAATTATTTTATTAGTGAGTCGAAAAAATTTGAACCCGACTCGACCCACCATGGATTGATGGGTTAAACGGATTGGTTCACTAATTCACTTAATTACAAGTTTATTTTTTAAATCCAAAAAAATTACAATTTTTTTCTAATTGAAATCTAAATAAATTTCACTCTAAAATGATGTTAAATTCCAAAGATGATTCAAAATAAAAAAGTATCATACAATCCAAATGTAATCCAAAAATAAGCACAAAAAGCGAACAAAAAAGTTTCTAATATTAATCATTTTTGTCTCACTTATCCATTTATAAAATTAGAGTATTGAATGGATATATCCATAATATTTTGCTCTCTTAAAACATTTTTTTCTTTATCTTCATCTATAATACAATAAAAAAAGTGTTAACTAATAATATTGAAACACAAAGTAATAAATAATTAAATTAAATTAGGTAGGTTAGTGAACCAACCCGGCTCACCACGGGTTCAACTCGGGTGAGTCGGGTTCTAAGTGGGTCGAGTTGAAAATTGGCTTGTATAAAAAAATTATATTTTTTCAAATTCAACCCGACTCTAACCCATGGTAGGTCGGGTTGGCCCGCAGATTCTAACCAATTTTAACAACATTACTCTCAATGATGTTTATCACTAAAGATGAAGACTTGTTCACAACCCCAAACCACCGCTATTTCGTCCCCAGAGATGAAACTCTAATTAGAGGAGCTTGTTGACATGTCTTTTCAGAATGAGAACGAGGAAATAACTTATAGATGTGAATATGAAAAGAAATTAATGTCGGTTACACCGAGGACCGACGTAAATGAAAAAGTTAATGTCAATTACTTTAGGACCAATGTAAATTGATGTTAGTTATACTAAAAACAAACATGAATGATTATTTCAGAGTCTCTTGTAATAACATAATTAGGTACAAACAAAGTCCCAGATAAAATAAGAGATGAACATGAGTTTATATACACATAAGATACTTTCATTGGTAATAGACTTTTTGGAGTGATATCAAAAGCAAATTCGTGAGGACTTGGCCCAAAACGGGCAATATCTTACAATATGAAGATTTATGTGTGTGTTGAACCTCCCTGTTAACAATGAAATTCAATCAATATTAAATTTTTTATTAAAAAATTCTATGTATCTTCTAAAAAATTATATCCTTGCACATTGAAAAAGAAACTCTTGTAACAAGAAAATTCTTATCAAATTAATGATCAAAGTAATATTCCTAATGAGTTTGATCATATATGATTCGTTTTAAAACTTTATTCAAAAAATATTTTCCTATCAATTCCTAAATTCCAAATCATATTAAAGTGATGAACATAACAAGATTTAGGGGAAAAAAATGAATCAATAATACATCAAAGAGATAACACAAACGTAAGATATAAGATCTTACACCCAAATTCAAAACATAGAAAAAGGTTAAATTAAAATTCTAGGTCCGTAAGGATTGCAGCACTCATATTCATATATAAATCCTTAAATTCATCATAATTATACGAAATAATTTTCTTAAAATAAAGTGTTTACTATTCTCAAATTTTAATTATGTTTTCTTAAAAGAAATTCAATTTATAATTACAAATTTTTGGACCTGAAAATTTAAATGAACTCAAAATTTGTCTCATAATATTAGATAGGTATGACCTTTTTTGCAAGCTTATGGAACTCTAGACTTTTGTTGGTTTTATAAATTCATGTGTTCATCATGTTTTTTTTTTTTTCATGTCCTCTTTTCAAGCTTTGAGATTATTAACAATTGATAAAACATCCATTTCAATTGTCGTTCGATTGAAAATGTTTTATAACATCTTGTTCAAACCTTGAACTTGTGTGACCTTATGAAAATTCCACCAAGACTTCACAATTGGAGTCAAATATTCTTTCTAAAATTTGAATGTGTTTGAATTATACTCTCAAATGAGGAGAAATCTTTAATTTCTTGATATATGAATCAAGTTTTGAACAATAATAATAAAAAATGAGTGTAATACTAATAATTTTTTTTTTTTTTACAAATAATGAAGATCCACGTGCTAAGAAAACTCAAAATTATACGTAAATAAGAAAGTAAATATGAATATAATTAAAATGATTATTTTTAATTATAAATATGTACATATACACATTTTTATAAGCTAACATTTTAATTTTATGATATAATCATGTAGAAGTAATGCTATACTCAATTAATATACTAACTAGTTATTAACTCACGAATAAATAAGATATTCAAATTACAATCTCAATATAATTTCAATCAAATAATAAAATTACTAGAGCAAGCGTTTAACTTAATTCATCTATGATAATTTGCCTTATCTAATTGTCACGTTACTATTTTTCAAAATTAACATTTAAAAAAATCCTTTTCTTATTTAAAATATAATGTTGAGTTTCATACGAAACCATGTCAAATAACATGCTCTTATAATACTTTTAGTATTTAATTTTGAGCTACACGATTGGATATGGCATTTCAGAACCTTAATTTATTAATTCAATATTTACACCGCAATAATGATATATTTTTCCTAGGTGATTTTTTTAAACTATAATTTGAATTCTTAATCCAAAACTTAAATCTCTTTGTGTTATATATTGCGTCACACAAAATGCAAGTCAAAGACATGAAGCATTTTGCTTAACACTCTAAACAACACCCTCATCCAAACAATTATGTATAGGAAAAAGTTTCTTTAAGAACTTTTTTTTAACAATTTTTTGACAAGGTAGTAATTTATGATTAGTCCGTTTCAAATATTTTTTAGAATAATTTTAAATAAACTAATAAAATAATGACACATATCTTGTTATGAAAAAATTATTAAAAAAAATTGTTAAAATACCATTATTCTTATTCATATTTCCAACATATTCCAAATTATTCCAAATTATTATGAAAGGGTTACTTACACAAGTCATTTATTGTAAAAGAGAATGTAATGAAATTCCTTTTCAAACTTTGTTTTTCTTTCCTTTCCCTTTCCTCCTGCGTAACGCTGTTGATCATTGTTTTATATTCTTTTTGGTCAATTCCTTTTCAATGTCACTTGCAAGCACCCACACCACGACAAGTGGCGCAATTACTCTAGTTTTAAGCCACTCAACTTCAGTTTCCATGCACAGACCAAATAAACAAATTCATAAAAGATGGTAAAAGGGAATGCTGAGTGCTCTATCATGCCATCTACACAGCTAATAAAAAAAAATCATCAACGATAAGATGATGTAAGAAAAAACTAGATTAATAAATTTTGTACTGAAAATCCAAGTGTGAATCTAATAGTTCCGTCTTAAATAGAACTGAGAAAGTAAAATATTATATAAAAATAAAAAATCTATTATTCTATTGTCTTAAGATTTTAGATAAAGAGTAGTGTTAATCTCTTATAAGATTGGACCAATAATATTGTTCAGGAGAACCAGAAAAAGAGATATTGTATGATGAATCCTCCTGATTCAGATCTTAAAAAAGATACGAGATAATATTGGGACCTCACCTAAAACTTAAAGTATCCACATGCACCAAATTTCCCATAAATAAAAATATTTTGAACATTGTATGGCTAAGAGCAACAAGCATAATGGGATGGGCATCTTCTCTACTAGCCTCACTTCCCCACTTCTCGTTTACTGTCTTCTCTTCCATTCCCTTTGCCCCAAATAATATTCACCTAAACCACACATCATAGCCACATCTTCTAATTCATCATATTCTTATCACTCAAACTAATCATAAATCTCCTAACAAAAGTGATAATTCACCTAATTCTGTTCCAAATTTAGTGAATCCAATCTGGTTAAAATACAATGAGTGTCTCGATATAGTTCCTAAGCTAATTTAGTTGAAATACAATGGTTTTGTCTCTAAGTAATTCCCAACCAACTAGCTTAAATGAGTACTATTGGATAAGCATCTAACAATATTTTTTGTTTTTGCATACATGCCATTAATAGCAACGTAATTAAACCACAAAAAGGAGTAAAATGGGAAAAGTTCTTCAAACTCGAATATAAAATGGATAACGATTAAAACACCCACAAAACAAAAACTCTTCCTTCCCTCTTTATCACCGTTTACGTCACTTCTTGCGACCACTTTCGTTAATTATCCACTTCTATTAATTCCACGTAGAACAAAAAAAAGGAAAAAAATGTTTTTGTGCAGGACCAAACAGCAAACACCTACTCCACTATATATATATATATACACACTTAATGGCACACTCAAAACGCACACTTTAAAATGGTTTCTACTTGGGTAAGAGGCAAGTGCATAGGCAAGGGCGCGTTTGGCACCGTCAGCGTCGCGCTTCGAAAGCTTGACGCCCAGACGCAAATTTTCGCGGTGAAGTCTGTGGATATTAAAACGGGTCTCCCGGGTCAGCTCGAAGCGTTGGAGAACGAAATTCGGATCCTCCGACGCATGTCCTCGCCGCACGTGGTGACCTTTCTCGGCGAAGACACCACATGCGAGAAGCGGAACCTTCACATGGAGTACTTGCCATGTGGCACTCTCGCTGACCTGGACCCCGACGTGGACGAGTATTTAGTGAGACAATACACGTGGTGCTTGGTGAGCGCTCTGAAGCACGTGCACGGAAACGGCGTCGTGCACTGCGACGTGAAGGGGAAGAACGTCCTTGTAGGAGATGGAGCCAACGGTCGTAACTGCAAGCTCGCCGACTTCGGCTCGGCGATGGAGTTCGACGGGGAAGGACTTCCGGCGGCATCGCCGCGCGGGAGTCCTCTGTGGATGGCGCCGGAAGTGATACGCCGGGAGTGTCAGGGTCCGGCGTCGGACGTTTGGTCGTTAGGTTGCACGATGATCGAGATGCTCACCGGGAAACCGCCGTGGGAGGGGAACTCCGTGGACGCGCTGAGTCGGATTGGATTCTCCGGCGAGGTGCCGGGGTTTCCGCGCCGGTTATCGGAGCTCGGCCGGGATTTTCTGGAGAAGTGTTTGAGGAGGGAGCCGTGGCGGCGGTGGAGCTGCGATCAACTGCTGGAGCATCCGTTTCTGTTACCGTGTGGTGTGATCGTGGAATGGTCGCCTCGGTGCGTTCTCGACCGAGTTGACTCGGAGTTCGCTGAGTTCGACGAGGAAGAAGAACAGGAAGAAGAAGAAATGATAACTGAAAGTGAAAATTCGGCGAGGGATAGAATTGGAAATTTGGCTACCAGCGTAGGGGTAAATTGGGAAGCGCCAGGATGGATGATGGTGAGGGAATTGGCTTTCGATGCCGAACCGGTGGTGGCTGACAGTTCTGAGAACGTTAGAGAAGGGCTGATTTTGGAAAATTTTGAGAATTTGAGGGCAGAACGGGGAATTCAGGAAAGGAGAAATTGGGAATGTGAAAGCTTGAAAAAGGAAATGGTAAAATTGGGAATGTGGTGTTTGGGTGGGAGGCGGTGGTTGTTACAGTACAACCGGCGCAGCGAGTGTGAGTGTGGGTGGGAAAATGTTGATAAGAAAAAAAGAATGATATTGAAAATAAAGATTTACAAGTTGTACTTTAAATTATTGAAATCACATTGTTTGTATTTGAAGTATTTAAACATATATTATTTATGTTTTGAGTTGAGAATTTTTGTAATCAGAGTATATTTGTAACTGAGCACAACGCATGCATGACGCAACCAAGCAAAGCAAGGGTGGATTTGGCTGCGTAATGTACCCCACATGTTGGGGCATTCAGGCAAAGGGACGATGAAGTTGTGATGTTGCGTGAGTATGACACTCCACACTTGCAAAACGTGATGCTCTAAAACTGCATTACTGAAACAATGTAGATAGAGAAAAATAAATTCCGCATTTTTAACAGGACCTTAGATGAAGGCTTTCTAGCCATGAATTGGGATCAGAGACACTCTTGCTTGTCCACACGTTATCCATAACATCCTCAAACACACCACGAAAATATCAATGACAACACTGTTAACAAAATTTCAAATCATCATTGCCAATTAATTAATTAATTTACTAATGTCAAATGGTATGCCCTGGGCCTACCAGGCCTACCAGGCCCAAGCCCACTTCTCCCTCCATCTTCCAGGAATCAAAAACAGCAAAAACAATTTTAGAAAGGATCCTTCCATTTTTCCATTTCCACTTCCACCTCGTTCGTTGTGGTGTGTTTCCCTTCTGTTCCTTCCACACACTCTCCTTATTCTTCTCTATCCCCCTCTCCTCCCTCTCTCTCTCTTCACTGCTTCAGATCTCGCAGCGCACCACTAACACACCATCTCTCATTTTCGAATTCCCTTGGATCCACGCCCGCCATGGCCGCGAACGCCCCCATCGCCATGCGCGAAGTCTTAACGGTCCGCATTCCCCCACTATCCCGTCGTTTTCTCAGCAATGCCTCGTCGCATTCTCCATTTTCTCTTCCTTTTCTGACTCTCCGACACGTTCTTCTTTTTTGCAGTTGGGAAGCGTGGGCATCAACCCGCAGTTTATCACCTTCACGCACGTCACCATGGAATCGGACAAGTACATTTGCATCAGGGAAACCGCGCCGCAGAACAGCGTCGTCATGATCGATATGGCCATGCCCATGCAACCACTCCGACGCCCTATCACCGCTGATTCCGCTCTCATGAACCCTAACGCCAGAATTCTCGCGCTTAAAGGTAATCGTTCGCTGTTCCCATTGCTTTACTTGACTCTGCGATTATTCCAATTCGATCAACGAATGTGACGCTTGTTCTCCGTGCAGCTCAAGTTCCTGGCACTAGTCAGGATCATTTGCAAGTGTTTAACATTGAAACGAAAGCGAAGATGAAATCGTATCAAATGGGCCAACAGGTGAGGATTTGTAATATTTGTTAACGATTTTTATTCTCGCACAATCTGTCTGTTGTTATCAGTTTATTAGTTAATTATTCGTCATGTTCTTTATTTTCCTCCATTTCCTTTAGGTTGTGTTTTGGAAGTGGATAACTCCGAAGACATTAGGCGTAGTGACTCAGTCATCTGTGTATCACTGGTCAATTGAAGGTAATGTAATGTACTATTTTACTGCTTGTGTATAAGTTTGACTGCTGGTTATGTTACGCTCTCTTCTTGTTGTATTGATTGACCTTTTTTTGAGTGTGAGTCTAATGTTTTTATGGTTTCTCTTATCTAGGTGAGGGTGAGCCAGTGAAGGTGTTTGACCGGACAGCTAACTTGGCGAATAATCAGATTATCAATTACCGTTGTGATCCTACTGAAAAGTGGTTGGTTTTGATTGGAATTGCCCCTGGTTCTTCTGAGGTATGCGTTTTCTTCCTGTTGCAACGTCTAGACCTTGCCCTTAGCAATTCCGCCTGTCTTATTCTTGTATTTGTCTGTCAGCTTACTGCCTCTATTAAGTTGCAAAATTTGTCAATTTAATTTCATAGGCTGGTTTTGAGTATGTGAGGAAGACATTACAATAGTTTCTAACATAGTCAGTGAGGTGCTATTCTACAGTTTCGTAAAATTTGATATTTTGATTTTGATTATAATGGATGAGTTAAAAAACCCGTTAGTGCATTTTGGATTGTTTGAAAATGGATGGAAATTGCAAAATCAAATCTATTCATGCCCCATTTAATAAATAACCCAATCTATATGTTTAAATTTTTTTAGAAATATATTATATTTAAAAATTCATTTACACATCTTTCACCCATCAAAGAAAGTTGGTGTTTAAAAACTTGTCTTTTGTATGGATTTCTGTTTTTTCACCGCTTAATTTTCCTGTTAGGTTAAGGTTTAGGTTGCTTAGTTTACTTCTCTTTTAATGTTTGGTAGAAGTGCTACATTTTAAGTGAAGGTTTGTCATTGTTTATTAAGAATCGTATATGTGGATACTTCAATGGCTCTAGTACTGTAGCATACTGTAGATTGTGGCCTTGTGCTCATGCTTGGTATGAATTATTTTAGATTGAGAGTTTTGTTCAAATATGTTAGCAAAATTCTCTCTCTCACACACACATACACACACACATCACACACACACACACACACACACACACACACACACACATATATATATATATATATATTTGTAAATGTATACAAAAGATACCTTTTGATCAACAGCTGCATAAACACGTTTTGGCTGTTGCATTTTATTAAGAATTGTATTTGTATACTTCAAGTTCAATGGCTATAGTGCTGTAACATACTGTAAATTCTGGCCTTGTTCCAATCCTTATTATGGGTTATTTTTGGTAGACTTGAGGAATTTGTTTAAATATGTTAGGAAAATTCTCATATATATTGTTTACATTGTGAGGTATTCATTTTAATGAGTATCCAAATTAATAGATTTTTACAATATTGTTGCATAAACTGTTTCTGTAACTATTTATGGAAATTACATGACTTTTGTTGGGTATCTTGACTGTTCATGATAAAATTTAACAAGATACATGGACCCACACACAACATTTTTTGTGTGGGTGAGATGAATAAATACTAATCCTTAGATCTGACATGAATGTTGGGATTAAAACAATTATACGGCGTGAGTTTTTTTTTAATAAGTCATGACTTTTGACCATTCATGTATGGTTCCATGTGGCCCAAATTTACTCCTCTTTGGACATAAAAATGTCTCTCTCTAAGTACGTCCGTTATATATTTGTTTGTGTGTGTGCAGTAGTTTGGAATGCAATCAGAGAAGTAATAGTATCATAGGTTGAGAGACGAGGAAGAAATCTAGATGAGACAATCATTCATGAATATAGTTAATATTAAATCGTGAAGTGGTGACTTTTTTAAATAGTAATGTTACCATTTTAAGTAGTTACATGATCATTGTTTATTTTTAGGAAAGATAACTAGTTGGAAATTCAGCTGATTTGGAAAAAAAAATGTCTGCAATTTCAGTTGGATGTTAGGGATAGTGGTTGAAATTTGTTTAATATATATTTTTTCTGAAAACATAAGCTCTTTTCCTTGTAAGCTTCGTTCATATTTTTATGCACAAGTGGATTTTTGTTGCTTCTAAATGATTTTAATTATTTTAAAACTATTTTTCATAAATAACTGATTGTGATTATAACAGTAATATATTATACATATAACTGATCATTGAAATAATTCTATTTCACAACTATCCCAAACACTTCATAAATAACTTTTTTAGTCTTAACCATCAATTTTTGATGCAAATTTACTTCTCTTGTATTATTCTGAGAAATAAGGACTATAAATCTGGCCTATATATATATATATATATATATATATATATATATGATTTATAATTACACACTGAAGCTGTCCAGAGACACAGCATATTAATACTTATGGTAAATAGTTAATGTTTTAGTTATTTAGTTTTACCTCCATTGTCATTTTTCTGGTTGGTACTAGATGTTATATTAAGGTAAATAAATTCTTGATGAAATAAACAAGTCCGTGATTTTAATTATTCAATTGATGGCTCATTTATATTTTTCATTTTTTTGTATTATTTTCACTTCTATTTACTATGTACATTACATACACTTTAGAAGGTTTTCCTTGCTATGTGTTGTAAATACGATGGTTTATAAGTTAGGTTTAGGTTACTCATGTTTTTCAATATTTTTTGTCAAATATTATCCTCCTTCAACTTTTTGCCATGCCTTATTAATGGCAACATGTTTTACACAAATTAATTTGTTTTGAACTTATATTGTGTAATAAACATTTTTTTTTTCTGTTTTTTATTTGAGAGGGGGGATGTTAAACTTACTGAATTACCATCTCCTCATATTTTTTATTGCTAGTGATAAAATCTTCTGAAATTATTTGTTGGAGTGATTGTATTTTGATTTGTTGGTTACAGAGGCCACAACTTGTAAAAGGAAATATGCAACTTTTCTCTGTGGATCAACAGCGGAGCCAAGCTCTTGAAGCACATGCAGCCTCATTTGCCACATTTAGAGTAATTCTGTCTTCTTTGTGATTGATTAGTATGTATTTCAGGTGTGTGGCTTGTAGGTTGAATGCTGTTTGATATTTTTATTTTGAAACATGTAGGTTGCTGGCAATGATAAGGATTCAACTCTTATTTGTTTTGCATCCAAGAGCATCAATGCTGGACAGGTTACATCAAAGATGCATGTCATTGAACTTGGCGCCCAGCCAGGTATATGCATGTCTAGATTTTTCCTTTATCAGCCAATAGATACATCCCCACTCATTAGTATAAACAGCTTTTTTTATTTTTATTTATTTATTTTTTTTAAATCTTAAAGAAAAATAATTTTTCAATATCAATTTAACTTGTTAATGAATGAGGAGATTATAGGATATAAAGTGATTAATAAGTTAATAGGAGATAAACAACACGTGATGTAATTATGGAGCTTCAATAGAGTGTCTGCTATTTGTAGTATATGTTCTTGCCGCATTCTAATGACTTTTTTGCTACCTTCTGGTATGTTGTGATATTGGTTATCAGGCAAGCCATCTTTTTCAAAGAAACAAGCCGATCTCTTCTTTCCTCCAGACTTTGCTGATGACTTTCCCGTATCAATGCAGGTATAAGTGTAGACTTTATGTTTCTCTGTTTCCCAATGAACATTATATTTAATACCTGACTTGTTTCACTGTGCAGATTTCAAATAAGTATGGTTTGATATATGTTATCACAAAACTCGGTCTTTTATTTGTCTATGATCTAGAGACTGCCACTGCAGTTTATAGAAATCGAATCAGCCCCGATCCGATATTTTTGACAGCAGAGGCCTCAACATCAGGGGGCTTTTATGCTATAAATAGACGTGGCCAGGTTTTGCTTGCTACTGTGAATGAAGCAACCATTGTACCTTTTGTTAGTGGCCAGGTATTTAGTGTTCGTTCTTTTGCTATGTGATCTTTTGCTATGCAGACACCTCTTTTGCTATCTACTTCTAATATTTTGCTTGGATTTTTGGCAGTTAAATAATTTGGAACTTGCTGTTAGTCTTGCTAAAAGGGGAAACCTCCCTGGTGCAGAAGAATTGGTAACTTGAGCTGCATATGATGATTTTATACTTTTATCTGTAGTTTTAGAGTTCGTGAACTCCTTGTATTTACTTTTAAATTGGCTGAAATATTTTACCTGATGGATACTTAACTAGAAGATTTATCCTTGTATGCCTTTTGTCTCAATAGATTGTAGTTGTCATAAAAGCATTTCAGATGTGTCATCTGGAGTAGAGCAGTTATCAACAAGACAATTAGCATAAAAGCTTGAGAAAATGATGGAAAATGATTTTCTTTTGTAGCATTTGCTTGTATATATGTTTTTATTTTTTGACAAAATACCAGAATGAACAGGTAACAGTTTGTAAGCTTTAATTACTTGAGACCCAAGGGAATCTTCATTAAAAGTATGTGCTCAGAAATATAATGTTGATGTGAAATATGAACATGGCAACTGTAACTTCTGATTCAAAGATCAGTAACTGAAGTTATTAGGGCATAAAGTTTTCCCCAACCATAATTTTTTTCTTCGTAGGTGGTTTGATATTAGAGAGGGAAGAATGTGTTTTCTTTTCAATTTTTAAGTTCATTTATTTTTACCTATTGTTATTGTTTTGTTTGTGTTTTTTCTCAGGTTGTTAAGCGTTTTCAAGAATTATTTGCTCAGACCAAGTATAAGGAAGCTGCAGAGCTTGCTGCACAATCACCCCAAGGAGTACTTCGAACTCCTGATACTGTTGCTAAATTTCAGGTCTTTTATGCATGAAAAAGCTGTTACATTAATATTTCTTGGTTTTGTTACCAAATTTAGGGTATTCATAATCACATTAATATATCAATATGTTTTTTATCCTGTGTTCTTGAGTTGCGTTTGTTAATTTGCTTTCAGAGTGTACCTGTGCAAGCTGGGCAAACGCCACCACTGTTGCAATACTTTGGAACTCTGTTAACCATGGGAAAACTCAATGCTTTTGAGTCACTGGAACTGTCACGACTTGTTGTAAATCAGAACAAAAAGAATCTTTTGGAAAATTGGCTGGCAGAGGATAAACTTGAATGCAGTGAGGAGCTTGGTGACCTTGTGAAGGTCCTGACAGAAATTTAATGTGTTATTTGTTTTCATTTGGACATCCATTCGTTTTAAAGAAACCCATGATCTGTTCCTTTGCTTTTCCTAATTTTTACGAGGCTTGCATATATGCAGACGGTTGATAATGACCTTGCTTTGAAAATTTATATCAAAGCTAGAGCAACACCAAAAGTTGTTGCAGCTTTTGCAGAGAGGAGAGAATTTGACAAAATCCTGATATATTCAAAGCAGGTAATTTTTTTTATTAAATTTAGTAGGATCACAAAATTATTAGTGTTGATATTCACTGTTATTGTGTCATTTGTTAGTTTTTTTACCACTACCTTTGTAATGCCATTCTTCTCTGTTTATTTGATGAAGGTTGGATATACACCTGATTACATGTTCCTTCTTCAAACAATTTTACGAACAGACCCACAGGTGAGAAGGTTTTGTCTGAACGATCATCTGATTGAATTTCATCTCTGACTTGCTTGACATTCATCATGTACTTATATATGTTTTGGAAGTCCAAGCATACCTTGCTTAAAAGTAGCATCACCTAATGAATGGCAGTTAATGCATCCAAATGGAAATGGTTTCCTCATGCTTATGTTGCTTTCATTTTAAGAATATTTTCACATTGCTCATCCACATTCTAATCTAAGTTGTTTATTTTTTGGGCATCCATATTTTTTCTGGTTTATGTATATAGAATAATTCAAAACTTCTTTGAATGCAGGGTGCTGTAAATTTTGCTCTGATGATGTCTCAAATGGAAGGAGGATGCCCCATAGACTACAACACAATTACTGATCTATTTCTTCAGGTTTACTTGCAGTTTACCCTTTGGATCTTCATGAAACCTTGTTCTTTGTGTTCTCTTATTATTTATTTTTCAGTTGCAATTTTAGAAGGCAGTATCATGTACAATCTTGTTTTCCTTTTATATCACTGCGCTCATTCAGTACCCTTTTTGAAAATTGAAAATGAAAAATAATAATAATGTTAGAGATATTATCTTTAGTTTATATTGTGTTTATGTTAATTAGGGAAATATAGTCCCTATATGTTTATTAGGGAAACATTGTTCTTATTTTATTTTATTTTATTCTTACATATTCATTTGTATTTGGGTTTAGCCCATATTTCTTCTATTATAAATAAAGAACCCTATGTGTGTATTTAACACAAGAGATTAATTCCAATATATAATTTTCACTATATTTAACAAATAATAAAATAATGTGAAAACAAATCTTTCTTTAATTTTTGGTTTTGATAAGGATTTTGATAACTTTATTGCTTAGGCTAATATAGTTTCCTCTACCTTCAACTAAAAGTGATTTGTTTAAACCTTAATGTAGGAATCGATTGCATGCTTTTTTTTTTGGTTATATGTGAATTGGAAATCTTGTTTATATATATATTTCTTCTACTTTTTAGAGGAATTTGATCCGTGAGGCAACGGCCTTTTTGTTGGATGTGCTGAAGCCAGACCTTCCTGAACATGGATATCTTCAAACAAAGGTTCTTTTATTTTATGAGTCATTATCACTGTCCCTGAACTGGTTTTTTTATCAAAAAATGAAATCATATTTTTCTATGTATTATACTTAGGTTTTGGAAATTAATCTGGTAACCTTTCCAAATGTTGCTGATGCTATATTGGCCAATGGCATGTTCAGTCATTACGATCGCCCACGTATTGGACAATTATGTGAAAAGGCAGGCCTTTTCATTCGGGCTCTTCAGGTTTGCTACTTCTTAAGTTCTGATGGCAGTATAACGTTCTCTCATTAGCATATCCTGAACCTTGTCTGTGTCTTATGCAGCATTATTCTGAGTTGCCAGACATCAAACGTGTCATTGTGAATACACATGCCATTGAGCCGCAGGTTTTGATTGCAATTGCTCATATGACCCACTCTATCATAAAATTATTTGATATTCTTATTTCTTACCATATATGATGTATTTCAGGCTTTAGTTGAGTTTTTTGGTACCCTTTCTCGAGAATGGGCACTAGAGTGTATGAAAGATCTTTTACTTGTCAATCTCAGGGGAAATCTTCAAATAATTGTTCAGGTATTATCTCTGGACAATGTTGCCGCAAGACTTCTGTCCTATTTTTTTGCTTGAGTTCCATAATTCATTTCTCAGAGTATCTTACTAGTACATGATTTGCAGACTGCTAAGGAATATTCTGAGCAGTTGGGTGTTGATGCATGCATTAAACTATTTGAGCAGTTCAAATCCTATGAGGGACTATACTTTTTCTTGGGTGCATACTTGAGCTCTAGGTATTTCTTTCTTACTGGGGATGGAACGGGACTTCATTTCACTATTCGCCCCAGCTTCACTGTTCTAGTTTCTTTTTTTTTTTAATTATTGTAACTTTCTTTTGTTGTCTTGGAAAGTGAGGATCCTGATATTCACTTCAAGTATATTGAGGCTGCTGCTAAAACTGGACAAATTAAGGAGGTTGAGCGTGTAACTAGGGAATCTAACTTTTACGACGCTGAGAAGACAAAGAATTTTCTTATGGAAGCCAAGCTTCCAGATGCACGACCATTGATTAATGTCTGTGATCGTTTTGGATTTGTTCCAGATCTCACCCATTATCTCTATACTAACAACATGCTTCGATATATTGAAGGTTATGTTCAAAAGGTAAATTTGTTTACAGGTTTTGTATTTGATTTTGGTAATCCTTGTATAATACGGGTGTCCTTCAAATCTTTGAAAATTTTAGAACGGTGACCTAAACTCTGTACTTCTCACTCTTAGGTCAATCCTGGAAATGCTCCTCTAGTTGTAGGACAGTTGTTAGATGATGAATGTCCTGAAGATTTTATTAAAGGTCTTATACTTTCCGTACGTTCTCTTCTGCCAGTTGAGCCTTTAGTTGAAGAATGTGAGAAGAGGTGTGCTAGTTTTCTTTCTACCCTTCATCTCCAATATCAATGTCATGTTGATTTCTAATGTAAATTCCTATGCATAGGAATCGTCTCCGCTTGCTTACTCAATTCTTGGAGCATCTTGTAAGTGAAGGAAGCCAGGATGTGCATGTACATAATGCTCTGGGTAAAATAATTATTGACAGCAACAACAATCCCGAGCATTTTCTCACAACCAATCCATACTATGATTCTCGTGTTGTTGGTAAATATTGTGAAAAGCGGGATCCTACCCTTGCTGTTGTTGCTTACAGGAGAGGGCAATGTGATGACGAGCTTGTTAATGTTACTAATAAAAACTCCTTGTTCAAACTCCAAGCAAGGTGTGAACTTTGAACTGTATTAGGAAAAGTTTTCATTGTATTTCATAATGCTAGTCTGTGACACATGTTATTTTCCGATGTTTGTGTCAGATATGTTGTGGAAAGAATGGACTCTGACCTCTGGGAGAAAGTTCTTAATCCTGAGAATGAGTTTAGAAGGCAGTTGATTGATCAAGTGGTGTCCACTGCTTTGCCTGAAAGCAAGAGTCCTGAGCAAGTTTCAGCTGCAGTGAAAGCTTTTATGACTGCCGATCTTCCACATGAGTTGATCGAGCTTCTTGAAAAGATTGTTCTACAAAATTCTGCTTTTAGTGGAAATTTTAATCTGCAAAATTTGCTGATCCTTACTGCAATCAAGGCAGATCCTTCAAGAGTTATGGATTACATTAATAGGTTGGACAACTTTGATGGACCTGCAGTAGGGGAGGTAGCCGTGGAAGCACAACTATATGAGGAGGCGTTTTCTATTTTCAAGAAATTTAACTTGAATGTTCAGGCTGTTAATGTCCTGCTGGATAACCTCCAGACTATTGATCGTGCTGTGGAGTTTGCTTTCCGAGTTGAAGAAGATGCTGTTTGGAGCCAGGTGGCTAAAGCACAACTTAGGGAAGGCTTAGTGAGTGATGCAATTGAGTCATTCATTCGTGCAGATGATTCAACTCATTTCTTAGAGGTTATTAAGGCTGCGGAAGATGCAGATGTATACCATGACCTGGTGAAGTATCTTCTCATGGTTAGGCAGAAGACCAAAGAGCCCAAGGTGGACAGTGAGCTCATTTATGCTTATGCTAAGATTGACCGTCTTGGAGAAATTGAAGAGTTTATACTGATGCCAAATGTTGCCAATTTACCAAATGTTGGAGACCGCTTGTATGATGAGACATTGTATGAGGCGGCAAAAATTATATTTGCTTTTATTTCTAACTGGGCTAAGTTGGCAGTCACATTGGTGAAGCTTAAACAGTTCCAAGGAGCTGTTGATGCAGCCAGGAAAGCAAACAGTTCAAAAACATGGAAGGAAGTCTGTTTTGCCTGTGTTGATGCTGAGGAATTCCGCTTAGCTCAGATTTGTGGTCTCAATGTCATCATTCAGGTGACATCATTTTCTAGTTTATATTTTAACATTTGGAAAGAAAAGCAATTCATTTCTTTGTCTAACCTTTTTGCTGCTGTCTGGCTACTTACTATCTGCTATATATGAAGGTGGATGATTTGGAGGAGGTTAGCGAGTTTTATCAGAACAGAGGATGCTTCAATGAACTCATATCTCTAATGGAAAGTGGGTTAGGATTGGAGCGTGCACATATGGGTATCTTTACTGAGTTGGGAGTTCTATATGCAAGATATCGACCCGAGAAGCTAATGGAACACATTAAGTTGTTCTCAACTCGGCTTAACATTCCAAAGCTTATTCGGGCATGTGATGAACAGCAGCACTGGAAAGAACTCACTTACCTATTCATTCAATATGATGAGTTCGATAATGCTGCAACCACTGTCATGAATCATTCTCCAGAAGCATGGGACCACATGCAATTCAAAGATGTTATAGTTAAAGTTGCAAGTGTAGAGCTCTACTATAAGGCTGTTCACTTCTACTTACAAGAGCATCCAGATGTAATAAATGATATGTTAAATGTGATTGCTCTTCGTGTGGACCACACTCGTGTAGTAGATATACTACGGAAGGTCTGCAATTTTTCTACCCTATTTACAGTTTCAATCTTTATTTGGTGAGGTAAGTTACTGGTTTCAAATGTCATTCTGTAACAATATTGCTTGTTGCTTGTTTTTTTTTTTTTTTTTTTAGGCTGGCCACCTTAGATTAGTTAAGCCGTACATGGTTGCAGTTCAAAGCACCAATGTATCTGCTGTCAATGAAGCTCTGAATGAAATTTATGTCGAGGAAGAGGACTATGACAGACTTCGAGAATCAATAGATCTGCATGACAACTTTGATCAGATAGGTCTTGCGCAGAAGGTGAATCTCCTTATTTTTTGTCTTATTTTGACAATTAGCAAAAGATGAGATTATAATGTTACTGGTAAATTTACAATTTTCGAATTATTATTGATTGAGATCAACGATGAGCATATGCAGATTGAGAAGCATGAACTTCTTGAAATGAGGCGTGTTGCTGCATACATTTACAAGAAAGCAGGAAGATGGAAGCAATCCATTGCTTTGTCAAAGAAAGACAATCTTTACAAGGACTGCATGGAAACATGCTCTCAATCTGGTGATCGTGAACTCTCAGAAGATTTGCTTATCTACTTTATTGAGAAGGTGTTTACTTGTTGCCCTTTTCCTTAAAATATCCAACTCTGGTAATATACGATTAGATACAAAGTAAGCCCCATTTGGTGGCATAGTG
Organism: Vigna radiata var. radiata; assembly: GCF_000741045.1. Taxonomy (NCBI): domain Eukaryota; kingdom Viridiplantae; phylum Streptophyta; class Magnoliopsida; order Fabales; family Fabaceae; genus Vigna; species Vigna radiata. The sequence continues at coordinate 9,753,794 of NC_028360.1, forward strand.
CGGTTTGACCCCTGCTTCAGTTAGAATTTATTTTGCTGCTCCTTTTTCATTTCCTGAACCAGTTCTTTTCTCTTAATTAACAAAGGAAATATATTGATTTTCAGGGAAAGAAAGAGTGTTTTGCATCATGCCTCTTTGTCTGTTATGATATTATCCGGCCAGATGTTGCTCTTGAGCTAGCTTGGATGAACAACATGATTGATTTTGCTTTCCCATATCTCTTACAGGTATGCTTTTGTTTGTGGCTCTGGTATAATGATTTTCATCAACAGACAAAGTTAACGATTTTTTTTTTTTTTTTCTTGAAGTTTATTAGAGAGTATTCAAGCAAGGTGGATGAGCTTATTAGGGACAAAATTGAAGCTCAAAAGGAGGAGAAAGCTAAGGAAAAGGAGGAGAAGGAAGTGATTGCTCAACAGGTAAGCCTTTTTGGAATCTCCTTTTACAAGCAATCATATTGTTTGTTTGATTATTAACTAAACAGTGTTCTCGATGATCTCCAGAATATGTATGCCCAGTTGCTACCGCTTGCTTTGCCGGCACCTCCGATGCCAGGAATGAGTGGAGGCTATGCCCCTTCCCCTCCTCCAATGCCTGGAATGGGTGGAGGCTATACTCCTAGCCCTCCACCACCACCCATGGGTGGAATGGGGATGCCACCAATGCCTCCTTTTGGCATGCCTCCAATGGGGGGCGGCTACTAATCTCCCAATCCACAACAGACAAGAGAATTTTGCGATTTTTTAACTGGTGAAGCTAGATAGTTTAGAATATCTCATTTTTGCATTCAAGGTAACTACTTCCTTAGGGTTAAAGAATTTCGCGTGGTGGCACCAAGCATCAACCTTCAAGTATAGCCTAGCCCAGCCTGATACTACTGTCCAATGATTGCGGCTTTCTTCAATGAAACTTTTCTGAGCTACTTGTTTCTTTCGGATTGTCTCCTTTTGAGGCATTGACTTGGTTGCGACCTGTATAGTTTATTTTTTTTTTAATTATTATTTGTTTTCGTAGTTGTCAAGTCATAAATGTTTATTGATTAGGACTTAAAGTTCCTGTTCTTAGTATATAGACTTTCATATAATATATACTGTATGTTGATTTAATTCTTTCAGAGATATAAATTAGCCCATATTTTTTTATTATCCATTCAATAAATTTTGAATGTTCTAAACTATCCACATTTTAGTTTCAGCTCCGTTTTCGGATAGCCATGCTATCGATTAGTTGCAGCACATAAACAAAGTGTATATTATAGATCCTTAGATTGGAACTTTATTGCAATCAACTGAGGGAGAATATCGAATCCATTAAGATAACCAATAACGGATTTCCATAGTATACGTTGACGACACTTTTCACGAAAATGCGGATAATCAACTAATGACCAAAGATATACTATTAGTGAAAGTGGTACACTTAAAAAAGAGTGGAAAACTGAAAATGCAATAGGCTACTTATTATGGAAACTGACATGTAGCTAAAACTTGAAATAATCCTTTAAAAGGAACGCTACTAATCAAGAAGATTGTAAATCATTTGAAAATAAATAACCCCACTTTAGCTGGTATGACATGCCATGCCCTAAAGTTAAATAGTGATACCTCAAACAACGTGACAGAAGCCATCCATACATGTGATATAGGTCAAAAAAATTCATGCACACAGTATTGGCTACTTTTGCATTTTGAGTATGGGAATTCAGACATTGGTTATAATTATGTTTGCTTCTGCAATCCTTTGAACGTGACCCTGTCGGTTAGGTTCTCCAAGAAAAGAAAATAGAAAATAGGTGCAAGGAAGAAGTGGCTATGTAGCAAGGTGAGAGTGAAGGAGCGATAACACACTTTAGCTGAATGCAATATTATTTTATAACCTCATAGGAATGGGCAAAAAATACTGAAGTGTATTATATTATAGTTAATTGTACTATATTATATTAAAAAAACTGAATCATTTTTATTATAACTTAAATATTTTGTTTTATGATTCAGTCTTTTAATAAATTTTCGATTTAATTAACTGTACTGTTTTATATTGATGTGATATTTTCTAATTGTTGAACAAATATATAATAGTTGAACAATTGAACATCATAACTAATAAAAAATAATAAGTTGTCTTAACATTTTAGGAGTATTATAGATTTTTTTTTTGTTTATCAATGAAATCGGATGTAGGATTTTATTTAATAGAAAGAAAATACAAATTGTAACTTTTTTTTTATCTGCATTAGTATTGTTGAAAAGTTTTAATTTGGGTGAAGGAAAATATTGTATAACAAAGTGAACTTATATAGAGCAATAACTTTCAATGAAATGTAAGAAAAATGGTATGTAAATGAAGCTTATATATATCTTGATTTTTTTTATATAAATTGGATAAGAAAGGAATTTCGAGAAACTGAAATGGTAATTCTGGAATTAGAATTATTTGCAGAAATATAATTGGAATTAGATAAAAATCTCAGGTATTAACAATTTATATGTTTTTTTTTTCTTTTATAACATAAAAGTAAATTTAAACAAGTTGTCTGAGTATTATAGATTTGAAATCTGTTATAAAAGAAAATCTAGATTAACAAGAAAAAGATATTAACCATTGTTGAAGATTCAATCAACAATAGCGATGCAAGATATTTTCCTTTATAACATATTTAAATTGAAATTGAAATTTTCTTTTATAACATAAACTAATTAATTTGTATATTGAGGTGGTTCTTTTTTTCTTTCTAATAAAAATATTTTTCCTCTAAAAATAGTATAATAATTAAAATTAATACAGTTTACAATTTAGTCCGTAATTTAGTTCAATTTATTTATACTATTTTACAGTTGAGTTTAAACAAATTAATTTTTAATTCAATATAATTTTTAACAGTAAAATACAATCCAGTTTCATTTGCCCATTCCTACGTCAAAGGACTCTCATTGTATATCTTGAGCAGGAATTTAACAATGTACACATATTAACACCCCAACATTCTGATCCATAGGATAAAAGGTTCACACTCTCAAGGCATAATCATAAATTCACAACAATTTCCTTATAACAAACTTCTACTTTATATCTTTATTTTTTTTTTAACTTTAATAATAATATGCTATTAGTTCTTTTTATTCAATCTTCTTGCACAATCTCTAAATTAAAACAGTTTTATCATGCGATATACAAAATCGAACAATCTCTATATAATAACAATTGTTAACTCCTAAACTAAAAAAAAAATCATTTCATTCTTAATTCTGTTTTTATAAATATATTTATTTTTCATATTTTTTAAGTTATATTATCTTAATGCAATTGCATACACGTGACAATTTAAGCTAAATTAGATAATAAAATTTTTAAAATAAGCTTGGCATATTCTTGCCTTAGTAACCAATATCTAAGATTGAGTTACACACTAACCTACCTGTTATGGGGTTAACTTAAAATTTAAAACGGTTTCGAAATTATTTAAAACCGAACTCAATCAAGTTTCTTTGGAATAATTATATCACACTGTTATACCTCTCACATGTAATACCAAACTTGAATTGTTTATTCGTTGATATGAGAGAATCTCTTGAAGAATCATATTAATGAGAAATAAAATCAAATTAGACCAGCATTTCAAGAATTGAAGATGAGAATATTGTGATTAAGCATTGCGCAGTCCTCTCTACACCTCCCAAATCTCGTCCTGTACCTTCAAATTAACCATAATACCCTTCATTTAATGAACTATAATGAACTTTTTATACCATTGATGATGAATTAATGATGTTGGCTTAATTTGAACAACCAATAATAAATAATAAATAGATGCTTCTATATACGCTGCACCCACTTCACTCGCCCTCACTTCTTCGTTCTTAAGTAATTGTCTCAGCTGCTTCTGTGCTTGCATTGCCTGAGTTGTGATCCTGTGATGCTCCCGATGTGTTGGTGGTGGTTCCGGTGTGTTAGTAGTGGTCTTAGTGTGTTTGTGGTGATAGCTATTGTGGTCTGGTTAATCGGAGGAAAAGGTCAAAGCCGACATTTGAGGCAAGTAAAAAGCTGAGTTGTGGAGGACCCTTAACCGACTTTAGAATAACAGTTAAGGGCTCATTTGGCTAGTCCTTAATCGTCATTCGAAAGCCAGTTAAGGATCCACCTTATTTCGAATCACGCAGGATCCTTAATCGATGTTCGCTGAGTGCTTTTTTATTTAATGTTGATAGGGGGAGCATTAAACTCCTAATTGTTGGGTCTATCAAGGAGGAGGTTCACCGAGGAGTTACAAACACCAATGAGGTATGAGCCCAACCATATAAGGGATTGACACCACTCTCTACCCAAAACCTTAAGGCAATGTGTTAATGTGTCTTTTAATTTTATATAGTGCTCTACTTTCTCATTTCTATCCAATGTGGGACTTAGACTCACACTTGCATTCCCAACCATCTCCCCCTCAAGGGTGAGTCCCTTCCACATTGGTACACTCCTCCTCCAACGGAAGCATTCCCATCCAACCACAATCACGAGTAGCCCTTCGTACCAGCATCGGCTCTGATACCACTATTGGGTCTATCAAGGAGGAGGTTCACCGAGGAGATACAAACACCAATGAGATATAAGCCCAACCATATAAGGGATTGACACCACTCTCTACCCAAAACCTTAAGGCAATGGGTCTTTCACCTTTATATAGTGCTCTACTTTCTCATTTCTATCCAATGTGGGACTTGGGCTCGCACTTGCATTCCCAACAATCTCCCCCTCAAGATATGAGCCCAACCATATAAGGAATTGACACCACTCTCTACCCAAAACCTTAAGGCAATGGGTTAATGGATCTTTCAACTTTATATAGTGCTCTACTTTCTCATTTCTATCCAATGTAGGACTTAGACTCACACTTGCATTCCCAACACTAAGCATATTGGTTTCTATCATGAATGGTTAATAGTGAATAGAAATGGTTTTAATCATCCTTGCACAACATAATGAGTAAATAAGTGTTTAAATCATTAATCATGTTTTTGTTAGATATATTGATTATAAGAGGATGAATTAAATAAGCATAAACAGACCAAGAATCTATATTTTTGGTAGTATTAATCAATTACATAAGTCATATAATCTATTAAAAAAAGCTAGAACACATAGATAGGCATAATATGTTATACAGATAATCTAATCTGTTATACAATAATAATATGTTAGAAAAGAAAAATGAAATTGAAACTAGGTATAACATCAATATAATTGTTTATATAAGTGACATAATCGATTAAAATAGAAACAAATGTTTAATCCATTATGCTTGTAACCTAATATGTTCGGTTAGTTGAAAGAAGCAATAATAAGCTTAATTGTCAATATAATCGTTTATATAAGTGACATAATCGATTAACACATAAAGAAAAGCATAATCGATTACGTTATAAACCTAATCGATTAAATTGTGACAAGATATGATTTTCTATATAAATTAGACTAGAGACCTAACTCTTTAACTTTTTAATTGGCATATACGACATTCTCTTTGAGATTTGAGTATTGGTTTTCTCAAGAAGAGTTCTTGGAGATTTTTGAAACTACATTGGTGATTAAGCAATCAAGAAATCATTCAAGTCTTATTGGAGCTTATTTGTTTTGATATTTCTACACTAGTCGAGTGTAATATAATCAGGTTCTTATTCATTTGATGTGATTTGATACCTGTGCTAGGTACGCCAGGTTAGAGATTGAATGTATCATGTCTTTTGTTGATTGAGAGTGAGTGTATCCTCTCTTGTATTGTTGTTTTCAGATTTGAATGTGGTGAGGATAGCAATTGAGAGTATCATTGTATTCTTAAACAAAAATCTTGAATTAGTGGATTACCCTCAAACTAAGGTTGTTGAGGAAAGACTGGATGTAGGCTTGTGAAGAGCTGAACTAGTATAAATCTTGTGTGGGTCTTTCTTTCATCTTTCTTTACTTGGTTGATTCAAATATTTTTTATTATTGATTTCAAGATACAAGACCTTTCAAAGACTCAAAAAGTTTCTAAAATCCAATTCATTACTTGAGATGTAAGGACTACTTTTCTAAGATTTAATTTATAATATCTTTGTTATTTAGTTATTTTTAATATTTATTTAATAGTTAATTTATGATAGGTTAATATTTTATATATATTATTTAAATTTTAATATGTTTTGTTATTTTTATTTATTAGTTAATTTTTAATTTTTTAACTTTTATTATATTTTAATATATTTCTATTTTTTATTTATTATTTAGGTTTGAATAATTTTTGTTATTTTGATGTATTTGTTAATTTTAAATTTATTAGTTAATTTTTGTACCAGTTAATGTTTTTAAGTTGTATTTAATTTTTAATAACTTTTTGTTCTTTATTTACTATTTAATTTATAATAATTTAATTTATAATATGAGTATTTTTTTTATTTATTACATAATGTTTAATATGTTATGGTGTTTTTATTTATTATTTAATTTTTAATGTGTTAATGTTTTTATTTTTTTGATTTAATTTATAATATGTTTAGGTTTTTTAATGTATGTTGTTTTTTTAAGTATTACTTAATTTTGAATTTGTGCAATTGTTATTATTTCATTAAGAATATTTAGTGATAATTATCTTTATTGTAGGATCTAGTTAACATTATAAGATAGATAACTACCCCAATTGAATTTCTCAAATAAATAATGAAAAAATATTTAACATATATTTTCTCTATAAAAAAAAAGTAAAATATAAATACAAAATCAAAAATATAAATAAACATTACAAATTAAAAAAAACACATGAAAAATATAAATAATAAAACTAAATTATATTCCTAATTTCAAAATATAATAACAACATATTTAAAACATATTTTCTCTATAAAAAATTTAAATAAATAAATACAAAAATAAAAAATATAAATAAACATTACAAATTAAAAAAATTAATAAACACATCAAATATAAAAATAGTAAAACGAAATTAAATTCCTAAATTCAAAAATTAATAAGAAATTATTTAAAACATGTTTTCTCTATAAAAAAGTAAAATATATAAATACAAAAATTTAAAATGTAAATATACATTACAAATTAAAAAAATTAAAATACACATAAAAAACTAAATTAAATTCCAAAAATATAAAAAAAATGAAATATCTAAAACATATTTTATCTATAAAAAATTAAAATATATAAATACTAAAATAAAAAAAATATAAATAAACATTACAAATTAAAAAAAGAAAACAAATGAAAAACATTAATAATAAAACTAAATTAAATTCCCAATTTCAAGAAACAATAACAACATATTTAAAACATATTTTCCCTATAAAAAAGTTAAATATATAAATACAAAAATAAAAAATATAAAATAAAATTACAAATTATTAAAAAATAAAAAAGAAATAAAAAATAAAAATAATAAAACTAAATTAAATTCCTAAATTAAAAAAATAATAAGAAAATATTTAAAACATATTTTCTCTATATAAAAAGTAAAATATATAAATAGAAAAATAATAAATATATATAAACATTACAAATTAAAAAAAAATTAAAATATAGATAAAAAATAAAAATAATTAAACTAAATTAAATTACTAAATTCAAAAAATAATAACAAAATATTTAAACATATTTTCTCTATAAAAAAGTAAAATATATAATTACAAAAATAAAAAAATAAAAATAAACATTACAAATTAAAACACACATAAAAAATAAAAATAATAAAACTAAATTAAATTCCTAAACTCAAAAAATAATAACAAAACATTGAAAACATATTTTCTTTGTAAATAAGTAAAATATATAAATACAAAAATCGAAATACAAAAGTAAAAGATATAAATAAATATTACAAATTAAAAAAAAAAATAAAACATAAAAAAAAAAGAAAAAAAAAGTGAAAATGCAACTCAAATTACGACATATCTCAACCGATGTTCGAACACCGGTGAAACCTTAACTAAACTTCAAAGTATGGTTAAGGACTCGTCAACGTTCAAAAGTCAGTTGAGGTTTCGTTGTAATTATGACTAACCCTTAATAGGTTTTCAAACATTGGCGAGATCTTAAGTGTACTTCAAGTGTGGTTAAAGCTTCTTAGGCTCGTCTCTACAAATCCATAGGAATAAATTTATATTTAAACATACATTATCTACCAATCAATTCATACAATCAACATCATCTACCAATTAATTTCATAGAATCAACCATGCATCACATAATCGTCGAGCATGCATCGAGGTGAAGAAAAGAATGAACTGACATGAACGCCCCGAGAAGACAAAACAGAGAGAGGAAGAAACACCATTGCACACCAAAGAAGACTAGAGAGGCTTAGCACCACTGGATCAAAGGCGTGAGGGACAATGATAATGGTGTGCGAGGGAGGCGCGACAGACAATGACGATGGTGCGCAAGAGGGAGAAGTGCGAGCAACAAAATAAATTGCGGAGAGGAAGAATGAGAAGCGTGACGAAAATGAAAGACAATGAGAAAGGAAGTACTTCTGACAAACAAAGACAAACAAAGTTGGAGTTACAGGGCGAGATTCGTGAGGTGCGGTACAAGGAGAACAACTCTCAAGCATTAGGCAAATGATCATTACCCAAAATTATTCAAAAGTTAAAATGGTCACATATGTACATGCTGAATTGTCTTTACATTAGAGCTGTCAAAACGGATAACCCGGCCTGACTCAACCCGACTCACCATGGGTTGGCCACTTAGTGAGCCAACCCAACCCGGCCCATTTATTAGCGAGCCGAAAAAATTTGAACCCGACCCGACCCACCACGGGTCGGTGGGTTAAACGGGTTGGCTCATTGGCTCACTTAAGTTTTTTTCATTCTCTTCTTCTGAGATTCTTATAACATGTTACTTTGATCAATCAAATTGAAACAATAATAATTGGACCAATTGATATAAAACAAAATGAAACAAAAGAACTATATTTTATATATATTATAAGCTATCAAACATAAAATTTTGCTAATTTAGTTTAATGAGACATATACAACCGTTTAACCAAGAAACTACATATAGTTGTTAACAAAAATATATAGCACAAGATAAAATGGTCATGCTTGTAGATAAGTCTAAAAACAAGATAAAACAAATTATATTTGTTGATAGGTCTAAAAGCAAGATAAAACAAATGATATATTCTTGAATTATCCAATCTATAATATTATTCATCTATTAAATAAGAGTTTTGAATGGATAATTAATTTAATTAATTTGATTTCAATAAAAAAAATAGGATTTAAATAATTAATTTAATTAATTTGATTTAAAAAAAAATAGGTGGGTTGGTGAACCAACCTGGCCCATCACGGATTCAACCTGTATGAGTCGGATTTTTAGTGAAGCGGGTCAAAATTGACTCGCATCAAAATTTTCGCATTTTTTTTTTCCAATCCAATCCGGCTCAAACCCATGGTAAGCTTGATTGATTCACAGGTTTCGACCCATTTTGACGGTACTACTTTACATGAACGGGTGATGATCATATGCGCCCATATCTTAATCTATGCATTACCTACTTTTGACATGTACACAATTATTTCTCGAGCTAAACCTACGTAAAAACTGTTTAATAAAAAAAAGGCTTAATACCCCTAATGGTCCCTATTTTCGTAAGGTTTGTTCAATTTGGTCCTCATTTTTTTTTTGCGTTCAATGTAGTCCTAAAGATTGTAAAATTTGTTCAATTTCGTCCCTTTTGGAGATGCCATCTAAATAGTTAATGGCAAACAGTCCAGACGTGCAATGCAGTAATGAGTTGGCATACAACTGACCACGTGGATCCCCTTGAGGCACAATTATGTGGATTGTGAAAGAAATGTTATTTATTTATTGAAACCCAATCTTTGACAAGTGCAGATTCTGAAATTAGGGTTTTCTTTACTTTGTTCCAGTGAAAGGCAGGGTCCGAGAGCTTAACCAATCTTCTTCCCATTCTTGGTGGTTGGCTAGCAATGTCTCAATCGCAATCTTCTTCTTGTTGTTTCCAGGGTGTGAGCCGTCGAAGTTGTCATTCCTCACATGGTGCTGGTTCAATGGGGGTAGGGATAGTTCCAATTTGCAATTGTGGTGAGAGGACAGCAGTAAAAATGGCTAGAACTTCAAAGAATGTTGAAAAATATTTTTGGGGTTGTCGTAACTACAAGGTGATGTGAATAAAAGCATTTGTAATTAAACCCTATTTTGTTTATGTGATGATAATTAACATTGTCTTTGATGAATAACAGAGTGGAGCTGGAAATGTGACGTGGTGTAACTATTTCAAGTGGTACAATGAAGAAGAAGTTGATGAAAAGGATGTTATCATTGGTAGGCAAAGGAGCGAGATTTGTGATATGGAGAAGACAATGAAAGCTTTGAAGAGAAGGATTCACTTATTAGTATCAGTGATGTGTGTTCTTATTGTACTGATCATAGTGATGTTGTGTGGGTAATTAGGTTGATGTCTTCGAAGTGGGTTTTTAGATTGACGTGTTCTGTGTGTGTTTAGGTGATCCCAAATGTGGCTTACTTTAGTGTTTTGAAGGTTGAGGTTGTTATGTAAGGTGGTCCATTGTGATGATATGGGCGACTGTCTTTTGTAACATATCAGTTAATGCAATGTGTATTGTATTAGTGTTTAATTGTTCAAATTAGTCCTCCTTTTATTGTTTAATTGTTCAATTTAGTCCTCTTTTTAGTTAAAAATATGCGAATGTGGTCCCCTTGATAATGAGTGATGTGTCCATAATTGGTGATGGTTAAAATTGATATCAAAACCTGTGTACGTCAAAACATTTAAACAACAATATCTTTTCTTAATCAAAAGTCAGTTCTTGGGTACATAAAAACATCAATTTACTACTATATAGCACATGATAACATGATAACAGATGCAATGCATTGTATATCAAAACAGATCCAGTTACTACTATAAAGTATTTCAAAACATTATGAAGGACAACATGTCTTAATAAGTAAAGTATTTCAAAACAGATTGAGTGTCATGTCACCAAAATTTGAACATTATAAACTCTATTTTGGTCTCCTAATTGGTAACTTGTCCCTTCTGATTGGCTGAGGTGGTTGTTCAGTGGATTCCTGTCTTGGTTGGGGTGGTTCATCACATGGTTATGTCCTTTCTTGACTTGGTTCTTCAGAAGGTTGTGGATGTAAGGGGCATTGGTTTCTGTTATGCCCAACGATACGACATATGCTGCATTTTTTACGGTGGCCACCTTTGGTCATTTGTGTTTCATCCCTTCTTAGTTCCCAACTCTCCAACCTTCTTTTTTTCTTAGGTCTTCCAGGTAATTTTCTCTTCAATGGTGGGAGGATGTCTGGACAGGATGTTCTTTCCCATAAAAGGTGCCCATTCACTGGAAATATGATAGACGCATAGGTTTCATCATACGTTGACCTTCTGAACCAAATGGGTACAAAGTCTTTTGGATTTAAATTTAAGAATCTGATTGTTGCAATTGCATGGCAGCAAGGGATGCCACTAACGACCCATTTCCTGCACGTACAGTCTTGAGTGTCGAGGTTGACTGCAAACTTGTTTGTAATCATTGCAAAATGTCTTACTTCAAACAATTTTTCTCCATACCAACTGCCATCAAGTAATACATCAATCAAAATTAAATATGAAGTGATGAATAGGAAAAATTTTATCACAGAAGGAAATGATTACCTAGGGATCCAATTTTTAGATAAATTTGATTCTTTTGTAAGTCTCTTTGTAATCTTGGGGCAAATATGAAAGTCCATATTAGACATCTTGATTCTGTTGCTTGCCCATTTTTTCATGATGTAAACTCTAATATCCTATAGCATGGTTATAATGGGCTTTCCACGAGCATCAACAATAACACTATTAAAAGCTTCACTCATGTTATTTACTAATGTATCACATACAGCTCGACCTGTAAATCTAGATCTAGACCAATACCTATTACAACGAATAATTAATTGTTAGGAAGGTAAAAGTATATAAGAGGACGATTAAGAAATTGGTAGAAGGAATACCTTGGGGGAATAGCAATGAGGTATTTGTAAGCCTCTACATTGACATCTTTTATATTTAACATTTCTCTTTCCCAAGCTTGGGGGTAGTAACTAGTAGCAGCCTTCCACATCAGAGTCTCATGCAAAATCTATGCTCTGTCCTAGGTAAAAGTTCAGTAATAGTTTCTTTTAAACCCTGTTAAAAAAGGGACCATGTTGAACATTTTTAACGAAAATGAGGACCAAATTGAACAAACAGTAATTATAGAGATACCTTTTGTTGGTCAGACATAAACGTGCATGAATTACAAACTTTTGAGCCTTCAAGGTCTTCAATCAACAAGTCCAAAAACCAAGTCCAAGTTTCTTTGTTTTCTATTTCCACAATTGCATAAGCTATAGGTAACATCTGCTCATTGGGATCTCTACCAACAGCGGTTAATATCTCCCCAATGTACTTCCCTTTAAGAAAACATCCATCTAAACCAATAAATGGCCTACAAGAGGCGAAGCTATTCTTGCAAGCTTTCAAACAAACATAGAACCTCTGAAATATGGTCTCACCATTTTCACTGTCTGCTTTAACTTTCACTGTTGATCCAGGACTAAATTTCAATAATTCATGAGCATAATCATATATTCTCGTGAATTGTTTCTGAAATGAACCTTCAACTTTGCATGAGGCTAGTATTTTTGCCCTGCGAGCTTTAGATATTGAGACATTTGTATTCCATTTCCGCAAAGCTTTTGATCTTATTTCATTTATCTTCAAATTCGGATTTTCATGTAGTGAGGTATCCAATGTCTCACTCAACCACTTAGCATTCATCATTTTCACATTGAATTACCTACTGCAAGAATGCCTATCCAATATTTTTCTCAATTGCCATGTTATACAGCCTTCTAAGTATCCAATTTAAGCCATCCATTCCCATTTTTTTTGGGCACCCAAGCATCTCACTCGTACCCTTCTGTTGTCATTCTTGACAAACTTTAAATTCCTCCCAGTATGGACCGCATAACTTTTAATAGCCTCCATAAAGTCTTTTTTATCACTAAACTTCGTTCCCACTTCCCACTTGTAGTCTGACATATTTTTTTGCTTAACATACGTCCGAAATGGACCACTACTTTGCCTTTCATCACGTCCATCCTCACTTCCACTTGCTTCTGGACTGTCCAAAAATTTTGAGTCTCACTCATCATCAGACAACCCTCTATCATTTGGGTTGGTCTGCCTAGGGTGTACTATCATTTTCACAAACTGGTACTGGCACAGAACCTTCTACAATGTTATGTACAATTTCATCAATATTTACGTCAACATCAAGTAGCCCTTCATCGAATTCTTCTTCTTCTTCATCCAGTTTGTCTTCTTCATCATCTACTTCTTCTTCTTCTTCATCATCCTCACTTAAACTACATTCTTCAATGACTACTTCTTCCTCTTCCCTCACTTGCCTGTCCTCCACATGCATATTCACTTCATCCTCCTCCACATGCACATCCACTTCAGCCTCCTCCACATGAACATCCACTTCATTGTCCTCCACATGCACATCCACTTCAGCCTCTTCCACATGCACAACCACTTCAGCCTCCTCCACATGCACAACCACTTCATCATCCTCCCCATGAACCTCTATTTTATCATCCTCCCCTTGCACCTCCACTTTATCTTCCTCATTCCCACCTACATGGATACCTTCACTATTTACACTTCCATCACAGAGCAAATAAACTTTTTCATTTAATTCACTTTCAGAAATAATCTCTGGCTCATCATTGACATCGTGGACCACATACAAGTTAACTACCCCCCCCCCCCCCCCCAAAAAAAAATAGTTGGCAACGCCTGCCATGTTAATTGTATCTTTATCATCGTACAACTTATGCAGACAATTTTCAATTGAATAAAATAACTCAGACACTTTAATATACCCCAACTCCTTAATGGAATCTACCACTTCGAAATAACTCCACTTGTCAGGGTCCACAGTCCAATATGTTTTTTCCCCACCAACATATTCAAAAGGTAGGTCCTTAACTAGGGTCCCACCATGGTGGACCATAAAGTATCCTCAGACATTCCAAACGCTACCCTACAAAATCAATTTTATGGAAATATGGGACCACTATGGAAACCGTAAAAGTGACTCCTATGTAAACGCTAAAAGTAAGTGGTAAATGGGAATCCATAAACAATAAACCAATTGATCAACATAAAAGACTCACATTTACCATAAACAATACACAATCAACATAAACACTGCCCTAAACAGTTCGCACAAAAAACAGTGTTCAACAAAATCACACAGAGGAATGGCAGAGCACTAACCGGAATGACAGAGCAGTAACCTTAAATTACGAGAATATGAGTGAATGCCTCACTGCCAACGAAGAACGCTTTCGATTTCAACAAGACGTGAGTGATCTTCTTCCCAGTGTTTCAGACTTCGCTACTAATTGGGGGTAAAAAATTGCATTTGAAGCACCCTTAATTTAATTTAGGTCAACATAAAAAAAAACCTAATATTATGACCAATTTCAATTTCAATATTATTAAATCCACGTAATTGTGCCTCAAAGGGATCTACGTGGTCAGTTGTATGCCAACTCATTACTGCATTGCACGTCTGGACTGTTTGCCGTTAACTATTTAGACGACGTCTTCAAAAAGGACGAAATTGAACAAATTTTACAATCTTTAGGGCTACATTGAACGCAAAAAAAAATGAGGACCAAATTGAACAAACCTTACGAAAATAGGGACCATCAGGGATATTAAGCCTAAAAAAAATCATACCTTTTTAATCTAATAGACCACTTTTCGTATTGTGTATACTTAAATAATAAAATCTAACCGCCAAGATATTTTTTAAGTATATGATGAAATTTCGAAATTTCATGTTAATTTAATATACGATTAATAATTTAGGTTAAATTAAACACTCCACATGAATTTTTAATATATTTTTATACATAACCTTAAAACACCCATTACTATTTATTGTATCCACAGTAATTTAACAATTTTTAATCAACCCATTAGAATTTAGATTTCACCTATTTCACTCTCATGTATATATGAATTATACTTTTTCGTTAATGTTAATATCACTTTCTAATTTACTTAAAATCCGATGTTTCTGCGAAGAAAGCATTTCCTTAATTACTAGTTTATAATGTCTTTTGTCCCTAACAATTAATTTTGCATTACATACGCATAGAAGCCTAAGATAACCAAACATTTTATCCTTATGTCTAGACAATAGATTCCTTCGTATGTGTTCATATCACAAAAACCAATAACCAATAATCATGTCATGAATGAGTTAAATACAACAATGCATAAAATATAGAAAAAAAAAGTCCTAACAATTAATGAAAGAAACATATATCAATAAAGTGAATCAATTCAATACATGAGAATTTACAAGGTAACATCATCCTTAATAACAAATAGAATTTAGTTCCCCATTGTTATGGTGAAACTAAATATACAATGGAAAAAGAATGAAAGATAAACCCTAAAAACCGTGAAGAAAATCTTTCATTGGATCATCATGATGTACTTTCTTCATTCGGTATGCCTCCATATCCTCTTCCGTAACCTCATCATTCCATGTGACATTATATTTGCGTTTCCTCTCATCTTTCTCCTCCCTCTTCCTTAAATCTTCCTGTTAAACAACGTTTGTATAAATAAATGTCACAATAACTACATCTCAAAAGATTGGACATCAATAATGTAAAGTCATATTTGTTACAAGAAATTATGTACAAAATTTAGTTTAAATCAAATGTGTCGTGTCCTTGGAAATTAAGACTTATTGGCAAGAAAATATAATTAATTCCATAGGTACAATTAAGATGCAAAATGACACTAACAAATACCGAGTACCCACACACAATAGAATGAGATTTACCTTCTTGAGTGCATCAGCAAGCAATTTCTCATCAAGAACTAAACCATCTGGGACATCAGCACCCCAGGTAGCAAGCTTTTTCTCCTCCACAGGTGCAGGATCCTCTGCAGGTTCATTAAAATGGTGATTAATAAAGACATGCTAAATACAATTAAACAAAATTGACAAACAAACAATAAGTAAAAACAGAAATAGGGAAAGAACGAGATAGAGGTAGAGAAACAGCATAGATGTTATGTTTATCATCGAACGAACCTGTAGCAGCCTCCTTACGGGCAATATTTGCTTTCATAAGATCACTTGCCGCTTCAGCAGCCTCAATACCAGCAGCACCAGTGCAATAGCTATTTCGTATTGTCTGCTTGCAGCACTTATAGCCCCACTGATGATCCTTCCACCATGAGCCCCACACAGTTGTGTGGTTGTTAATGTAAATATCTTCTTCATACTTGCTCCTGGGGAGTGCCGCTTCCTGTTGGAAACATCAGATAAATAACAATTAAATGTAGTCTCAAGTAACCATAAAGCAGAAACATTAAGGTCAAAACTAAAAGTCGTGCTAAAACCCAAAACGTTAAAAGATCATGAAAAGTTCCCACTACCAAGGATATTGAAGATTTATAAGCAAATTACAATGGTACTCTATACAGATTTAGAATACAATTCTCACCTGGCCTTTAATTATTCTACCAGCACGATCATACTCAACTTGCATTTCAGTTTGGCCTAGCAGAAGTGCTCTTGGAGGCTTGTTCTCATCAGCAGCATTGCCATACTTCTCAATAATTGTTTTCTTTGTTTGATGCTTCAGCTCCTCACTCCGGATAAGGAAACTCTTATGGACTAATTCAGCTTGAGATGGGGCCGCTTGCATGTGAACATCTTGTCCCTTTTCAAATGCTTCCCAAGCATGGATGTTCAACTCCTTAAATTCCAAAGCTTGCCCGCTATTTCTATATTGGTTATCACCCTACAGTACAAAAGCAGGTTCAGTCTAAATACAAGATTACAGATAGCAGTAGAAACAAGTTAAAGTGTTACATATTTTCATTCAAGAGACAAGTTACCCCATAAAACTTTTCATTTGGATCAGCATCTGGAAGTGGATCCTCTCGCATGGATCTGGTCTTGGGATCATAATGTGCTGAATTGACATCAAGATTAAGAAGATATTTTGCAGTATCCTCTCGAATACGTAAATTCCTGAGGGAAAAAATATTTCAGCTCCAATTCATCTAAAAAAATAATGAAATAGATAACCTTAAATATAAGACAAATTAAACTGGCCAGATGTATTAAAATGACGGTACATAAAAATTACCTCACAGTTCCTGTGCTCCCACCACCAGTTGTACGCACACGCTTCTCAACCTTTGCAAAGTCCATTTGCTTGCTCTCATCAACCTTTGCTTCATCTACCCTTAGATCGTCTTCATCTTCATCCTCATCACTTGCAGCATCCTCACCATTTTGGTTGCTCTTCTCCAATTTCTTAAGCTGTTGTTCTTTCAGGTACTTCTTTCGTGCTTCATCTCTAGCTTCATACCTCTCAATGACTCGAGCATAAGTAGATGCNTCATAACCATTCCATCTGTCCCGTTTTCCATCATAGTCAAGCTCAAAAGTTTCTATCTTTTCATCAGGGGCAATGTGAGTGTTTGTCCATTTTGCTCCCACTTTTCGAGGTCTTTCCATACATGACTTCACATCATGCGTCATAGCTCCACAACTGTAACAAGAAGATTGAGTGGTCCATAAATAAATTCAGAGACAAGCCTGGTTGTCAAATAGCTTACGGGATTTGAAAGATAATATTTAAAAAACATGGCTTAATAACAAAACATATCAAATAACATATTCACTTACAAGCAAGTAAACATCATATTTATTTATTGTCTTATAACCAATAACTAGTAAAAGTTTAATCAAGAATTTACAAGTTGTTTGTCAGAGAAGGAGTATACATTAAACACAAACAAATGCTCTGATATTTGACAAATAAAGATCACTTACTTTTCGCATGCGCCTTTCCTATATTTGTCTGCCTGATGAATTTTAGCACCTCTGTCGTACCATGATTTGGTGTAATTGGGATCAGATTTCCATTTTCTTTGATGTTTCAAACTCTACAAGCATAACAANGGGACGAAAGAAAATGTTAATTTTTATACANCAAACACCCCAAATTCCTACCGATCTCAATAACTCTAAAAAGTGGAAACACTTACAGGTCTCTCGGCATTAAGATACCAAGGCGCAGATGACATATACTGGGGAATATGAGGGTTGATTTCCTTCCCATCCTCATCGAGTTCAGCTGGCGCAAGCCCCGCTTTTCGTGCCTCCTCCAACTCAATCTGTTTCCGATGGTCCTCCCTGGATTTAAATGCCACTGAAATCCATGCCAAAAAAGTTTTAAAAAACATTAATGTATAAGGTAAAATGAGACAAACAAGGTCATGTTTAAAATTCAATTAAAATTATAAAGTGAAAATTGACAAATGGTGCAAACAGTATCAAACCAATTAACCTAAGAGCTATGAAGCCACACTGCATCAATTTTTCTACACATATCCGAATCCAATTCTGATACTTGACAACAATACTAAACTAGTCTGAAAAAAAAAATGCCTCACGCTCTCTAAACCTTGCTAAAATTCCATCTAGTTTCTATCATCTATTAATTCAAATTATGATGAGTAGTGATTAATAGATTTGAATTGTAATCTGATTGGGACCTGGAACAACAGCCAATCCTGAGAGAAAAAAAAATACAAAAAACAAAGAGCGCTGTGGAATAAAAAAATTGAAGTCGCCCATAAAATTAGCAGGTTTAGGAAAAAAGAAATAAGAGAAGGATTTAAGGGTGGCTGATAACAGAAACCCTAGAAAATGAAAATCTGGGAATTGGAAGGGAGAAAGGAGTACCTGAAGCGGTAGCCATGGTGTGAAGTAAGCAGAGACGAATTGAAGATCGAAGACAAAAACGAGTAGGGAATCGAGGTGGAATGGCAGTAATTTTGATTTTGCTACTTAAAATTGCTATCCTTTTATTTTCTATATCTTCTATTTTTTCGGAATATGCTATCCTTCTATCTTTTATAATTTATCTTTTATTTTTATATTTTATTCAGATATATGTTGATTTCAGATCATTCACGTCTATAAGTATCATGTGAATAAATAAATTGAAAAAATAATAAATTTTGTAAATATTTTATTATATTAAAAGTATTTTTTTATAAATTTTGACTTGAACAAGGCTAGTTAACAAATAACTTGAAAAAATATTTGTTAGTAGCATATATATATATATATATATATATATATATATATATATATATATATATATATATATATATAATTTTTATTATGCTTTTTATTACTTTTTTACCTTTTACGATAAAATTCTTAAATATTTTCAAAAAAGTATAACGAGTTTTTTTAAAAATATATTTTTTGATACTGAAAATTTTTCAAGTAGAGAGATATATTCATGATCTTAACTTTATTTTATATCAATAAATAAATTACATGAAATTTACAATACAATCTTATCATTATGTTTTGATATGTATCGATATATAAATATAAATATATTAAATTATGCAATAAAACTACACTAAAAGAACTTCATAAACTTTATCTCATATCAATAAATAAATTACATAAAATTTATAATACAATCTTATTATTATGTTTTGATATGTATCGATATATAAATATATTAAATTATGCAATAAAACTACATTAAAAGAACTACTAACATATATTTATTACCTATTAACAGATTTTTGAACATATAATATCATACTTAAACATAATAAATATTTAGTTTAGATTTTTCATGTTAGTTTGAACTAGATAATTCAGTCATAAAGTAAATAAAAGATGAAAAAAAATCCAGTTTTTTATTTTGTATATATTTTTTTGTTAGATTGGTTATATGAAGACCACTTAAATTTAAAGAGGGTCCCATGATTTATCACATTGGGAAATTCAACTTGTTGTTATGTAAGAATTTTAAAGTTTATTTAGCTTGGCATATAAGATAATGAAATTTAAATTTAATATATTTTATAAAATGTCAATAAAATGAAGTGTTAGAAAATTTAAGTACGACAGATAGATATAAGAATATAATTAATACATAAAAAAATTAAAAGAAATCATCATTTTAAATTTTTGGATAATAATTGATATGATTTTTTTTATGTGTTTGAATCAAATTTTATTATTATTGAATTTCTCCTTCAAAAACCTTATCAGTATTATCTTAGAGTCCATAAATTGTCTATGTAGATATAAAAAATCTTTGAAAGAGTCATCAATATTTAATTGAAAAAATTTGTTCAGAAAAATAGAATATCAACTACTATATCTTTAAGGTTTAGAATGAGATTCCATATATATATATATATATATATATATATATATATATATATATATATATATATATATATATATATATATATATATATNCAAAATACAATTTTTTTTTAAGAAATAACTATTTGTTTGTAAAGTAATTAAATTGATATTTCAAAAGTGAAAGTACAAATAATTTATTAGTGTATCTTCCTTTCCCATAATAAACTATTTTTTTTTATAGATTAGGAAACATGTTGAAATTATTGTCGAAACGATAGAAAAATCAATCATCCAGATAAAGGCAAAAAAGATATAGAAAAGAAGTGATGTTTTAAGGTGTGTTTACTTCAATTAATTTATTATTGAAAGAGAATTTAAAGGTTTAAATCCTTTCGTTGTCCCGTTAGGAATTTCTAATCTCGTCCTCTTTTAAAGTTTCCCAATAGAGTTTTTATAAGTGCTAATTTGAAGTAATTTAGCTTTTGCCGTTAAATTTTCTTAAGGGTGTTAATTTTCTACATAGATGGTAGGATGACGTATTAAATTGACATTTTCTACATAGATGGTGGGATGACGTGTTAAATTTTGAAAAATTGTTAAAATTGAATAATTGAATAATATAAAATTATGAAATTTTGAAAAAAGATTTAGGGTTGACTCAAAATCAAATAGAATTTTGGATTCAATTAGATTAGAAATCTGAGAGTAGATTGCACTACCAAATCATGGAATTTGGGATTCTTTGGTTTGGCCGGCTGTAACAGGGGAAGATTCTCTCTTTAAACAAGATAAACAGGGCGTTCATCTTCAAACACGGTGGTCCTGTGCGAACGAAGGTGGTCAGCCACGAGTTAAGATGTTGGTCGTTTGGCCTCCCTTGAAGAACGAGATGTAAGTGGGGTGATTCCAGCCTTGGCGGCAACGATGACGGTGGGTTCGACGGTTGGAGGAAGATTGTCGATCTAGAGCAGCGACGACATCCGATTAAAGGGTGAGAGGGTAGCGACAACTCTTGGTGAAGAGTTCGTAGTGGTTGCTGGCAGTGCTTTCTAACAGTGAGGATGGCGACGACGATCTGGGTCTTGTGCCCGTCGAGAGGATGGTAACAGAGCTGCAACTGCACGAGTGCTCGATGGATGTAAGAAATTGGGGATTGGAGGGTATGAACTCATGGTTTGAATGTAATGAAATTGAATGATTTGTTTGTGCTTTAATTTGTTTGTTTGTTTTGTGCAGATGAAAGAAGATCTAAATATTAAATGAAAATCACGAAGAGTGATTCCATGATTTGGTATGCAGGTTTCGATGGACTGATGGTTGATTGAGTGATTCCATATAATTTGCGATGCACTCTCCTCTCAGATTTCTAATCTAATTGAATCTCAAATTTTATTTGATTGAATCCTAAATCCTTTTTCAGAATTCCTTAATTTTATATTATTCACTTATTCAATTTTAACAACTTTCGAAAATATCACGTTTCACCTCCAACAATGCCACGTTTAAATAATATAACATGTCATCCCATCATCTGTGCAGAAAATTAACACCCTTAACAAAATTTAACGACATGGACTAAATTGTTTCAAATTAACACTTGTAAAGACTTAATTAGGAAACTTTAAAAAAAATGATCAAATTGAAAATATCTAACGAAAATAAGAACAATTAAAGGGTTTAAATCAAATTTTAAAGAGAGATTGCGAGTAAGTATAGTGTTCAGATGCAATGATTTGAAAAGAAATGAAGGCGCAGATTTGCAGGATCAACCGAAAATACCGTCCGATGAAGAAAGGAGATCTACGAAGAAAAGAAGTTTTTTACAATATTAGTCCCATTATCATTGTCCAACGTGAAATTGCAAAAAAAAAAAATTGCTTCATTTCTTTTATAAGGATGATTTCTGGAATCGAATAAAGAAACATATATTAGATTATGATAAGCATGTAACTGAATACATATTTACGTGATTCTGTTTTGTGGTTTTATTTTTTATTGTTATTTATATGGAGTAGGTGATCTATTTTTCTAGTTTTAATAATAATAAAAAACACTAATAATAATAAAATAAATAATAATTACAATATTAATAATAATTATTATTATTATTTTCATGTTAAAAATTAATTTTTATTTTTTTTTCTCTTTATAATAATTTTTACAAATATATATAATATTAACAATTATTATTTTTATTACTTATATTATTAAGGATAATTTGCTAATATTTAATTTTTATTCATTAAACCATTTTTTTTATTTATGTAAAATCTAACATTAATTTTTACAAATTTTACTTCTAAATTCACTCTGACTTATCTCTAAATACACTCAAATAAATAACAATTAATTGATTCTCAAATCTTCTCAAATTCATCCACTCACTTTCTCTCAAATCCTTCCTCAAGTAACCACACTTTAGCTTTAAAAATGGATAACAAAACTTATCACTATTAATTCTAAATTGTTTGTTGGTAACTGATTTAAAATAATTTTAAACATTTTATTACTGTACATCATTAACCATGATAATGTTAAAATTTTAAAGATTAATTTGATATATAAATAAGTGTAAATTTTAATTTTGTAAGATTAAATTAAGTTTAAATAAGTAAAATATATTTGAGACGGACCAATCATGGAGCGTGAATCGGTGTCAATGTGTAGCTTTATTGTCCGTCCTAATCACGGTAATACCTTTTGCTATGTCTTTTGTTTCTGTCTCAATTCCCAGTTTAATCTTAGTTTAGTGGTCATTCAGTAAAATCAATTTTCTAACATAAACAAATCACCAATTATGTTATCTAATTCTAAGTAGATTTTGTAGAAGTTGATAAAGAGCAATTTAGTTTGACCTCATGGGAAATCCCATGATTTCAAATTTTCTTAAAATATGCTTAGAAGAGCATGAAGAATTCAGCTTGATGGTTTTCATAGGAGGAGGGACCAAAACGATTTTCCAGTGATTTAGTGAAATCATGTAGAGGGAAGCCATATGTAGGCATTGTTTAAGAGGAACCTGGTAAAGGGAAAGGAACTGTTCAACTTGAAATAAAGTGTCAAGAGGTTTCGAGCCACCAAAAGTCACTAACTGTAGTTTTGGGGGGTGTTTTTGGGGGGTAGAATGAAGGAGGAAGGGTGAGTGTGTGAAGAGGGTTGAATGGCACAGTGGTGATGAGGAAAAGGTGTTGTGGCTGTTATTCGAGGAAGGAGAAGTGAAAAGGATGCATGGGGGAGTGGTAAAACGGGCCAATGGTAGTATTAACATTGTAGGAAGGAGCTAGAGGAGGTAGGGGTTGAGTAAGCATAAGAGGATATGGCATATAGTAAATCGGGTGGGTGGTGAGAGATAAAGGTAGGTTAATATTTAGGAGAGAACATAATGATAAAGTGTTTGTAGTGACAATGGTGAAGTGGGGGTCGTAGCATGGTAGTAGAGAAGGTAGAAACATTGTTGGTGAGGGAGGTAATGGAAACTAGGAGAATTTGTGACTATTGTCTAAGGTTGGTTAGAAGCAAGAAATGGTCACCTTTAGCCTCCAAACTAGCTTGTAAGGAAGGAAACATCTCATGGATGGTTTTAAGAGGATTGTCATGATCCTTGGATAAAGGTTTGAGAGGCTATTAGAAAGTGGGTTTGTAAGCCTAACTCAACCCCACAAAATCCGCTTGTAAGGTGAGGTTTTCACCTCACTTATATATTATAAATTGGTCTTTTCTCTAGTTGATGTAGGACTTTCAACACACCCCCTTCACGCCAAGGTATAGGCATCTCGTGCGTGATAGTAGAAATTGGATGGTCCAATATCGGCCCGACAACGGGTGGAAACATAAATGCCCAAGAAAGAAGAAATATCGCTAGGATAGGCTCCAACCATGGCTTTGATACTATATTAGAAGGTGGGTTTTTAAAGCCTAATTCAACCCCACAAAACCGGATTGTAAGGTGGGGTTTGCACCTCACTTATATAATATAAATTGACCTTATCTCTAGTCGATGTGGGACTTCCAACACACCCCCTTCACACCGAGGTATAGACATCTCATGCGTAATAGTAGAATAAAAACACATAAAATGAAAAGCCTCAACAAGCATAAAATATAAAATGCAGATATATGCAGAGATGCAAAGGAAGCCGTAAGGTGTTTGCAAAAAGAAGATAGGATTTGTTTCCTTCAACATAGAGAAAAGACAACTGCTTTCTTCTTCCACGGTTGGATCCTCCATGGTTACCGCTAGGATCAACATGTTTCTAGCCAGTCGTCATGACCATCATGATATCTAAAACGCTAGCATAACAAAATCCTTTCTGTCTTATTTTTCAGAAACAACAAACCCTAAGTGTCGTTATCACTTTGTTTGCCACCGTCTCTGCTTCGATTTCGCATGAAGAGTGGAGATCTGTGAAAAACGGCACACACACACACGAATACTACGAATACAGATATATCCACTATCCACAAATACGTCTTCCCCGCAGATATTAAATATCCGTAACATGATTTATCCACAAATACCCACAAATACGGATTTTTATGTCATCCCTGAACAAACCCGTTATATTACTCTTCATTTTACATATCATTCAAGCAAACCCATTATATTACTCTTTCATTTTACACATCATTTAAGCAAACGAACCATAAAATGTTACACTGGCATTAAAATTAACCCATACATAAAACTATACATGGACATCATTCCCTAACATTAAAGACAAGTGATTAACCGATACATATAAAAACTATACACGAACATCAATAGTTTCCCCCGAACATCAATAGTTTTCCCCGCTCCTGACTTTCAACAAAAGATAGATTATTTTGAAGGTTAGTGAAGGAAATCTTTCATTGGATCATCCTGATGTACTTTCTTCATTCTGTATGCCTCCATATCCTCTTCAGTAACCTCATCGTTCCATCTCACATTATACTTGCGTTTCCTCTCATCTTTCTCCTCCCTCTTCCTTAAATCTTCCTGTTAAACAACGTTTGTATAAATAAATGTCAGAATAACTACATCTCAAAAGATTGGACATCAATAATGTAAAGCCCTATTTGTTACAAGAAATTATGTACAAAATTTATTTTAAATTAAACATGTTCTTGGAAATAAAGGTTGACAGACTTATTGGCAAGAAAATATAATTAATTCCATAGGTACAATAAAGACACAGAATGACACTAACAAATACCGAGTACCCACACACAATAGAATGAGATTTACCTTCTTGAGCGCATCGGCAAGCAATTTCTCATCTAGAACTAAACCATCTGGGACATCAGTACCCCACGTAGCAAGCTTTTTCTCCTCCACAGGTGCAGGATCCTCTGCAGGTTCATTAAAATGATGGTGATTAATAAAGACATGCTAAATACAATTAAACAAAATTGACAAACAAACAAAAAGTAAAAACAGAAATAGGGAAGGAACGAGGTAGAGAAACAGCATAGAAGTGATGTTTGTCAGCAAACAAACCTGTAGCAGCCTCCTTACGGGCAATATTTGCTCTCATAAGATCACTTGCCGCTTCAGCAGCCTCAATACCAGCAGCACCAGTGCAATAGCTATTTCGTATTGTCTGCTTGCAGCACTTATAACCCCACTGGTGATCCTTCCACCATGAGCCCCACACAGTTGTGTGGTTGTTAATGTAAATATCTTCTTCATACTTGCTCCTGGGGAGTGCTGCTTCCTGTTGGAAACATCAGATAAATAACAATTAAATGTAGTCTCAAGTAACCATAAAGCAGAAACATTAAGGTCAAAACTAAAAGTCATGCTAAAACCCAAAACGTTAAAAGATCATGAAAAATTCCCACTACCAAGGATATTGAAGATTTATAAGCAAATTACAATGGTACTCTATACAGATTTAGAATACAATTCTCACCTGGCCTTTAATTATTCTACCAGCACGATCATACTCAACTTGCATTTCAGTTTGGCCTAGCAGAAGTGCTCTTGGAGGCTTGTTCTCATCAGCAGCATTACCATACTTCTCAATGATTGTTTTCTTTGTTTGATGCTTCAGCTCCTCACTCCGGATAAGGAAGCTCTTATGGACTAATTCAGCTTGTGATGGGGCTGCCTGCATGTGAACATCTTGCCCCTTTTCAAATGCTTCCCAAGCATGGATGTTCAACTCCTTAAATTCCAAAGCTTGCCCGCTATTTCTATATTGGTTATCACCCTACAGTACAAAAGCAGGTTCAGTCTAAATACAAGATTACAGATGGCAGTAGAAACAAGTTAAAGTGTTACGAATTTTCATTCAAGAGACAAAGTTACCTCATAAAACTTTTCATTTGGATCAGCATCTGGAAGTGGATCCTCTCGCATGGATCTGGTCTTGGGATCATAATGTGCTGAATTGACATCAAGATTAAGAAGATATTTTGCAGTATCCTCTCGAATACGTAAATTCCTGAGGGAAAAAATATTTCAGCTCCAATTCATCTAAAATAAATAATGAAATAGATAACCTTAAGACAAATTAAACTGGCCAGATGTATTAAAATGACGGTAACATAAAAATTACCTCACAGTTCCTGTGCTCCCACCACCTGTTGTACGCACACGCTTCTCAACCTTTGCAAAGTCCATTTGCTTGCTCTCATCAACCTTTGCTTCATCTACCCTTAGATCATCTTCATCTTCATCCTCATCACTTGCAGCATCCTCACCATTTTGGTTGCTCTTCTCCAATTTCTTAAGCTGTTGTTCTTTCAGGTACTTCTTTCGTGCTTCATCTCTAGCTTCATACCTCTCAATGACTCGAGCATAAGTAGATGCNTCATAACCATTCCATCTGTCCCGTTTTCCATCATAGTCAAGCTCAAAAGTTTCTATCTTTTCATCAGGGGCAATGTGAGTGTTTGTCCATTTTGCTCCCACTTTTCGCGGTCTTTCCATACATGACTTCACATCATGCGTCATAGCTCCACAACTGTAACAAGAAGATTGAGTGGTCCATAAATAAATTCAGAGACAAGCTTGGTTGTCAAATAGTTTACGGGATTTGAAAGATAATATTTAAAAAACATGGCTTAATAACAAAACATATCAAATAACATATTCACTTACTCATAAGTAATGAAGTTATAAGGTAAAAACATAAATAACTAAGTCATCTGTTATGCTATATACAGTCCAACTCGCAGCCATTATCTTGTAGTTTAAATAATAATACAAAAACTAATTAAAGGATTCAGACTTCGAAAACCTAAAATACTCATTGACTGATTATGCGAGTGTTTACCTAAACACATTACTTTGAGTGAGAGAATTTACAAGCAAGTAAACATCATATTTATTTATTGTCTTATAACTAATAACTAGTAAAAGTTTAATCAAGAGTTTACAAGTTGTTTGTCAGAGAAGAAGTATACATTAAACACAAACAAATGCTCAGATATTTGACAAATAAAGATCACTCACTTTTCGCATGCGCCTTTCCTATATTTGTCTGCCTGATGAATTTTAGCACCTCTGTCGTACCATGATTTGGTGTAATTGGGATCAGATTTCCATTTTCTTTGATGTTTCAAACTCTACAAGCATAACAAAGGGACGAAAGAAAATGTTAATTTTTATACACCAAACACCCCAAATTCCTACCGATCTCAATAACTCTAAAAAGTGGAAACACTTACAGGTCTCTCGGCATTAAGATACCAAGGCGCAGATGACATATACTGGGGAATATGAGGATTGATTTCCTTCCCATCCTCATCGAGTTCAGCTGGCGCAAGCCCTGCTTTTCGTGCCTCCTCCAACTCAATCTGTTTCCGATGGTCCTCCCTGGATTTAAATGCCACTGAAATCCATGCCAAAAAAGTTTAAAAAACATTGATGTATGAGGTAAAATGAGACAAACATGGTCATGCTTAAAATTCAATTAAAATTAAAAAGTGAAAATTGAAAAATGGTGCAAACAGTCTCAAACCAATTAACCTAAGAGCTATGAAGCCACACTACTTCAATTTAGGTTCTACACACATATATCTCTACATTTGGTAAGATATGATCCGCTTTTGACCAAGCCCTCGAGGATTTGCTTCTGCTTTTGATAAGATATTGGTATCTAGGAGGTATCTATATGTATATAAACCTGTCTCTTCTTTTATTCAGGAGTTTGTTTGTACCCAAAGTATCCGAATCCAATTCTGATACTTGCCAACAATACTAAACTAGTTTGAAAAAAAAAATGCCTCACCCTCTCTAAACCTTGCCAAAATCCATCTAGTTTCTATCATCTATTAATTAAAATCATGATGAGCAGCGATTAATAGATTTGAATTGTAATCTGATTGGAACCTGGAACAACAGCCAATCCCGAGAGAAATAAAAATTACAAAAAACAAAGAGCGCTGTGGAATAAAAAAAATTGAAGTCGCCCATAAAATTAGCAGGTTTAGGAAAAAAGAAATAAGACAACGATTTAAGGGTGGCTGATAACAGAAACCCTAGAAAATGAAAATCTGGGAATTGGAAGGGAGAAAGGAGTACCTGAAGCGGTAGCCATGGTGTGAAGTACGCAGAGACGAATTGAAAATCGAAGACAAAAACGAAGAAGAGATCGAGGTGGAATCGCAGTGATTTTGATTTTGCTACTTAAAATTGTTATTCTTCTATTTTTTATATCTTTTATTTTTTTCGGAATATGCTATGTTTCTATCTTTTTATCTTTTATGTTTAGCCGCCTTACGAAGTATATTTAATATATTTAATAATCGTAATCAATTTTTTTTTTTAAATTATATTTTATATTTTAACATACCAAACTTTAATATAATTTAATATATATTTATATTTTTTAATATAACTATTATAATGGAAAAACTTATATTTTAATAATTATTAAGTATGAAGTATGTTAAATAATATTTAAATTTTAAATTAAATTAAATTATTATTAAATTTTAAATCTAAAAATAAAAAATAAAAAATTTATGAAAAGGATTTTAAAATCTATGCAGAGTGAATTTATAAAAAAAAAGAAAAATTTAAAAAATATTGATTAAAATTAAAATTAAAATTTTTGGAAATACAAATCAGATCTCGGTAGTGTATAATGAAACACCCTAAAACATATGTTCAACAAAAGTATGGGCTTATCTACAAACCCATCTAAGTGATGGGGTTACTCTCTATACCTCCCCAATTCCAACTCCCACCCCCCAATTTTTTTGATATTTTTTTAAATACAAAATTAACCTTTATGTATTTTTTATTTTTACCGTTTTACCCCTATTTACTAAATTTAACCTACCCTACTTCTTTTAAAACACATAGAGATTCCTCTCCTTCGTATTCCCACCCCCACCCCCACCAAAGCTTTCATTTTTGAAATGCTCTCTGCAGGCGCGGAGGGTGCTGGTGCGGCGGTGCGGGGCGATGGTTCTTGCTTCGACAGGTTAGTTTCTTTTAATTTCTTCTTTCTTTTTTTTTAAACGTATGTAACGTGTAGGATTGGGTAGCTTTATTTGTTGATATCTAGTTGGTGTGTTTGTTGAGATTGGTCTGCTGTCAGTTGAGTTTTGTGTCATCTCTGTGCTGTGTGCAGTGAGAAAGAAGACGTCCAGGCACTGAAACGGATGTAGATATCCGTCAACGGATGACATTCGTTTCCTACAAAGTAAACTAATAAAAACAAATCTTAAAAAATAAGACTAATAAAATAAAAATCTAATAAAAACAAATCCTAAAAAATAAAACTAATAAAAACAAATCTTAAAATATAAATCTTAAAAAAATAAAACTAATAAAAACAAATCCTAAAAAATGAAACTAATAAAAACAAATCTTAAAAAAGTAAACTAATAAAAACA
>NC_028360.1:9785068-9793208 GCF_000741045.1 Vigna radiata var. radiata
TGTAAAAAAAACACACATATATATAAACATTTTTCTAGAAATTTAGAACAAAATTTTACCATTTATTAAGTAATTTGAAAAGAAAAAAATATGTTCAACAACAATTATTTAAAAAAATATATCATAAGTTCAAATTTGAGTCATGTAAATACTCCATTAATAAGCCATGTAAATGCTTCATTAATGTAGAGTATTTTTGAAATAAAAAAATAATGAGAAGATGTACAATATTTTTGAAATATTAAAATAGTGAAGAGATACAGGTCCACTCGGGGAGGTGCAAAGAGCAACACCCTTACTTTTTATACTCTCGTTTGTTTGTTTAAACTGTCCCTTTTTTTTATCCAAAAGACTTGTTTATTAAATTATATTAAATAGTATGATATTTTATTATATATATATATATATATATATATATATATATATATATAAAATTTAAATTGTTATAAAATAATTTTTTTTTCTCAGTTGCACAATTGTTAATTATTGTTTTATAACTTATCTTTTATTTTTTTTATTTTATTCAGACATGTATAAGTATCATGTCAATAAATAAATTGAAAAAGAATAATAATAAATTATAAATTTTTATTATATTAAAAATAATTTTTAATAAATTTTGACTTGAACAATGCTAGTTAACAAATAACTTTGAAAAATATTTGTTAGTAGCATATAAAATTATATATATATATATATATATATATATATATATATATATAATTTTTATTATGTTTTTTATTACTTTTTTACCTTTTACGATAAAATTCTTAAATATTTTCAAAAAAGTATAACGAGTTTTTTTAAAAATATATGTTAGTAGCATATAAAATTATATATATATATATATATATATATATATATATATATATAATTTTTATTATGTTTTCGATTACTTTTATACCTTTTACGATAAAATTCTTAAATATTTTCAAAAAAGTATAACAAGTTTTTTTAAAAATATATTTTTTGATACTGAAAATTTTTCAAGTAGAGATATGTTCATGATCTTAACTTTATCTTATGTCAATAAATAAATTACATGAAATTTATAATACAATCTTATTATTATGTTTTGATATGTATCGATATATAAATATAAATATATTAAATTATGCAATAAAACTACATTAAAAGAACTACATAAATTTTATCTTATATCAATAAATAAATTACATAAAATTTATAATAGAATCTTCTTATTGTGTTTTGATATGTGTCGATATATAAATATAAATATATAAATAAATTAAATTATGCAATAAAACTACATTAAAAGAACTACTAACATATATTTATTAGCTGTTAACAGATTTTTCAACATATAATATTATACTTAAACATAATAAATGTTTTAGTTTAGATTTTTCATGTTAGTTTGAACTACATAATTCAGTCATAAAGTAAATAAAAGATGAAAAAAAAAATACAGTTTGTTATTTTGTATATATTTACTTTGTGAGCAGTTTTCATGTATCTCACCAAGATCGTGCTGCACCTCTCATTTTTTCATATTTTCAATTCGAGAGTTTATCCATGTATGGAAAAAACAAACTCCTTTTTCCATTGTCACATTTCATATTTTAAAAATCCTAGATCCCCTTCTTCTTTTTTCTTGCCTTGCTTTCGTGGTAGAACTTCTCCTCCTCCCTCTTTTGTCTGTCGCCATTTTTGCCATTTAATCTCGTGTTTGATGATCTTGTTCATGTTGTGGACGTGTGAATTTTAGTATATTTCTTGCTTCTATGCTCGTATTTTTTTCTTGGGTGTATGAACTGTGTGTATAGAAAATGGCGGATGAAAACTGGGTATATGAACTGCAAATGTAACTGTCGTTAATGCATGTCGTAATACGAAGTGCGGATCTGGTGGCGTCGCAGTTGGATCAGTGACTACTGACAAGTAAGGTGGATCTACGGTTGGTTGATTTTGGAGGTGCATCTTAGTTGTCCACAGTTCACACTAAAGTGAAAGGCAATTTGGTTGCCACTGCTTAATTTTCTCGTGTACCTCTAGTGTCATTTATCTTTCTTTTTATCTTCCTTCCTCAATTGTGTCGTGTTTTGTTGAGATGGAGGTTGAAGGGTTGTATTTGAAAAATGGAAATGAAAATTTGTTTTATGGGATATCCACGATTCATGTGTCTGCTGAAGATGATGGCTCTTGGGGGACTAGTGTTGTTTAGGCAGAAGCTGATAAACGTAAACTATGCTTAAGAAACCTACACGGGAGTGATTCCTGAAATTCTTCTTCTAAATTCAAAACCTTTTCTTTCTTTCTTTTCCTAAAATAACGAATCCCTAAAAGGCAATAACATATTCGTACCCATTAAATTTTGACCTCATTTACTTAATAACAAACGCAAGCATTTAATTGCATTTTAAATCGAACAAAAATTGTCCTTCTCCATCATTCTGAACATTTCCAACAATTGCATGTATACAAGTCTGTCTGTACAATAAAACAATTCACCAACACCAACACGATGCATTTCTCTGCGACAATAAGAACAAAGGAAGAGAGAAAAAAAAAGTATAGTTATGTTTGTATGAATGGAAAGACAGCTTATACGAGGTAAAAATGTTACGAGAAGAGAGTGCAGAGGTTGTAGTCATATATTAAGGAGCTAATAACAAAGGCAATGAAAGCAAGAAAGGCCAACGCAATGGAAGCATTGACCATCTCACTGTATTAATAGTGTTTTGACTTTTATAAATGAAATAAAAAAATATAATTTTGGAGGAAGAAAAAGGTGAGGTGTAGGGAGAAAGAGTCTTACTTTGTTAGATTGGTTATATGAAGATCCTCTCAAATTTAAAGAGGGTCCCACGATTTATCCACATTGGGAAATTCAACTTCTGACTTAGCCTTATCCAAAAACTATGACACCTCAGAGCCACACATGTGCCAACAAGCTTATTTCTTCGTCTTCACAACATGTTTTTCCACACATGTGTGGCCTTATAATATTATATATAAAAATTAGTAAACATAAGTTATAACTTTTGTTATTATGTAAGAATTTTAAAGTTTATTTAGCTTGGCATATAAGATAATGAAATTTAAATTTAATATATTTTATATAATGTCAATAAAATGAAGTGTTAGAAAATTTAAGTACGACAGATAGATATAAGAATATAATTAATACATAAAAAAATTTAAAAAAAATCATTATTTTAAATTTTTGGACAAGAATTGATATGATTTTTTATGTGTTTGAATCAAATTTAATTATTATTGAATTTCTCCTTCAAAAACCTTATCAGTATTATCTTAAGAGTCCATAAATTGTCTATGTAAATATAAAAGATCTTTGAAAGATTCATCAATATTAAATTGAAAAAATTTGTTCAGAAAAATAGAATATCAACTACTATATTATTGCCCAAAGTGGTAGAAACGATATAGAGAAGAAGTGACGCTTTAGCTTTAAAAATGTAAAACAAAACTTATCACTATTAATTCTAAATAGTTTTGCGGGTAACAGATATAAACTAATTTTAAACACTTTATTACTGTACATCATTAAACATGACAATGTTAAAATTTTAAAGGTTAATTTAATATATAAATAAGACTGAATTATTTTATATAAACAAGGGATGCATTTATCCACACGAATACTTAGTTGGTCATTGATTATGTTGATTAATAAATTTTCATATAATTGATATGTTAATGGATGAAAAATAACTAAAATAACTATAAGGAGTTAGTTTTGTATTATGATAGAATAGAATGACTGAGAATGAGAATCAGGAAATACCTTTTTTTCTGAGAGAATCAGTTGGTAACTACTTACTAGTTTTGATGCGACCTAAAAGGGAAATAGTAAAGATATATGAAAAGAGAAAGTACAAACAAAGATGCAATTCCTTCAGTTTCAGATTCATTCATTTATTGATCAAGTAACACGTGTAAAGGTAATACGGTTATACACATAGACATAGCCAAAATAGTGGCACAACCAAAAAGCACAAGAAAGGGAGAGGTATAAAGGGTCCAAGACCAACACACACAACATCCTCTCTCTCTCATTCTCACTTTCCAATTCCGAAACCTCTTTTATCCATATCACACCAAAACCAACACCAGACATACCCATCCCTTTTCTTCTACCTATCCATTAATCCATTCACATCCACACACACAATAATACCTTTCAAACACACTTTTTTTTTTTTTTTTTGCATTTGCAGAATAATCAAAGGAGAATTCTCCAGAGATATGGGAACGGGGACATCGAAGGACGAGGAGGAAGGGGGAAAGGAAGAGAGTGACGGGCTTCACCAAGCGGGTGGCCAACTCTACGTTTCTCTGAAGATGGAGAATCGCAAGCTCACTGGGGACCTTGTTCCTCACGTTTATGGCTCTCTTCCTCTCGTCGGCTCTTGGGATCCTTCCAAAGCTGTAATTTTTGTCCCTTCCCTTATCTCATCTCCCCCCATATTTTTCTGGGTATGTCTTCTTTTTCCTTGTTTCTCATTCCTTTTTTGTTTTCGTGTTAGCTTTTCATGGAGCGGGAATCGGTGTCAATGTGGGAACTTAGCTTTGTTGTCCCTCCTAATCACGGTAATACCTTTTGCTCTGTCTTTTGTTTCTGTCTCAGTTTCCCAGTTTGATCTTAGTTTAGTGGTCATTCAGTAAAATCAATTTTTTACCATAAACCAATCACCAATTACGTTATCTAATTCTAAGTAGAATCTGTAGAAGTTGACAAAGAGCAATTTTGTTTGACCTCATGGGAAATCCCATGATTTCAAATTTTCTTAAAATATGCATGGTAGAGCTTGAAGAGTTCAGCTTGATGGTTTTCATAGGAGGAGGGGCCAAAACGATTTTCCAGTGATTTAGTGAAATCATGTAGAGGGAAGCCATATGTAGGCGTTGTTTAAGAGGAACTGATAAAGGGAAAGGAACTGTTCAGCTTGAAATAAAGTGTCAAGAGGTTCCGAGCCACCAAAAGTCACTAGCTGCAGTTTTGGGGGGTGGAATGAAGGAGGAAGGGTGAGTGTGTGAAGAGGGTTGAATGGCACAGTGGTGATGAGGAAAAGGTGTTGTGGCTGTTGTTCGAGGAAGGAGGAGTGAAAAGGATGCATGGGCGAGTGGTAAAACGGGCCAATGGTAGTATTAACATTGTAGGAAGGA
Source organism: Vigna radiata var. radiata (assembly GCF_000741045.1). Lineage (NCBI taxonomy): Eukaryota > Viridiplantae > Streptophyta > Magnoliopsida > Fabales > Fabaceae > Vigna > Vigna radiata. The sequence continues at coordinate 9,790,220 of NC_028360.1, forward strand.
GTAGGGGTTGGGTAAGCATAAGGGGATATGGCATATAGTAAATGGGGTGGATGGTGAGAGATAAGGTTAGGCCAATGTTTGGGAGAGAACATAATGATAAAGTGTTTGTTGTGACGATGGTGAAGTGGGGGCCGTAGCATGGTAGTAGAGAAGGCGGAAACATTGTTGGTGAGGGAGGTAATGGAAGCTTGGAGAATTTCGTGACGGTTGTCTAAGGTTGGTTAGAAGCAAGAAATGGTCACCTTTAGCCTCCAAACTAGCTTGTAAGGAAGGAAGCATCTCATGGATGGTTTTGAGAGGATCGTCATGATCCTTGGATGAAGGTTTGAGAGGCATGCAGATAAAAATCAAAGCACCAAAGTTGTTAGGCTGACTGCTACTATTATCTAAGAAAGTTGCGGGGAAAATAATAAAGAAAGTAGAAAGACAATTTTTTCAGTGCTCTAAAGTTCTACATATATTACTCGGTAGGATTGCGGTAAAATTGGCCAACAAATATAGCTCATTAAGGATGTTTCCATTACTGGATAGGATTTCAGTTAAAATGTTTGGCTCTTAGCAATGACTTTGTTTCCATCACCATGAGGAGGGAATCTGGTATTAAGGTGTCTTAGCAATATTGGGAAATGAATTGATTTTGGTTATGAAAGTGTGTTGTGCTTGATTGTGTCAATAGTGAAATTGAAGGGGTGTTGGTTTTTGAATTATGTGTGGGTTTCAGAGTTTAGCTTGGTTGTTCTACATAATCAGTGTAATGTTTTTTTCCTTTCCTTCCTTTGTTTGTTTTGACTTACATGTGCAGTTCTAAGTCTATTTTTATTTTTATTTTTTTGCTTTCAAAATAATGTCTCTTGCTTTATGAATATGTCTGTGTGCATGGATCTGGGATGTAGGAAGATGCTGGAAATTGCAGGGAGAAGGGAAAAGTTAGATAGTGAGGGACTAAAAAAATTAAGTGTCTTTAGGGTTTGTTTGAACAAACTTCTTCATAAGCACTTTTAGGAGGGAAAAGTAAGAAAAAAAAATGAAATTAACTTCTCCATAAATAAAAAATTAGCTTATGCATTTTTCTTTAAACTCTGTCATGTCATTTCTCTAAATTTTTAATTTAAATTTATGTAACTAATTTTAACTTATGGAGAACTTTGTTTTACTTTTTTTCTTATTTTTCTCTTGTATAAGGACTTGTGGAAAAACTAGTGCAAACATATCTTTTAAAATATTAAAATAAAAATTGTGTAAGTGTGTGCAATGAGATGCACCTCACCTATTATTGGCAACTAGGAAGCAACAAGACAAATGCAAAAAAGTGAATATAAAAGGACTTTTTTAAGTAAAAGATAAAAGGTAACAAAAAAATCAGTATATTATATGGACTAAAATTTAAAAATGTAATTAACCCCTTCTCTCTTTCTTTTCCTTATCTCATTCACTTAACAAAAGTATGTTTAATAAAATAGTACATAATGTCTTAAGATTCAGAGGTTATAGGGAAATAAAAGGAAGATAATGTGACTCTTACCAATGGCTTTGTTGCCTTTACCATAAGAAGGAATCCAGTATTAAGGTGTCCTGGCTATTCTGTGGAATGAAAGGAATTAGATTATGGAAATATGTTGTGCATGATTGTGACATTACTGAAATTGAAGAGATGTGTAGACATTTGAATTCTATGTGGATTTCAGAAACCTTGGATTTCAAATTCCTGTTGAAGCCTAAGGACAGCAATGTACCATGCTTTGTCGAGGAGGGTCCAAGCCACCTGCTTGTTGGGGGAGCATTGCAAGAGGATGCCAGGCTTGCATTGTTTAGGCTTGATAGCGGTGAGGTTCTTGAGTATCAAGTGTTTGTCAAAGCAGACAGGGTTTCTCCATTTGACCTTGCTGCTAGTTGGAGGGCTTATCAGGATAATTTCCGTCCTTCCTCTGTGAGATGGATTCCTGATGTCAGCATAAATTCAGCACCTCAACCAGGTGGTGAGGTAAGCTAAAAAAAAGAATCCTTCTTGGCACTTTCATTTTACTTTGTAATCCACTGTTTCACATAATGTTAATCTTGTTCTGAGGTTTTAGATAGTATGCACATGTGGGATATCTTGCACTTAAAACCTCACCTTTTTCTAAACAGTTTTTCAAATAGCGCCAAAATATTGGTAAATTTTATGTTCCAGTTTATTTTTCATTTGATTGTTTAATATGTGATGTAATGTAATATAATAAGGAGATTTCTTTAATAGCAACTTTGTTTGCAGTATTTTTCTAATCTATTGGGAATTCTACGTGCAATGTTTATTGTCAAGCTTTAAGTGATTTAGGCTTACTTTATTTTTTGGTCCAGAATGGTTCTTCTGTGGGTTTGGAACTTGATCTTGAGCATTATGTTGTCCCAACTCCAGCAACTTCTGCAAATACAGCCCATGTATATGCAGCTAACTTGACAGAGAATCCAAGGTCACTGGTTAGTGGGTCTGGCAGCAATTCATATCCCATCAAGGTTTTTCTTTCAAAACTGTATTCTTTGATTACGTTATACTTTCTAAATGGACTACTAGTTTTTACAGCTTATTTCTGTGGGAATAACTGACTAATAAAAAACTTTAATCAGTTTATTGTTATCCTTTTAACAAGTTTTAAGTGCTTATTTTTAACCTGTTCATTTTTTTGACCATGAATCTTCACTCTTTTTTTGTAATGCCTGCAATTGGATGTACGAAAGAATTTAATTGGTTCAAGATTGAACATACGTTCTGTGCTCCTTAAATTTGATTATGAGATGGATGCTTGACATTATAATAATGTGTAAATTTAGTTCTTTCTCATGAACCTTTTTTCTGTATTTGTAGTGGATATGTAACTGTATTTGTGTAAGACTAATTCTTCTAAGATTGAAAATGAAATCTCTTCTGTTTGTCGACATCTATGACTAGCAGGCAGATGATCAGCTCTACATATAGTGAAAGATATATATATATATATATATATATATATAT
>NC_028360.1:9793383-9819689 GCF_000741045.1 Vigna radiata var. radiata
TATATATATATATATATATATATATACATAAATGAGAGATATACCTACCCACCTTTTTACCCTTACGAGTAACAAATAACTTAAAATCTTAGAGGATATGTGTGTGTGTGTGTGTGATAACAGGGGTGCTTTATTTATGTTACCTAATAAGGAATTAATACAATATATAGAGGAGATTTGATATCCTCAAATAATAAAGAAATAATATGGAAATAAATAAAAATGTTAGATATTCCTGATTATATAGAATCATCTTCTTGTTTACGTAATTATAACATTTACATTGACTCTTAATCCTGCAACACGTAATTCATTACATCTAATAGGTTATGCTGATGTTCCAATCAGGAGATGGAGGTTATCGTTCCTGATTCATCTAAGACGTTTCAAAGTTCTGGAATGGTTGAATCCAAGTCAGTGGGAACATTTTCGCCTCTGCAAAGGCAAGAGAGTCAGAGGGGACTTTTTGTTGATAGAGGTGTTGGATCTCCTAGACTTGTAAAATCTTCTAGTTCAAATATTTTTTCTGCTGATACTAAGGTGTGTGTAAATGATTTCCATTTCTTGTTTATTGTTCAAATTTATTGCATGTCAAGTAACTTATCATGTTGTGAGGTTGTTCACAAATAATCGTTTCTTTTCCTTTGCCTTTTTATTGATAGAATTCAATGCCAGCTGCTGCTGGAGCTGTTGCTGCTGCAGCTGTTGCTGATCAGATGATGGGTCCCAAGGAAGATAGACATTTGGCAATTATCCTGGTATTATTCTGGCATGATGAGTATTTACTTACAGATTCTAATCTTGGTAATTAGTTTCTCTTTTGTCATGGGACGATTTTGTTTCCTGGTTTCTATTCTGTTACGAGAGATTTAGTTTCCTATGATTATTTCTATCTTGTATAGTTCCCTATAGTAGTTTCTATCTTGTTTCCCATTATCCTTTTCATTATGCATTCTATTTAAGCCTTTGACTATTAAATGTTTAGGACCAATCTGAATAATATTTATTTGTTTTATATCAAAAATTTTCTTGAATTCTTCATTTATCTGCTGCACTAATTTCTCATTAATATCCATAGTTTTATTAATTCTTGGTCACTGTTTTTTATTGTGCAATGTGGAGTTCTAGTTGTAAGTTACTTTAGAATATATGCCAAAAGCTTGAATTTAGAAATTACTTTTATGTAGGTGGGTCTGCCCGCCCGAGGTAAAACTTTCACAGCAGCTAAACTTACAAGATATCTTCGTTGGTTAGGTCATAATACCAAACACTTCAATGTTGGGAAGGTTGTTCACATTCTTAACACAATTCATTTATTTGATCAATATACTTTGACTTAGTAATAAACTGGAAATACATTAATTCTCATGTATGAGCTTTGAAGATTAACACTTTTTTTTTATGTCACAGTATCGTCGCCTTAAGCATGGAGTTAATCAGGTAATGTTTATGTGTGAAATAATTTTTGCCTTCTCATTTAATGATTATATGCATAGCTACGTATATTGAATAACAAAAGTTATGATTGCAGAAAAGTGTTGTCTCACTTATATAGTTGTTGCTTTATTTTTTTCTTTTATTTGTTTCCCTCGTTGCATTGCATGTAGTACTATATACTGATGCGTGATACTGATCATCATAAGAATATCTGGTTCATGGTAATGCAGAAAGTATACGGTGAAGAAAGTGTGGTAGAAAGTTCTGATACCATTTGATAAGAACCTTAGTAGAATTCCTCCATATAAGCTAGTGATTGTAGTTACAGAGCTCAAGGCACTATAAACCTCTCACAAGAATCTCTTCTCTTGTGGGACTCAAGTTCCATACCTTGGAATAGGCTTAGAGTTTAAAAAGTGAAAAGAAGGTAATTAAGTGGATAATTTGCTAAAACTTTGATGGTTAGTGATTGTGTCTTTTTAACTAGAGCAATGCTCCATACATACACACATACTACTCCTCTCAGTTATGAGATAACCCTAGGCAGGGTTTTGGTTTGACACACCTACAACTTCTGTATTTATTATCACTTTCATTGCTGTCCCTCTGGTAGATATTGATTTGTATTTGTGAGTTTTAAATATAGGCAGGAATGTGAACATGAAAATAAGCATAATTTGGAAAGAACTGGCCCACTTGTTTCTGTAGAAGAAAATGGAAGCATGCTCAATATCATTCAATTGAATAGTTGACCCAGCTCCACCACCAATGAAATGTTGTGTAGGAATGTGACATTTTGTGCCTGAATGGGTATGCTTGCAGCATTACTCGTTCGACAGTGGGTCAGAAAGGAAATCTAGTTTGAATAGCTAGGGAGTTCACATTGCAGAGAAGCCTACAGTTGTTGATGCTCAGGGACTTCATGATCATTTTAGTGGGGTGCTGGTTTTCATGATTTGGGAATTTTATACGTTAGGGAAATAATTATGAGTGTGATGTCAAATTCTGTACTGATGTAGCATTTCACATTCATACAGAGCAAAATGGAAATAACGATCTGTTCTATATGTTCTCCTCTGTTCCATCCCTTTTTTATGGAACCAAAATGTAGCACTTTTTAAAACCCACGCCTCAATGTCCTATTTTGTAAATTCATCAAAAATTGAGAACAAAATTCATGTGTAGATTCTGTTCAGGTGTAAGGTGTCAACTATTTTTCATTTTTTTAAACGACTGTGTGACCTTTCATTTGTAGATAATAGACATTGGCTTCAATTAGTAAGTAAGCAATTCAGTTTATTTATCCTTAAAACAGGTATTCACGAGGATCCACTTCTTAATGAATCCAAATCACTTGACCTAAAAGCTTAGCTATTAAGCTGTGGGAGACAAAAAAATATGTTTTTATAACACCCTTTCAAGTGAAAGCCCTGTGGGATTGAAATATGAAAATATAATATTGTTACAGTTTCCTTGTGCTGAACTTGAATGTATGCATAATGAAATTCGTACATAAAATGGAAGGTTGAAAGTATAGTATTCTAAACAGTTGAAGAATCTGTTATATTGAGCTAACACTCCAAGAATGAATTTTATAATCCTATTATCGTGATGTTCAAATATAATGTCTTGTAGTTGAAAAGTTTCCACATAATGAGGCAATAGAATAGGATACTATTCTATTGATTAATGATATCCAACTAAGACTATGAAAGTAGGAATAGGAATAGGAATGAAATGATAATTCCCTGCCTATATATATATATATATATTCAAAAGCATGAAATTATAATTCTCTGCCTTTCACTCTTCCAGGAAATTTGTGTGTGTGTAATATAACAAAGAGAAAAGCAAATGGAATATGCACTACTTGACAGATTCTATTTTCTATAATGACTTAATCCTTCAGACAAACCAAAGGACTAATCCTTTAGGTGAAGAGTCTCACCCTACTCAATGTGGGATTCTTAACACTGTGACCCCCTTTAAGGGTTAAGGTCCACGACAGCTTCACTTTATGGATACTGACCTCCAGCTATTGTTGTTATCCCTTTCTGCAACCCAACACTGAACAGACGTATCAATTGTTAGGACTTTGGCACATAGTCCACTTGATAGGAGAGCCTTAAAGCTTAAGTACCACATCAGGTAGCTCGTCCTAATAAATGTGGGTCTCCTGACATGATTCCCTTTCTAAATGATATGTTCTGGAAATCAAAATGTTGCACCAGTAGCCTCAGATTTCCTTGGGCAATCTTAATCATGTCATTCTTCTCTGCAGTCTGCTGATTTCTTTCGAGCTGATAATCCTGAAGGCATGGAGGCACGCAATGAGGTAGTTTTTATCTATTTCTTATTATTATTTAATATTAGTAGGTTAGCTGCAGGTCTGTGATAACTGACCTAATAAAACCTATAGCATGCATGCTAAGCCATAATTGTTTATTATTACTAATTATTTAAAATTCTATGATTTTTTTGGTGCTATATTTTGTTGAATCTTTCCATGGGACTATTATTTCTTGAATTTTGTTCATTTAACAAACTTTTGTTATTGGGCCTTCCAAGGAAGCCAAATTGACTGTTTTTGTTTCCTGAATCATCCATGCCACTGTTTCTTGAATAAAAGTAATATTTATCATGTTCGAATACTCTGCATGAAGTACAGCATAGCACAAGACCTCAAAGAAAATTAATATTTTATATGTGTTCCTTTGTTAAAGTAGTGTTTCTTCGCAAGAAATGCTAGTACTGTCATCCAATTTATTTTGAAGAAGTCTGTTAATATAAAGTAAACCCACCCAGCTAATCTAGAATAAATTAAACAAAAGAAAAATTCATACTAGCAGGCATCAACGTTTTTAGACCGTGTTAACTTTCAATATAGTGTTACTTCAAATATTTGATTTATAATGTTTCTCATAAAGTTGACACCACGTTGACCCTTTCTCTGTGTACATAGTTTTAATATATCACGTGCCATTAGGTAGCAGCACTGGCATTTGAAGATATGTTCTCTTGGATGCAAGAAGGCGGCCAGGTAAGTTCATTTTTGTCGTATATTTTTGTTATTTTAATGTGTTATTTATCTATTTATTTGTTAAGTTTTAATTTGATTTAGGTTGGGATATTTGATGCTACAAACAGTAGCAAGGAACGAAGAGATATGCTGATGAAATTGGCTAAAGGAAGATGCAAGGTAGTCAAAGATGGAACTGAAATAAGCATACAATATGAATAATATATTTACTTTGAAATGTTCTGATCATAGTTGTGTTTTCATTGCAGATAATCTTCCTTGAAACAATATGCAATGATGTAAATATAATTGAAAGGAATATCCGTCTGAAAATTCAGCAAAGTCCTGATTATGCAGAAGAGTAATGTTCATTTAAAACCTGTGATATTTTGATGGCTATATGGATACATATGCAATTAACTTTCTTATGCAGGCCAGATTTTGAGGCTGGATTGCAAGACTTTAAAAACCGTCTTGCCAATTATGAAAAGGTATGTGTATATCATACCATGTTCTTTTAATGACTGTTCAAGCTGAGCTTTTTCCTTAAATAATGTTGATTCCATGCACCAGGCATATGAACCTGTAAATGAAGGATCTTACATAAAAATGATTGATATGGTCAGTGGACATGGTGGACAAATACAAGTAAGCTTTCATTGAACATAATCCTTTTACGTAGTTGATTGTTAAGTTGGCTAGTCAGAGATTTCTTGTATGGTAGTAATATTCTGTGATGTGATTAGCGTGTGTTGATAATTGTAGAAGATGCAAAAATGTTAAAAAATGTGTAGTTCAGCAGCATAGTGAATGTGTTATTTCCCTTTCCTTCATGTTGTTCCATCTACAATGGACATAGCTGGTTTGGGAACCGGCTCTCTTCATTCAGTGACTTAGGTCACGTTAGTAATTTTTACCAGACTCTAATAGAAACTAGATGTAAATTGTGTTGCATGACATCTTAATTACAGTATCTTGGAAATTGAAATTGTTTACTTTAACACGTAACTTTAAATCATTATAGCATTTTTTATTTCTCTTTGTCTTATTTATTTATTCCATGTCGTCAAGATGTGTTTGTGCTGTGAAGAATTAGTATTTGAAAGGAGTATTGCTATCGTATGAAAGTGTTATGGTGTACAATAGGTCACTAAAAAGCATCTGAACTAGCATAGTAGAAGACCGACAAGCTAGGAAGAGTTTTAGTGATTTAAATTATATTGATGGGTGGGCGAACTCGTGATAACTGACAGAGTGGTTAAGCACTGAATTCAGACCTTTTTTCTTGTCTTAGAATTCATGGGTCTTCTTACTTTTGTGAACACTAACTAAGATTGAAGTACCTGTGTGCATGTCCTTGAGTTTTCCTCTACCAATTTAGTTTCAAGTGTGGCTTTGATTTGTTAATTGTTAATAACATCTGTCTTTTGGTCTAGGTGAACAATATCAGTGGTTACCTTCCTGGACGAATTGTCTTTTTCTTGGTAAGCTTTGTTAAATGTAGTTAAATACCAAAATTACTGTCGAATAGTTGCATACATGCACAAACAAAATAAACAATTAAGTTGATTAATATACTTACTTTACCCAATATTGGCAAAATGTAAATGACATATCACTCTGAACTTTTATCCTTTGAAGGTACAAAGTTCCTTAAAATTAACCATCATTATGTGATTTAAATAATTTGGTTGACTTATGTGATTAAATGCATAGTTGAGCTTTCACAATTGATCTTGTGAAAAGTCAGTGTTCTTTTAGGATACAATGCTTTTTCTTGGCAAGGTTTGACTTAACCGTTTATAGGTCAGAGGCAAGAACAAAATCTTCTAAAAATCAAGAGAACATTTTTATGATACTTTCATTATAAGTCCTCAAATGCAAAGTTTTTTTAGCTGAATTCAAATCCTGAGGAATTCTACTCTATCTGAAAGAACAAAGTGGCTTTTGTAGACTTTGGACAAGATGGATAGCTATTGATTATTAGCATATTATGTTTCTTCAATTTTGTGTTAGGAATAATGCTGACGACATGATGCAGGAAAGTGAAATATTAAATTTAGTAGGCCGGGGTTTGGAATTCTTGACCAGATTAAGGGTAGAATATTATCGAGTTGAACCATTGCATTGTATGCTTACATAAGAGAGGTTTACGATAATTATTAGGTAGCTAATATAATGTCCAAGTTGACTCATGTTAACTTTATGGAACATGAGCTAATTAACTAGTTTTTTATATTCAATCATAAATGCATGTTATTATCCCTGGAAAATGGTACTGAGGATATTTCACTGCTCAGTCTAAATTTGACTTAAATGGACATGCTTGTCTTGGTGTCATAGTTATAAAATGAAAATGGTTTGTATAGAAGATTAATGATTGGAAAAAGTTATGTATTTTATAAAACTAATATCTACAAAGTAATGCATTGACTCTGTATCAATGCCACTTTCTTATGAATAAACAGAACTTTTCTTCTATTTAATTTTCACACTTTTTATGAACCTTAATTTATGTGAGGCAGGTAAATACACATCTTACTCCACGCCCAATATTACTTACTCGACATGGGGAAAGTCAGGATAATGTGAGAGGCAGAATTGGAGGAGATACTGCAATAAGGTATTTTCTTAGTTTTGGTCTATAAGTTGCTATTCAATGTAAATTTAAAATTGAGGGTGATATTAGACGTAGAGAAGGAAGAGATATGAATATAAATCAGTACACGAACAATCTGACCACTGTTTTGATTTATTAACAACTACGTTGTAGAAAGTGGGGTTTTATTATTGGAACCTTTAAGATTCCCTGTGTTCTTCTTCTTCAATCTCCCCCTCACCCCTTTCAATTGTAGAAATATGGCTTGTTGACTTCAAGTGTAATGTCACATTGGTTTCTGAGGGAAGACAAAGGGTTATTAGATAATAAATTCAAGGACTTCCATTCATGTTTGAAATGGTAAAATATTTCTCATGTTTGAATGTTGGCTCAGTAAGTAAGTAGTCTCTTTTCAATGTGATATCTGGCATTTCTTAGAATCATTTTTAATATTTGGCTAAATTCCTAGAGCTCTGCAATTTGTTATTACAGTGAGGCTGGGGAACTTTATTCAAAGAAACTTGCCAAGTTTGTTGGAAAGCGTCTCAAATCAGAACGGGCTGCTTCTGTAAGCTTCATCAACTGTATAGATTCAATCTCTCATTTTCCTTGAAATTCAAGGCCCAAACAAACTTGATGCTTGAAGCTATTATCTTTCGACACATATATGGCTAAGTCCTTGCCTGCTAAATTTGCATATAGCATTTTTGTTGAACTGTGTTCTAGTGCCGATGATTATACATCATTTATGCGAATCTGCTAAACAGCATCTATAATATAAGCAAGTGTTAAAGTGATGGATGGTTTGTGATTTTTTTAACTGGTTGTCTAGATATGGACTAGTACACTACAACGAACAATTCTGACAGCAAGTCCAATTGTTGGGTTTCCCAAGGTAAATGTCAATCTTAAGCTTATTGTTGTGTAGTACAATGTTTTTTATTTCACTAGAAATAAGTTCACAAATTTACACATTATGACCTACTATCTATATGTTAGATACAATGGCGTGCACTTGATGAGATAAATGCAGGGGTGTGTGATGGTATGACATATGCTGAAATCAAGAAAAACATGCCAGAGGAATATGAGTACGTTGCAAACTTGGACTTTCTTTATCAGATATCAAATAAGCACTATGGAAAAATTCTTTTTGGTTTTGGGGTTAGAAGATAATCAAGTCATGGTTACGATCCCACCCCTCTTCTTTTCATGTTGCAGGTCTCGCAAGATGGACAAGCTTAGGTATCGTTATCCTCGTGGCGAGTCTTACTTGGATGTTATTCAAAGGTTCATTTTATGCTATGAACATTATTCAGCTCCTTGCTTCAACTTTCCTGATACAAATAACTCCACTTTTACTAATAATACAGGTTAGAACCTGTAATTATAGAGCTTGAGCGACAGCGAGCACCTGTTGTTGTGGTATCTCACCAGGTTGTACGCAAGACATTAAGCTAAATCCCTGCTTCTATGGTTGTCTTGTTCTAATCAGTGAGGTTTTCCCATACTCTTCTCATTGCAGGCAGTTTTGAGGGCACTATATGCATATTTTGCTGACAGGCCTTTGAATGAAATTCCACATATTGAGGTTGTTATCTGAACTTGTGTCATATATGTTTACCAGATTGTTGCATATGAAACATGGAGTTCGGTGATGCTTTGGTCTAATTGTCTTGATAAGAAAATGAGAAAAACCTGAACACAGTATCACCAGTCTTGATCTTATTACTATTCTCCAATCAGATTTGGTGTTTTATCTTGGTAATACTTTAAATGAAATGATGCATGGATACTTCTGTACTAAAACATGTCTAGAAAGAGTGAATCATTTCTAACAATGTGTAAAATCTCAAGTACTAAATCGAAGAAGAGTTTAGAAAGCATAAACTACAGTTTCTGGTTAATTAATGGAATGAATATTGCCTTACTTTCCTACCCTTATATTTACTTTTTGCTTAGAAATTTTGGTGTTCATCATGTCAGTTGGTGAGTGATGATGAAAATGAAGATATCTAAAGTGAGATTTGTGATTTCCAGGTTCCTCTTCATACCATAATTGAGATACAAATGGGAGTCACGGGTGTCCAAGAAAAAAGATACAAACTAATGGACTGAAATGAGTTGAAGAAAAGTTTCTTTCTTTTACTATACTTTAACTATGCTGTTAGAACCATTATCCATTCTTATCATTTCAATTTATTGGCAAAATGTAATATTGCCCTGAATGGACTACATTGTTCAAAATTACCATATTGAAGGCAAGTTAATGCTCTTCAAATTCAATGTTGTTTCACTTCAACTGTAAATGACATATCTTTCACAAATACTATATTCAGTTAATACACACGCCATACTATTATAAGTGTTGTGTGATAATTCTTTGTTTTTTTTTTTTTTTTTAAATATCACTGGCAGTGGAAAAAATGAAATGAATTTTGTCAAGTTTTACTCTAAGAAAACTCATATCTCTTCATTCATCAAGTAATCAATATAAATACATATTATATTACATTTTTATGTTATCCAAAATAAGATAAAATTGGTCACTCAAAATATTTATCATCATGAATATGACTAAAATTATGTCAATTAATAATATGTCTTTTAATCAATAATAAAATAGTATTAATATTACAAGTTAAAAGTAATGTATATATAAAATTAAAAATAATAATTTAAAAATATTATGTAAAATTAGCTTATAAATGTAAAAGTTTAGTTATTTTTTAAATTTCTTATTCTTAAAGTGTTCGGTTTGAAACTTTTCCATCTTAACTTTTAGTCCTTTAATACGGTATTTTTTCCCAATTTTTGCATATCATTCACTCCTCTTTTGATATGAACTTGTCTACTCCAAACTAAATAAATGTAAAATGGACAATATATATGATTTTGTTGTTAATTTTAATTAAAGTACTTTGCAATATTTAAATGGTTTTAAATCAATGGTTGATAAGACTTTATTTTTATATATTTAGTCGCTTTACATGGATTAAATATAGTAGGAATATGGATTATCATTTTATCACAAGTCTTTAAATCAATTTTTTATGGTATTTTTGAGGTTAACAGTATTTTGTTAATGTAGATGATTTTATAGACGTATTTATCTTTTTGTTATTTATAGAATTGTCATCAATTGCTACTTTTAAGTCCTTGGTAACTTATATATATATATATATATATATATATATATATATATATATATATATATATATATATGCGTCGTCTATGGCGTCATAATTTTATTTGGGCAAGAGTTTAGTATTTTAGTTTTATTATAATTATAATACTTTTATTAGGGAAGACGTATGAACTTATATTTAAAGATATTTGTATCTAGAGGTGTTATATAATCATTTTTCATATTTTTTTAAAGTTTATTTAGAACTTCAAGATATTTTTTATTAATATAAAACATTAATTATTTTTTTTTTCATTTGGTTTTATTTAAATGACGTATTATTTATGGTAGAAATGTAAACTCTAATATCATCGAGTTGAATTCGAATATTCATTTGATAGTGACCTAAAATAAATATTTTTACTTTTTCTTTAGTTCTTATTTTCATTTAATTTAAAAAATACTTCTTTTATTACATTTTTTATTTTCTCTCAATAATTGGATATTCACTAAGATTTCCAATGCACTTTCTCTTTCAACATTAGCAAGAAAAAAAGTAAATGTTATAATTGTCATAAAATTTCAATTGTATGTAATAGCCTTTTAACTAACATTAATAAAAAAATGTTATAATTGTCATACAATTTTTGAAAAATTATAAAAGAAAATGGTATTTTAGAAATGGTAGTGGTTTAAAAATAATGAAACTCGATTATTTTAATATAAGATGATTTTAATATAAATAGTTTTGTTATAAACTAATTTCATTATTTTAAAATAGATCATCTTTAGAAAATATTTTTTTAGAGTTCTCTAACTTTTATAACCTTTCTCTACGAGTTCTTTTTCTCTATTTATCTAATTGAAGAACTAAGACGGTAAGAGTGATTCTGACATCGAGCTCTTCAATTCAGACTCGAGAAAGTTAAGTTTTGATCTCTTTTCTCTGATCCTTTCTTTATCTATTGCATGCGGGTCCCACTCAGCTTGCATGTGTCTTTTTAGTCTTCAGTTTTAGTCTTTGTTGATTAGTGGTTCTAACGGTATACTCTGATTGTTTTTCGTTGGCTATAGGTACAAATAAAGCTCTTTTAGCTATGAGAGCGGTGTATATATATATATATATATATATATATATATGGTTCTTTAGAGTGGTTTGGTCTTTTAAAAAGGTAAGAGAAGCTAATTTATTTGTCTTTAATTTCATGTCATGATGTATGAGTTATGTTTACTAAATTGTGATAAGTTGTGTTTGGATATGTAAGGATAGAGATAACTTTGTGTGTGTGATGTTGATATGCTAATGAATGATTTTGGTTTTGATTGATTATTGGTACTGGTTGAAGTGTTCTTGATGTTGTATTATGGTCTCATTGTGTATAAATATTGTTGTAGGACTATAAGCAGTGAAAGATAAGTGTTAAGGGGTTGTTTTGGTTGAAATTTAGGGGTTTTAGTAGGTGAGGTTTTAAAGTAATGGTCAAAGGGGGAAAATGAGTTTTAAGATCAATTTTGTGATCATTTAAAACTTGTTGGAGCTTTGAGTTAGCATAAATCTGTTATAGAAAGGGTTGGTAGTCAATGGGTTGTGTTTTGGGTAGTTTTAGGTTCAATTTAGGGGTTTTGACTAGTGAGATTATAAAGTATAGGGTTTATGCTAAAGTGGAGGATTTGAGGCCTGTTGTTATGTGATTTTTTTACTTATTTAGACTTGTAAGCAGTCAAGTTCTATGTTAGAAACGATGGAATTGAGTTATAAGCTATAAAGTAGTATTTTAGTTGGAGTAAGTTAGAAATTCATAGAAAGGTAAGTCTAATGGGTTTGAGTTGAGTCAAAAACACTTGAATAGATTCAATCGAGTTTTAGAATGTTAATTGGAAGCAGTAAATGCATGTGGAGGTAAGGGAGTTTGAAAATGTAAGGTTGAGAGGTGAAAATTCTACAAAATCGATGTTTTATAGAATTCTGCAAAGTCGATTAGCGAGTAAGTGGCTTGCTGAATGAGTAATGGGTGTTTTTGGTAGTGAGATTCAAAGGCTAGACGAGTTAGCTCGCTAGGCTAGAGAAGCTTTCTGTTTGAGCTCTCATTGGGTGATAAGATCTGCTCGTTGAGCAAGCTTGTGTTCATTAGGTGCCAGGATTTAGGTACTAGGTGACTAGGGTTGTCATCCTTGGGTTGTTCTATTCTCATTCCTCTTATATGTTTCGATATAAATGGTATGATGATTATTCTCATGTTCAATAATATAACTTTGAATATATAGTGGTAGTGGATGTGTTATGTATGTATGGAAAATGTGTTTTATAAGAGTTTTTATGGAGAAATTATTGGTGGTTGCTTCAAGTATTGTTGGTATAAATGTAGAAGCTCAGTCTTGGAGGTTATCCTAACACTATAATGGTCATTTATTCTCAATTAGGGAGAAGTGGTACATGTGGTGAAAGTAACAGAAGGTCCTATTATAGGTGTTCCATTATGGCCTAAGATGCAGAATAGACC
The DNA here is from genome assembly GCF_000741045.1 of Vigna radiata var. radiata. Taxonomy (NCBI): domain Eukaryota; kingdom Viridiplantae; phylum Streptophyta; class Magnoliopsida; order Fabales; family Fabaceae; genus Vigna; species Vigna radiata. Next base: position 9,806,067 of record NC_028360.1, read on the forward strand.
AACCTTGTGTGTATGGTAGGGTGAAATCTATTGGTAATGACTTTGTAAAGCAGTAGAGGCCATCAAGTGCATGACCCGACATAGTTCAACATTTATACCTTATCCGGATGGTCAGGTCTAGGTTCATGGTATGCCTAGGATGTTTGTTTAATTTGGTATGAGCTTTATGTATGATGAATTCTGATATCCCATGTTTGTTTCTTTTGATATTAGCTTCCTCTTGTTGTTCTTGTCTGATTGTGTGTTTGTTTTCTCTTTTACAATGATCACTTTAATGTTGTGAGTTTAGAGAAATGTTAGTAGTGAGCAAGTGTTAATTAAGAAACAGTCAAACTAAGACGTAAAATATACGAGGTTTGATGTTAATTTTTCGACGGTTCATGTAAAGATTTTTATTAAGTATATTTTTTTTTAATGTTACAATTTTAATTATATATAATATTTTATTTTCTTATATAATTATTTAAGATTTATACAATTTTTTGTATTGTTATTTGATATTAAAAAAATAAAATTAAAATCATTTTATATTAAATCATTAATGATATTTTTAATTTTATTAAAAAATTATTTAATCGATATCCTAAACATGGGTGGATAGATACATATGGAATTGTACCTCTATCTCCATATATACATAGATAAAATGTTTAATCTTATCAGAAGTCCTTATTTTAGTCTAAAATCTTAAATAGGTCCTTTTTCTTTTTCGCATATCAATTGAGTCCCTATTAATGTAAATTTGATTCAATTAAAGACCTGCCGTCAAATTCACTTAACGGCAGTTAAATCTTTGTTTACGTGGCATTTTTATTGATTTTTTTTAAAAGCAAAGATAATATCAAATTGAGGGAAGGGAAAAAGTGGGAGATGAACAAGAATGAATCACCAACGAGGACCAAAGCCTTTTTGCTTCCCAATCCAAGGCTTCTCATACTCTTATCCTCATTCCAAAGACATTGTAGAGGCTTTCTCCTCAAAGCAAATGAAAAACCTAGGGGCACCCATTTCCGTCGTGGTCCATGCGTCGCTGGCGACGACGTTTGCCGCCGAAACTACTGCCAGCCTACACCGGAGTTTGTTGCCTTCACCGGTGCCGCTTTTCTTACTCTTCACCCGATCGCGAGAGAATCTCTCTCGTCTCCCCGTTAACAGCTAGCAAGGCCAACCACCGCATCTGCATCCACTTCTGTCGCCAGCGTCACCGATCGCCGCTAGGGTCACCGCCTGTCACAACTCCAGGCCCAACATTCCTCCTCCTCTTCGCGCACGAGAGAAGCTCTCTCGCTCCACCACGTCCCGTCTTCGTCGCCTCAACAAGGCCTAACCCTTTTCACTCACGAACCACCATGGCTTGACGCCCTAACTGCTGGACGACACCACGGTGACCTCCAATTGCAACCTGCGTCTTTCATCTTCTCAATGGCGACTTGAGTGTCGTTACTGATGGTTGATGACCAATCCTCTCATCTCGTTGTTCCTTATTTTGCTTGGGTTGATTTCATTCTATGGGGCCTTTCTTCCTTAAGGATTTGACTCTTCTATTGATGGTTGGATTGTATTAATTTTTCTCTGGATACGCTTGTTCTTTATTTTGCTTGGGTTGATTTCATTCTGTGGTGTCTTTCTTCCTTAAGGATTTGACTCCTCTGTTGATGGTTAGGTTGTATTATTTTTTCTCTGGATACTGCTCGAACTGCTTGTTCTTTATTTTGCTTGGGTTGATTTCATTATGTGGTGCCTTTCTTCCTTAAATATTTGACTTTGTTGATGGTTGGGTTATATTATTTTTTTCTCTGGATACTGCTCGAACGAAGGAATTCATTCTTCTATATCTTCCATTTTTTCCCTTCCCTCAATCCGATATCACCTTTCTTCTTTAAAAAAAAACTTAATAAAAATGTCACGTAACCAAGTATTAAACTGTCGTTAGGTGAATTTAACGGCAAACTTCTAATTGAATCAAATTTATAATAATAAAGACCCAATTGATACGCAAAAAAAAAAAACCTATTTAAGATTTAAGACAAAAATAAAAACTTCTAATAAGAATAAACTTAGATAAAATACAAGTTTCATACAAAAATGTTAATATGAAATTTTATTTCGGATATAAACGAATATATTCAAGCACTCGTCCTTACGTCATCTTTATAGTCTATACATTATTTGAATTTTTTTTTTCTATTCGAGGTCTAAAAATTTAATTCATTAAATGTTTACAAACACTCATTCGCCTATATCCATTACAATGCTCTATTGTAGTAAAATCCTTTTCTTTAGAAAAATGTTTTCACATCTAGTATTGCGTCACAGAAGAAAGAAACGGGACGAAAACACAAAAGATAATATAAAATGAAAATGATCTTTTGTCTTGTTTAATTATAGTTTAAATAACTATGACGAAAAGGAGATATGTAAAAGCAAAAGTAATTTTGTCTTTTAAACACATTAAAATATGTCATTCTCTTTTTCTTCTCAAAATGAATTTATGAAGAATATTTTTCTTTATTTTATTAAATAACCAAGCAAAAACATTTTTTGCCTTCTCACCTTTTCACTTGCTAAAAGATAATTGGTAAACAAAATTAAAAAAAATGACAAAATCCTAGTACACTTCATCTTATTTCCATTATTTGTTTTTTTAATTTTGACATAAAATAAATTCTTACACCCACCATTTTACTCTTTAATTTTTTTTATAAATATAAAAATTAGTTTTTTTAATAATCAAAATATCTTTAAAAAATAGATTATCAAGTGATACACCTAATGTAAGAAAAACATTTTCCTACCACATAACCCATATCCTTTCCACTCTTCTCATCATTATGAGTTTTGTTAAATGAAACAAACATCATTTTATCTTATTTCTTATCTATTTTTATTTAATTAAATGTAGTTAGTTTATTTATTATTTTTTATTTGGTATAAATCTTTTTTGGTCTCTAAGTTATAAGCTGGTGTTTAGTTTAGTCTCCGCTTTTAAAAATGTCAACCTTAGATCCTTAAGTTATAAAAAATGTATCAAATCAGTCATAATCGTTAACTAAATCAATGAAATATGTATCAAATCAGTCTCATCTATATTCTTTCATACTTGTGGGCTTTTTGAAGATTGCAAAATCTCCATATCTGAATGGTAACTTGGTACATATTTAACGGCTGGAACTGATTTAATACATTTTTTATAACTTAGAAACCAAAAATTAACATTTTTAAAAATGAGAACTAAACTCAACACCAACTTATAATTCAGGACAAAAAGATTTAAACCTTTTTATTTCATCAATCATATTTCTATTCTCTCCAACTTTGCCAGATCTTTTATGTAAGAAGGTCCTGTAGAGAGACAAAGACATGATTATTACCTACATATTGACTTCTCTGTTGTCTGCTCTCATCAATGAATTCTTCGACTTATTCCCATCCTCACTGTCAGAACACAACCTCACACCTAACCAACCCTTCTCACCACCATACTCAAAATTTTATCAATATTAATCTTATCCAGGCATTCAAAATATAATTTCTAATTTTATTTATTAAATAAATAAAAAACTCTTTTTACAAATAATTAAATAAAAACTACTTTTATATTAGTTATAATTAAAACTGATATAAAAAGTTCTTTTATTTATTAAAAAAATGTCACAGCTTTCACTTTCTACATTAATTAAAATTGGTATAACAAATTTTATTTTCTATTATAAAAATGTCACTACACGTGTACCTTTTATCATTACTATTAATATAAAAAATATTATCATATTTCTTTATTACCTTTTATACCTCATGAATTATATCCAATATAAATATTCATTATAATAACTTTTTTACTAGTACTTTCTTAATAATTACTTTACAAATCATTATGTGTATCATATTGGAATTACTTTGAAAATTCTTTTTCTATCTAATATAAGAATTACACTTTTTTAAAGAACATCTTTTTTACATTCTTATTTAGAAGTTGATGTCAAAATAATTTAAACACAGGATAAAATTGTAACATAAGTTTTGAATTAAAAAATAAACAATACTTTAAATATGATAATTTTATCTCAAGGAATTCTGAATCATAATTATTAGATTTTTAAATCATTCTCTTGTTATGTAAGAATGAGAGTGAAAGAGGAAGGAAGAAGGCATTAATATTAAGAATGCAGTACATATGAATAAAAAGGAAAGTAAAAGCACGTATGAGTAGAGTGAGGATGAAACAAGAAAAGAAAAAAATCTCTTTAACAACTTTTTTTTGACAACGCATATGTGTCAATTTGTGATTGGTCTGTTTCAAATATTTTTTTAGAATAAATTCAAACAGACCAATAGAATTGTGACACGTGTTCTATAATAAAAAAGTTGTTAAAATATTGTTTATAAGAAAAAAAGAAGTGAAGTTAAAAGGAAAAAGGTGCAATAATTTTGAAGTGCATGATACAATAATTACATGATGGCAGTTTGGGATACGTCAGAGTTCACGAGCCTTTGTGAATGAATATGAACATTCACACACAGAGCATGGCATGTCTAAAATGGTGGTCGGAAGCATGCACCATAAAATGCAAAGATATCTACTGTTGTTGTTTTTATCATTTAGCTTCGGTTATAGGGTGGTCAAGAGAAACAATAATGCCCACCCCTACCCCAATTCTACTACATCCTCTTATGTTTCCATCATTTTTTTCTTAATTTTATCATTCATCTATTCCTTCCTCATGACAATAACACAACATAGGATATATATGCTTTTCTTTTCCTCATTAATGTCAAATTTAATAATTAAAAATGTTTTTAACCGATGAAATTTTGTTTCTTTAGAATCTTGACTCGGAATTATATGCTCTGGCTCTGCATTGGGATTGGGATCCCCTAAATTCGCCACATTAGTGAAATCACGTACGGTCCATTCTATCACACCAAAAACTCATTAAAATTCTAACACATTTTCATCACCAATAGATGACTTTTTTTACAAGGACTAAAAAAATGGTCTACAAAAACCTCTGCTCTATAAACTATTCAGAAGAGTACACTGCTCCACATGAATATAATAAACTTCAACCACCCTCTTTCTGCTGCCGTCGCCTTCACGAGTCCTTCATTTCTGCACCTTTTTCTCATCACATCACTCTCTCCTCCTTGGATACAGGGATTCTTTCTTTGACTTCAACAAAACCCCTTTCTACTTCAATCTATACAAACTAATGCATTACAACATACAAATTTCTTGCTAACCACTACACGCAAGTGTATCTTATGCCACAGCCAACACCCCTATTTTATTCCATCATACAAAACTAACTTCACTCTCACGTAATCACTTTCACATGACACAAACAAAACATAGCAATTATACACCAACTACGCCCCAATCTACTCTATTATCTACATTTTTCTATCTATTCTGGAGATCGAGTTTCAAAATTATCTCCGAAATATTCATAATCTGATATAGTTTTGGAACAAATGTATCTGAAATAAATGCGCACAAAAAACAAACAGACACCAGGAATCTAAGCCACCCACCCTCCTAATAAAGCCCTTCAAGTCCACACCTTTGAGCCAAAACCAAACACCCTTTTGGCCACTCTTCACAATGCCAACCCAACCTGACTCGCCCAACACGTTGACCCAAATGTTTCAGAACATCTTCTCAGACAACAGTAACATCATGCTTGCAGCCATCATTTCCCTTCTCCTTGTCATCCTCTTTGTCCTCCTTCTACACCTCTATGCCAGATGGTTCCTTGCTCAGGCACAGGCTCAGGCGCACGCCCGCCGCCGACGCCGCCGCCGCCGCCGAACGACGGTGACCGTCTCCGACGTCCTTGGCCCGGCTAGGTTCCACCAGTTCCACAGCTTCAACATAGAAGACTCCTCACCCCTCTCAACCAAAGGCCTGGATTCTTCCACCATTAGAGCAATTCCTCTCTTCATCTACGAGCATAACAACAGGGCCAAAGAAGATGAAGAACTTGAATGTGTGATTTGTTTGAGTGCCTTTGAGGGTGGTGAAGTGGGAAGGTGTTTGCCAAAGTGTGGCCATGGTTTTCATGTGGAGTGCATTGACATGTGGTTGAGTTCACACTCCAATTGTCCTATTTGTAGAGCCCCCATTGTAGTAAATGTTGTTGAGATCGATTCTTCTCAGGTTGTGTCTTCAAGAGATCATGGTGCTGAATATGGTGGTTCTGATTTTGAGATTGTGGTTGATGCTGGTTCCGATGAGACTAGAGAGAGTGATCACGGGAATGGTAATGGTAATGGAGGAGCAAGAACAAGTGTTTCTCTGTCAGAAACTTCTTCCTCGTTTTTGGGGTGCTCTTTGGAGAGAATGCTTGGCAAGGTTTTCCCATCGGCTAATTAATGTAAATTAATTCATTACATGCTTGAGATGTATATTCTACACGATTTACCATGAAATGAGCATCATCAACTAGGGTTCTCTACAGGTTTCTCTGTTTCATCCCTCTCAGAAATTATTCTAAACCTTGAACCTGTCAAAAGTTTCTTTTTCCGTGTTCTTCTTTTTCCTGAATTTCACTAATAGATAGGTTGTTGAATGTCATTAAAGCATGTTAAGAACACTGTCCTCATATCACATTTACTAACAAAAAAGAATCAAATTATAAAAGGCTCAGTGCATGTTTGGATAATTGTCCAAATTGCTGCAACTTAAATCCCAGTGCACACTTAAAGCATAAATTAAGATCGGGTTTCTTCTGAAAATGTAAATTTGGAGCCTTAGAATATTTAGTCAAACATAGTTTTAAAAGCTGCAAAAACCACTTCTTGTTGCTTCTTATTGAATGTGTTGTAGAAGAAATTCCAACGGGAAACAACATTTGTATTTTTATTTGGATTAGTTCTATGTAATACAATATAAACACTTGTATAAAATTGATTTGATCTTATTGTTCCTTAAACCATATTGATAACTTGTATATTTAGAGCTCTCAATTTTAATTTTCATTGGGTTAAGTTGAATTGGCTGGTATACCTGCATGCTTACATCACAGGCCAGTTACCTTTCACTGCTTAAGAAATCTTTTTGCTTAGACCAAATCCATGACAATCTATGAGCATCACTTTATGCTGGATTGTATTTAAAGAGCAATGAAGCTAGGAACTAGCAACCACACTCTATTGCTTCTTTTGAACATAGTAGAGTAGGAAAGTAACAAGGGTAGGTGCATAAACCAAAGGAAAAGGACAAAAATACAGTACTTAATAACTAAGCACTTAACTGTGCTGTATTGGGCAGTCACACTTTATGCTATATATATACCTTTTATCAGCAATTGATTGTCCTCAAGAGTTGAGATGTGTTGTTTTCTGTCACGATCCTCTACTCCAAAAATTGTGGCTGGGTTGCAGGAAACCAATGTGGTGGGTCCATCATGCAGTCTTAGAATTTTATTTGTATTGACTATGAGGAATTAGTGATAATAACCTTAGTCATTGTGTTTTAAGGAAAGAGATTGAAGCATAATGTAAAGCACAGTGTGTGACTGTAGAGGCTTTGATGATTTGTTTGAATAGTTGTAGATGAAAAAGGCAAGGGTGGAGTGGGTCAAAGAAACTGTGCAAGTGAACCCATTAAAAATGATGTCTGCTTCATCCTATTTAATGCAGAGCTTGACCTGACCCAGACAAAAATGTTTAGTCAATACTGCATACAGAAAACAGAACTTGGCTGCATAGATTCACAGTTGGCTTCTTGTGCCCATGCTTTTCCCCTTTGATAGCCACGTCTTTCTCATATTCAAATACGAAAAACTTCTTTTAACAACACTTTTTTTAATAATTTTTTGACAACGCATACGTGATAGTTTGTGATTGGTCCGTTTTAAATATTTTTTAAACATAAATTCAAATAGACCAATAAAATGATGACACATGTCCTGTTGTAAAAAAAGTTGTCAAAATATCATTATCCATTCAAATATAGGTTTTAGTATGCTTTTAATTTTACAACATGATTGTGTTTTAATTTGAATTTTCTTTCATTTCATTCTTCCAAAATATGAAGTTGTTATTGTTTTTTTTCTCTTGTTATTTATACGTTGTTATTGTTAGTTAAATTTTATGTAAATTTGAAGATACTACACTCAACTATTTTTATGGGTTGACATAAAATTATCTAGAAGGGTGTCACATGTGCTTACATAACCTTTTACAACATTCAAACTTTCACTTGTGACCTTTGTCTCTAAACTTTGCAAAAGAGAGAAAAATGATAACTGTAACACATCAATTGTTAGCTAAAGAGATAAGTAAAATAAAAGACGTCGTTTTGTAACACAACCTACATTTTAGTTTTCTTTTTTTATTTAATGGTACATTCAAGTACAAGGATACGCAACTTTGGGCTGGGCCTAACATTTCGTATTACCATAAGGATGTTGCTCCCTACACCTCCCCAAGTCGGACATGTACCTCCCCATTAATTTAATTTATTTCAAAAATATTCTACATCTTCCCACTATTTACTTTTATTCCAAAAATACCCTACACCTCTCCACTATAAATAACAATCTTTCTCTTCTTTCTCTCTCTACATTAATGGAACATTTACATGGCTAATTAATGGAGCATTTACATCACTTAAATTTGAAGTTAGATATATTTTCTTAAATAAGTTTGATTCAATGTTATTTTCGTTGTTGAATATATTTTTTTCTTTTCAAATTACTTAATAAATGGTAAAATTTTGTTCTAAATTTCTAGAAAAATGTTTATATACATGTATCTTTTTTTTACATATAATATCTATAATTTTTAACATTATATTATGTTTTAACTTACAGACATGTTCAACTCAAATAACTTGAATAAAGTATTTAATTTATTAGATAAATAATATAAAAATATTATTAAATACTTAAAATATACAAAAAAAGTTATTTGTTAAAGATTTAGAATTTATTTAGTTCTTTTGTCATTATAAAGTTAGTATATAATAATAATAATAATATATCATTATTTACTATTAATATTATTATGTTTATTATTTTGTATTTGCATTTAACTTTTATTTTTATAAAGTGAAAATGGTAGAAGTACTAATATTGAAGTTTCCTTTGAATTTTATATTTTGTAGTATGTTACAAATTCAAATCTGAACCACATGCTCCATTAATGTAGAGAGAGAAAGAGAAAGATTGTTAAGGATAGTGAGGAGGTGTAAGGTATTTTTAGAATAAAGAAAAGGTTAAATGCATTCGTTGGTCCCTATATTTGTTGCTTTTCTTCAATTAGGTCCCTGTTTTTTTGAAATAATCAATTTGGTTCCTAGATTTGAAAATTGAAAGCAATCAAGGACATTCCGTTAACTGTGGTGAACGGAGTTAAATATATTCTGTGCTGGCAACAGTACCTGTAATGGATGCAGACAGGTGTCAATGAAACACAACACGTGGAGACTATTTTTTGTTATTAAGGATTAAAATAAAAAAAACAAACTTGTGGGTTAAGATTAACTTAGGGTAAAATGGGAAAGTACATTAANTTTAAGTTTATAAAAACATGTGCGTTAAAGGGTGTTCGTTCTTCTTCAAAGGATGATGAGCTGAAGCTGATAAAGGTGGTTCTTCGAAGGGTGGTGGTCCTTGCATTTTGCGAAATCAAGGTTGGGTCTGGTGGGGATCAAGTCTATTGTCGTTGCAGCTTCGAAGAGGATGTCAAAGGAGTACTCTTGCTGTTCGTCGACTTGTAGAAGGAACGAGACCCCTATTTGCCATTGTGGACAGAGATCTGTGATGCGAACCGCGAACACTATGAAGAATCGAGGCAAGCATTTTTGGGGTTGCTCCAAGTATAAGGTATGTTGTATTCAAGCTATACGTTCCATATATGGTATCTTTTCTGAGATTAGGGCAACTTCTTGAAATGTGTTTGCAGAATGGAGGTGAAGATGGTGGTTGCAACTTCTTCAAATGGTGCCCAGATGTTGGAAGTGAGGACAATGGTCGTTATGTGAAGAGCGAAGGGAAGAAAGAAACTTTGGTCATCAGTGAAGAATTGGACAGTACTAGGAAAATCATTGTTAAGATACAGAAATCGGTCTTGTTTCTTGAAAAGTGTATGAAGGGGTTGATCTTCTTGGTTTGTTTTTTATGTGTCATAGTTATGATTTTAGTTTCAATGTTAGTGAGAATGGGATGAGTCATTGTAATGTGATATGTAAGAATGTAATCTGAATGATGTTGATGAGGTAATGAAATGAGAATGAGATGTTTTTGGAAATCTGAATCTATAATTTCTATTATGTTGTTGATCCTTAATGTTTACGCTTCAAAAGCTGATTACATACTTCTAACTCAAAATTCCTCACTTGTCTGAAATCCTAACTGATACAATATGTTTTATTTTCTAGAAGAGTCTGCATTTTTATTTGTTGGATCTTCTTGTGTATTTTTATCTATAAACTCGCTGATACAGTAGTAGAGGATTTCAAGCTCCAGGTCCTCACTTGTAATTCAATCTTAGGTTTGTAAGTTCTACTCAAATTATCAGTGCAGAATTAATTGTTTTATTTGGTAGTATTGACACAGTAACAAACACAAGAGGACACTTAATGGCAGTGTATGACAATAACCATTGCATTATTTTTCCCATCAAAGTAGCTAATCTTTGATTACTTCATGGTTTCTTTATNTTAGTTTTGCTTGCAAATTCAATAAAAGGATTTCTTCTGTCAAGAAAAATAAATTAGGAAGTTATTGCTAATGATTTGAGACTGAATAGAGCTCGCAATGTCAGTAAAATCTTAATATATCATGGACATTTTGTTGGATTGGGTGTAACAGGACATGACAGCCAATCTACTATAGTACTGTAATGTCCTGTTTTATCTACTTTTATAGAAATGCAAGGGATGCATTGTTATCATTTTGACTTAGTTCCAAACTGAATGCTTCAACATCCCCCATAATAGATATAAAATCACTATGTTTAGTAGCTGATAGTCATATTTAGAATCAGAAACAAGTGGCAATAGTTCAGCAATGTTACTGAACAACTATAAACTTGAACTGAGGCCAAATTATGCTTTTCAATTTTAGAAGTCAAGTAGGAGAAGGTCAATCAAAGTTGAATTTTAATGAATTTTGGGCTGTAAAACAAAGATAGCACTCAAAAGGATCCTAGGAGAAGGTCTGGAACAAATTAATAAAGCAAGAAAAATTCAAAAACAATGGCTAAAATCTGTGCTGCAAACTGTTTGATATAAATGCATAAGTGTTTGTCAAAATGCCTCAAAGACCAGCAGGTTTATGTGTTTCTCTGAATTATGCGTTTCAAAACTGAATTGCAGGGATAGAATAGTGGAAACGAGTTAGAAGGTAAATCCCAGCTTTTTCCAATCCAATTTTGCAAAAATCAAAAATCTGCTATGGTGACAGCAATGAAACCGTTCTGCAGCAGTGAAAATTGGGTGAAAAATGAGAAACAGCAGTGGTGAATTTGATGGTGATTTGGTATAATGGTGCAAAATGACCAAATGAACAGGAAAGATCAACTTTGATGCATCAAATATATGTGGAAACAATCAAATTGTGCCAACTTCCACTGAATCACAATTTCACTAGTTGAGTTCCAAGTTTCAACCAAACATGGCAAGTCAAACTATGATTTGACATATTCAATGACTTAAACTGGTTGGCACAGCTTGCAACATGTTTAAAATCATCAATGAAACATGTTCAAAGCTTGGGAGGCAGAGAAAACTGGACAAAACAGAAATCACAATTTCATTCCAGAAATAACGTTGAAATCAATGAGTGAACCCAGAATTACTCAACTGCACTAAGCTTTTTGAGAATTATGGATGCTAACTTGAATGGTGCAAGACATATGCTCAACATAGATTAAAGATGGCAGATATATAACCAAATCCAGAAATCCAGCAATATATTAAAGGTGGCAAAAAGCTAGCAAAATTATTTAAGTTCATCCTCTATTACAATAAAATAGTTCTGAATACATAAAGTGCAGAAATATCACAATCACAGCAGCAACTACTAAAGTGCTGATTACAAAAATAAGGTGGTTCATTCGTCTATTACAGAAATAAAGACATTGGAATTCTATGCTTGATCCTGATTTGCTGATGGTATGATTGGGTCAGTTTGTTGTGTTTGGTCAGTGACAGTTGATGCTTGGGTTGATTGCTTGCAAGACTTCCTATTGTGACCCATTTCTCCACAATTTCCACATCTTTTACGATGGCCACCCTTCCTCATTCTTGTTTCATCCCTGACCAACTCCCATTCTTCCAACCTGCGTTTCTTCTTTGGTCTGCCTGGCAATGCTCTCTTTTTTGGAGGGAATACATCGCTGTATGGTGTAACCTGCCACAAGTTTTTTCCATTTAACGGGTAGACAATTGAAGAGTATGTCTCTTCATATGTGGCCTTCCTAAACCAACCAGGTATGAAGTCCTCTGCATCTAAGTTGAGAAACTTCACAGCAGCCAACGCATGACAACATGGAATTCCTGAGACAGCCCATTTCCTGCAACTGCATTCATGTTTGTCTAGATCAACCACGACCTTCTCCCCAACTTGAGAGGCATGACGGACTTCAAATAACTTCTCTGCTGACCAACTGCAAAAGAACAGGCACTTTTCAGTGATGGCACAACTTAAATAAGTGATGTTACATGATGCTCATATTGAACCATACCTTGGAATCCAGAACTTAGTTAACTGGGACTCCTTATTTAGTCTACTCTTGATTTTAGGACAAATGACCCCACTCAATGTCTGACATTTTGTTCTGTTACTTGCCCATCTTTTCATGATGTAAATCCGGATGTCCTCCATCATGCTTATTATTGGCTTGGACCTTGTATGCAGCATAACACTGTTGAATGCCTCTGACATGTTGTTGACTAATGTATCACATTTACTTGTGGTTGTAAACCATGATCTGGACCAGTGTCTACATGGTATGAAAACAGAACCAAAATAATTATCAATGTTCATGTTATGGCAACAATTGAAACACAACCAAAATAATTATCAATGTTCATGTTATGGCAACTATTGAAACAGAACCAAAATAATTATGAGGTTATGAAAAACAAACCTGGGAGGTATTTTGATCAGATATTTAAAAGCTTCAACGTTCAACTCTTTGATATTTGTCATTTCCTTTTCCCATGTTTGGGGAGTGGTTGCTGTAACTGCCTTCCACATCAACCTCTTGAGTTGTTTCCCTGGGAATTGTTTTCTGAAATTAGCGTATAGGTGTCTAACGCAAAATCTGTGATCAACTCTTAGAAGAATTTCTTGAAAAGCTTGCAATAGACCCTGTTATATCAATAACAAAGTAAAAAGATGTGTATCACAAAATAATTTAACACACATGAATGTACAAGAATTGTAACAGAGGTCTTTATTTTGGTACCTTTTGTTGATCTGACATCCATGTAAATGATGCACATATTGTCGTCCCACCAAGATCTTCAACCAGAAGTTCTATAAACCATTTCCAAGTTGCCTTGTTCTCCACTTCCACAATGGCATATGCAATAGGTAGCATTTGGTCGTTTGCGTCCCTTCCAACAGCAGTCAACATTTCCCCACCATATTTACCTTTCAAAAAAGCACC
>NC_028360.1:9821639-9837220 GCF_000741045.1 Vigna radiata var. radiata
ATAAAGACCACTTTCACATGGTGGACCACATTGCAAGACCACTTTAACACCATATGCATAAAAAAATAGTGCGACAAAACTACAAATATGGGGGACCACAGCACTGAATCAGACATGGGGGGACCAATATCGAAAGTTACAATACAATTTTACATGCGACATTATCCAAAAATAANNATAACCTAACCTCAACACGTGCTTGAAGCTTGAAGTGCAACCAAATTCTTCACACCTTTCCACNACAAAACCACCGATTGTTGATGATTATCTCCCAAAACGTGCCTTTTTGTCAGCCAAATCTCTGATTTAAGCACCGCTCACCGCTCACCGCTGTTCCCCAATTCCCGACCACCACGAACCCTATTTCCCCAAATTCGCACACCACAATTTCCCCAAACCTACACTCTTTTACTCACCTCAGATTTCAATTCACTTTCTTTAATTTACCCTTACTGAAACACCACGTGATTTTACCCTTAACAATTACCAAATTTGCACGTTTTTAAAATTTTAACAGTAAAAAATTTAATTAATAACCACGTCATAACCACATTCTATGCCACCTGTCTACACCATTAAAATACTGTTGCCAGCACAGAATATATTTAACTCCGTTCACCACAGTTAACGGAATGTCCTTGATTGCTTTCAATTTTCAAATCTAGGGACCAAATTGATTATTTGAAAAAAACAGGGACCTAATTGAAGAAAAACAACAAATATAGGGACCAACGAATGCATTTAACCTAAAGAAAATAATGGAGTGATGTAAAATATTTTTGAAATAAATTAAATTAATGGGGAGGTACAGGTCCCACTTGGGAAGGTGTAGGGAGCAACACCCTTACCATAACTATTATTAAACTTATGGTATTGCTTCACGCAATCCCATAGTTATTAACTGCACTACCCACTAGTGAGAAAAACTAAATTACCCTTCACCATTGCACCATACCACACTGCCATCATCAACTTTGGCCCCTGAGACTATTATCAATTTGCTTATCTAGACAACTTTATCTCTTCCTTACTTCAAAATACCATGGTTTGGTTCAAAAGAAACTTAAGATGAAGCAAATTGCACAATCTAGTTATAACTAATTAATTTCACGTATAGTCAATTTTCATTCAATCATAACACTCAATAACATTAATTCAATTCAACATATCAACATACACATCAGAAATTACTAACAATTTCACTTTCTCATTACAATCCATTCAACAAGTAAAATTCAAATTATATAATTAAGCTAGCTTCTCTCAAAGGTTGTTCCTACAATTATATAGTTCTCTCATATTCATAACAAAGATAAAACACATATTCATGATCACAAACAAATATAAGTTTACCTTGAGATTTTAAGTCACATTCATGGGTCGAAGAGTCATATGCAACTCAAAAGAGTACACTAACTCAAAAAGTGAACTTACTCTTTTGAATTCTAATCGATTGGATGTGTCAAACTCTTTGTAAGGATTAATCTTTGATCTTCAAACAGATAAACGATAAAATTAAATATTTAAAAAGAGACAAAAAAAAATTACAAATAAATTTTAGAAAAATTTTGATTTTTATAAAATAAAATCCGATTAATAAAAACTCTATTTATAATATAATATTCTAAATAATAAAATAATCAAATTTTTTATTTTAAAAATCACTACTATTCTTTATTCTTCATTATATTATTGGGCTTTACAATTCTCACCTTTTATTTATTTTTTTCTAAAACAAAATTAGACTACTTATTGCCCGTTTATCTCATGTATTTAGCAGAAAATATATGTACTTTCAATAAAAACGATTTTTACTTTTATTTAATATTTTTTATTTCATTTATTTTAGTCTTTTGACCTCGAGAGACATGTTGATTTAGTCCTCATTACCACTAATCATGCAATTAAATCTGTATACTTGTAAAAACTTGGAAGACATAATTAATTCACTTAAAAGTATAGAAATTGAAATAAAATTTTAAGCAAAAAAAGAAAAAACTTTATTTTTTTAAACTAATTATTTTATAAAATCCTCTTCAAAACTATTAAATAATAATAATAATATTATTATTAGTATTATTATTACAGTTTTTTATTGTTATTAGTATTACTATTATTATAAATTTTAACGTCAATTTTGTAATATTGAGATATTTATTATTCTGTTTATTTAATTTATTTAATAAGTTGTTTATAATCTTATTTTATATTTATTGATTTATTTAGTGAAGTATTTATAATATAGAAACATTCTACATAATGTTGGTAAAATTTGATAATTTTTTCGCATATTTTAAACTTATTTATTTAGATCATAAAATAAAATTAAAACGTTAATGAAATATTTGTTAAAATAGTTGTAGTTAATGTTTTCATGCTTGAAAGAAAGAGCAAAAGAACACCAATTTTTATATTTGTTTGATTATTTAAGAATCTATATCTATTTTTTAGCAATCTTAACTAGAATTCTATTAAAATATCAAGAGTTAAGATGACGTAAACTTACACTCTAGATATACAAAAACTTTGACATCTGCAAGATTTTCAGCCAAGATAATGTTACAAATAATTACCCTAACCTATCACTTACATATCGAAGAAAATATAATAGAACAACAAACAAAAATATATGAAACGAATACATTTGTATGATGAACAAGTTTTACCTCTACCTCTCAACTCTAGACCAAACAAACCTTAGAACCAATCCAATTCTTTCAATTTTGATGAAAACATTAAAAAATCGTGTTAATCTCTCCAAAAACTCTAAGATATTTCTTTCTCTTATTATTTTTTATTTTATTTCAAAGTTAAGAATGAAAAGAAAACTGGTTTTTAAAGACAAAATCTGTTTATTAATGACATTAATCGATTATGAAAATAACTTAATCTATTAATATCCTTTAGGTTTGAAAACTTGTAAATGTGTTTTGCTTTAATCGATTATACTAATAAACTAATTAATTAATACAAATCAAAAACAAATATATAATTTAAAATGAACTATTTTTTGGACAAAAACTAATCTTAATTGATTATATTGTGATTAATTTGTTTTTAAGAACATTTTAACTTAACATACAACATTTCTAGATTCAACAAGCAACTAATGTACTCTAACAACTATTCTATCAATCAAAACATGACTTAACACTAATTAAATATCACAAACTTGTATTAATATTTTAATTTGGACATTGTAAAAAATAATAACTTTACCTTTTTTAACATATTAATTAATATAAATTAAAAAATATATGGATGTAATCCTTTTTATTGAACTATGTTGATGTGATAAACAACAAATCATGTTGAATACATATAAATCTCATCATTTGTTACGTAAAGAAACAATTATAAGCAAGGAGATCTGCATTGTTAAGTATAAAGACAAAACATGATTTTCAGATAAAAACAAAAATTTAAATCTCTATGAGTAAAAACATAATTAGTCTTTTCTAAAATATCTTTAAAGTTTGACCAAAAAGCTGCAAATGCATGACTTGTATAAAAAACTTTAGTAGTGTTTTGAATTTGAACTTGTGTATGTGTTTGTGTGTTAGCGTGTAAATTTATTTATTGAGTAGAAAAAAAATTGAAAAGTAAGTTTTATCAATTTTTTTTTTTATTTATTTTAGTTTATTTCTTACTTATTTATTATTCATTTGTTTTATCCATTCTGTTTTTTTTTCTACCAAACCCCACGCTTTAGTAGGTCCATATATATATATATATATATATATATATAACTTGAGTCTTTCATAAAGGGAGGTTTCATCAAGAAAAGAAAATAAGAGAATATTTCCTCGTGCACTTCACAGCTAGTCAAGACGATAAATATATTTACTAATTATTATGGAAATTAAATCGTGTCCCTACTACCTCACATAAGATTCGGGGTTTCTTTAATGAGAAAAAAAGAGTTAGGTTTGGATAGATATTTATCCAAAATATTTTTTATATAAAACAAAACTATTTCTTTATAATTAAGTTTACATTATTTTAGTAACAAAGTTTGTACAATTTTTTTGTGTAGTTTCCTTTTAATTTTACTTTTAACTTACGAGTATAAGTTAATTTGAACTTGTTAAAAAATTAATTTATATATTTTATATTTTAAAAAACTTGATATGAAACAAGTCCTATAGTTCAATTAAGAGTAATAATACCATGACATACTTTTACACTCACTCGATACAAAATATAAAGATAAAATTGTCCAAAAAATATAAAGTTTTGTAGTTTTTTAAGAAAAAAAGAGTAAAAAGTAAATAAGGATAGTGTCAACTGAATGTAAAAAATTTAAGTGTGTTAAAAGAATATTTTTCTTCAATTAAACAACCTCACTGTCATATTTTTATCACGTCATATATTATTGTATTTACACTTCTCTTCTTTTACGAAGTATTAAGTAGGATTAAAACATCAGCTAACAAACATCATTTCATGGTCTACCAACACTATGTTTTTGTAATCTCAACTAATCTCCACATTATATGAGTGTATATATATATAGTAATTGATTAAAAAAGTAATAGCATTTGATTATATATCATATACAAATTAATAAAATAATAATAATAATTTGTATATCCACTTGATAAACTCTGTCTGAGAAATATTAGATACAGAGGGTAAAAGAAGGGAGATATGATTCTGAAAGATGTTGGAGAACATTAGAAAGATGAATGTAAGAAAAAATGAGGGGAAATATTATTATTTGTTGAGATTTTGTCTGAGATGGAGAGAGGCCCTGCAGAGAGGGCAAGTAGGGTGTGCAGTGAGCCACAAGTCTAAGCACTGAGAATGAAAGACATGTTCACATTGAATCAACACCTTCAACTTTTCATTACCTTGGAAAAGACTCAAACATATGCAGCATTCTTCCTTCTCTAAACCAACTATGGTAGCTGAAGAAGGTACCATGATGTTGTTTGTTAGCTCAATTCCAACACATTGAAGATCAGGAAGGGGAGAGACCAGGGTGGTTGGTGTGGACCTTCCATGATGTGAGAAACAACGGCGACAGAAGTGGATGCAGAAGAAGAGTGAAGGAACAAAGATGAAAACAGCGAAAAAGAGGAGCAATAAGAAGAAGCTTTGGCCATAAGAGTCGTGAATGTGTAATTGAATTAAGTGTTGTTGTTGGGAGGCCATGTTTGGTGAGAGAGAGACTGAGGCGTGTGTGAGAGAGAAGAGTGAAATAAGATGAAGGGTGAGAGAGTTTGGGTAGAAAGTTAGATTGGAAATTAATAGTGTAAAATGAAAGGAGGAGGTACTGGTTGGCCTGTGATTCCTGTGTAAGGTAGTTGTGAGCATTTGTGATCATATCTGTCTTTACCAGGTAGGAAAATACCATCTTCTATTCTACTTTAATCAAACATAATTAAATAACGGACAATATATTGATAACTCTTTTTTAACAATTTTTTTTATAACAGGACACGTGTTATCATTTTACTGATCTATTTAAATTTATATTTAAAAAAATATTTGAAACGGATCAATCATAGACTGTCACGTATGCGTTGTCAAAAAGTTGTCGAAAAAGTTGTTAAAGAGACTTTTTCCTTAAATAACAATACTCTTTTTTCAGGTTTTCCCCACTTAAGAAAAATAAAATATATATATTATAGTGCAAAATGAACTTTTAACATTTAACATTCAATGTCGGTTAAAGTTGCATAGGTGAGAAAATTATCCAGTGCGTGGAGAGTAAAAGTTTCGTTTGTTTTTTTCAATTATATATGTATATAAGTTGAATGCTATGTATGGGCATGTGGTTGGCTATTAGGAATTTGGTGAATGGATGCGCGCGGCATGGCATGGCATGGCATGGGGATTGATTAATTTGTTGTGGTTGGCTGAGCAACTACTAATACTAATGTTAATGGACTGCATTGCATTAAATGATCAACATTTCTTTCTCTTTTTAATGCTATTATTAAATGCTAATATTTTATAAATTTTATGAACACAATTTTAATTTATATATATATATATATATATAATAATAATAATAATAATAATAATACAGTTTAACCAAACCCATTTAATATATTATTGTGGTTAAATTGAATGATTTTCTTCTTATATTGAGCATATTTTGATGTATGGTCTTGGTTGTAATGCAATATAGACATTTTTAAATGCGGATATCAACAAGACACTAAACGTTGAATTTGAAGACAAAAAAGTAATTAAGCCAAAAGAATATTATTCAAGCTAGAACTCGTATTAATTCAAATAATTTTTCTATGTTGTTCATACATTAGAGATTAAATTGCATACTTTAACTAAAAACGTTGAGTGTCTCAAATGGATACACTTGGTAGAATTGATTTCCAACGTGGAAATCAATTAAAAATTTAGTTATAGGTCTAAGTTCCACGTTTCATACATACAAGAAAGTTAAACACTTTACACTATTTTTACTCCACAACTTTTAATACAACATGTTTGTAAGTTTTTTTTTTCATATATATTATTCATCTTATACATCTTTACTCAAGAGAAAAAAAATCCTTGTTCTGTACTTGAATTCCTAAAAAAATATAGGTTAAAACCATTTAGGCGTCCTTATTTTCGTAAGGTATTCCCAATTTGGTCCCCTTCTTTTAAAATTTCCCAATTGAGTCCTTATAAATGCTAATTTCAAACAAATTAATTCCTTCCGTTAAAAATCGTTAACGGTGTTAAAATTGTGCAGATGTGGGTAGATGACGTGGTTAAAATTCTTCTTTTGAGGTGTTAAAATTGTGCAGAGGTGTTAAAATTGTACAGAGGTGGGTAGATGACGTGGTTAAAATTCTCCTTTTGAGGTGTTAAAATTGTGCAGAGGTGTTAAAATTGTACAGAGGTGTTCAAATTTTTCCATTCTCCTCTGTACAATTTTAACACCTCTGCACAATTTTAACACTTCAAAACGATAATTTTAACCACGTCATCTACTCACCTCTGTACAATTTTAACACCGTTAACAATTTTTAACGGCAGTGGCTAATTTGTTTCAAATTAACACCTATAAGGACTCAATTGGAAAGGTTTAAAAGAAAGGGACCAAATTGAAAATATCTTACGAGAAAATAGAGACACCTAAATGGTTTTAACCAAAAATATATATAGATATATAATTTAAGGGCTATGTCACCAAGTCTTGCTTTTATAGCTTTTTTGTAGCTACCGTTTGTTGAACCTCCTTTTATGGAAGATAGAGGGAAATGCAAATAAAGAACGCAACATATTACTTTATCTAAGATATAGTCATCACGACACTAATTTAAAAAGAAAGATAATGGAATCAAGAATCTATCTTCAAATTTCGAAGAAAGTTTTAAAGAAATAAAAGTGCACAAAGAAAAAGTTGAGTACAATGGAATCACACTTCACAGTCCATAATGAAGTGGCATAGCGAAATTTCAAGTGCTTTTTTTACTTAAGTTAGTGCCATCACTTTTTACTTTTACCAATTTATTTTCTCATCAAGAGTAAACTTACCGCCTAATAAATTATAGGGTTAAATATGTTTTTAGTCTCTATATTTTAGGACGATTTTGGTTTTAGTCTCTCTTTGAAACTAAGGTACAATTTAGTCTTTCAATTTTAGAAAACTCTGATTTTAGTCATTTTTATCAATTTTTTTTAACTTTATTTGTTGTTTCAAGTAGGTTTCATTGTAGCATTTGGATTGTTTACATTGTTTGACACATTTTTGCTTCAATGTTAACTGAAAGACTAAATTAGAGGGACTAAAACCAAAATCGCTACAAAGTATAGGGACTAAAAACATATTTAACCGTATATATATATATATATATATATATATATATATAGTATATTAAAAACTTTATTTTAAAAGTTTTTAATTTACAAATTATAAATTACTTTAATTAAATTCTAATTTTTAGTTTATTTTATTTTCTTATTAATATTTTATTATATCTATTATTTTTAATTTCATTTTATTTGATATCGTATATATCAATCTTATATACAGTTCATTATTTCATCGTTTTAAATGTTTGATGGGTTAGATTTTAAGTTTCGGTATCCATTTCAAATTGGAAAAAAAAATTAACATTACAAATTAAAATAATAAATATTTCATTATATACTATGTGATAACTATACATAATAAAAATGAAAATAAAATTAATACTTAGTAGTTCTTTTCATTTAAATAAAATTATCTGTTTAAATAAAAAATATATATAAACCTCTTAAAAAAAATAAAGCGCTAAAGATTTAATTGGAATTTGAACATTTCTTCAAAAATATGAAATTTCAATTACATGATATATTTTTATTTAAAAGTATAAATTTCACTTATATAATAAAATGAGTTAGTTTATCAAACATTTTTTTTAATAATTTAGTTTATCCGCTGAAATTTTTAAGTTAGAAGTTTATCAATTCCCAACTATCTTCTAAACTAATTTTGTAAAGGGTTAAATATGTTTTTAGTCCCTATACTTTGGGGTGATTTTGGTTTTAGTCCCTCTTTCAAACTAAGGTACAATTTAGTCCTTCAACTTTAGAAAACTCTGGTTTTAGTCCTTTTTACCAAATTTTTTTAACTTTATTTGCTTTTTCAAACACATTTCATTATAGCATTTGGATTGTTTACACTGATTGACACATTTTTGCTTCAATGTCAACTGAGAAACGCGTTTGAAACAACAAATAAAGTTAAAAAAATTTGGTAAAAGGACTAAAACCAGAATTTTCTAAAGTTGAAGGACTAAATTGTATCTAAGTTTGAAAGAGGGACTAAAACCAAAATCGCTCCAAAGTATAAGGACTAAAAATATATTTAACGCTTATGTAAAAACAAAAACCCATGATTTAAATTGTTTTCAAATCCAATCTATTTTTTATACAGGTCAATTTATACATAACAAGGCAATAGTATTAAATAAACATGATTGTGTTTGGACATAGTAGTGATAAACAGGGTTGGATTATCTTTACTAAGGAGAGACAGAATCATGATTTCAATTCATTTCTAATCTCATTGTCCTTGTTTAAAAGTGTTTACCTGAATTGATTATTCTATGCAATGAGATCTAATATACTTAGGTTGTGTTATATTTTATTTTTATTGGGTTAAACTTTATCAAACTTTAGCTATATTAAAATTAATGTTAAAAATTAAAAAGTATATTCACATTTGGAGGAATTAAAAAATATGGAATAATAATCACCGAATGGTAAAACATGTAACTAAATCTTAAATAAATTTGATTGAAGTTCAAAACTAATGCATCAAATGTAAGAAAAAAAAAAAGAAATTGAAAATAAATAAAGTATAGCAGAAAATAAATTCCTTTTACTAATAGTGTATTTGACAAAGGGCAAAATGTTTCAGGCCCAAAGTGCGAGAACTGACATAGAAGCAGAGCCAAGAGTTAAAGCAAGAAAAGAGAATTTTTTGAGCGACAAATTGGAGTTCATGAGCTTGTTATGAAAGAAATCAACTGCTATGAGATCAACAAGAGCCATGTAAATCAGTATTCCTGAAGAAACTGAACCCAGTAATCCTTCCATGATCAAAGCTTTTGGGTTACTATCATCATAACCAGTCACTGAGAACAACACCATCCCCAAAATTATTCCCACTGGTGTTGTCACAGAGAACATAAAACACATGTATGCAGTTGTTCCAAATCCAAACCCTGCCTGCAATTATTCAACATCATTAAATATTATCAGAATCTTCATGTCACCACATATCACAGTTCAAAAATAACAAAACAAGTACATATAATAGAAAAGTCTTGTGTAAATGATTGCAAACAGATGCATATTATGACGCTAATTTTAACAAACTAATAATACTTCCCAGTTTGTCTTAAAATTAATGTAGAAAAACAAGTAAAATAAAATAGTTAACTTGACAGTGATTAATTACCTGAGCAATGCAACCACCAAGACCTAAGCCTTCGAAAATCTGATGAAATGACAAAGCAACAACGAGAGGGCGAATGGTGCAAACATTCTGGGACATTCCCATAGTGACTCCAATGATAACAGAGTGAAAGATTATACCTATCTCCAACACCTGCGACACCAGCTTCTGCTTCAACCTCATCAACTCTTCAACCCTATCCGCTTCACCGCCGCCACTTACCAGCTCGATACTCAATGAGCGAGCGCCACCCTCCTTCTCCTCCGTTTCCACCGGCGTGTAGTGCGTATGCTCCACGTGAGAGCTGGCAACAGTGTCGACGAGCAGAGCCAGCAGAACCCCACCAAGAGTCACCTTTCAATGGATCAGCAACAATAAAGATTGAATAAAAATAGCAACTTTTTTTCTAAAATTTTCTCTCTAATTGAAGCAAAATTACCAGGCCAGCAAAGGGAAAATCCTTCCAAGGATGTTGCGATGCCACCTGACAATCGGAGAGTGCGGCAAATGCGTCCGGTAACACATGAACCAATGAGGTGGCAAGAATAACACCCGCAGCAAAACATTTGATTACCAATATAGCTATATCATAGAGAGACTTTCCTTGAAAGTATCTTGCTAGCATGACAGGCATGGACACACCCATCACGCTGGTTACGAAGATTGTGAAGATGGAAATCAGTTTCAAATGTGCTGCAGCGGTGCTGTTGCGGCAAAGAGCAGCCTGAGCCATGTCCGTCACACACTCCGCCATGATTAGGAGTATTCCTAGGAAGAGCTCTGACAGAGAGATGAAATGATGTTTGAGTTTAGATTTTGTGTGTTTTCTTTTAGAGAAGAGGTCCCATACATTCAGTTTTCCACCAAGGATGTTTTCTATTGGTGGGTGATTCGGTGTGCTGAATCTGAAATCCATAGATTCATAGAAATGCATGCCTTTTATGAACTATTCAGTGTTCAATCTTTCGTCACGCATCCAAAAGGCTACACGTAAAGATGGAGATTTATGACAAAAGTTGCAGCTTGCTGGTGCCCAGTGCTGTGCTGATATTTTTTTTTTTTCAATTGAAACCCCACATTTCTTTCATTGGTCAATCATTTTTTAACACTCAGAAAAGTTTTTATTCCAATTTTGGCATTATATATTTAATGATA
Source organism: Vigna radiata var. radiata (assembly GCF_000741045.1). Lineage (NCBI taxonomy): Eukaryota > Viridiplantae > Streptophyta > Magnoliopsida > Fabales > Fabaceae > Vigna > Vigna radiata. Next base: position 9,832,702 of record NC_028360.1, read on the forward strand.
TATGTTAACACAGGTTTTTCTAAATATTTTGCCAAATATATGTAGTCTTTTTATTAGATTTAAAGCAGTAACGAATATATGTGTTGTATTAAAATGTTTAAAATCAGTGTTAAAATATTTTTTTTATTAGACAATAATATATTAATTAAAACTTTTTATAACATTTTGACAAATTACATATCTAAATTAATAAGAAAATAATATATATATATATATATATATATATATATATTGTTAAAATGTTAGTAAAAAATTGTATCAAAATATTTGTTGAAGTCCATTGTTTAAAGCTTTTCATTGCTGTTTTAAACGATTTCTGCAATCCTTTTTGGGAAATTAACTTGATTTTGTGGTAATATTTACTGATAATACAGATGAACTGCTCTTAAAAATGTTCATGTATTACTGATATGACCTCAATTTAGACTATGTTTTGTGATAATACTCCAATTTATTTGCTAAATTTGCAAAATATAAATTTATGGTTGATAATTTCAAGTCTTTCATTTTAAAACTTGCTAATTAATATGGGCCTGGATGTGATGATCCAATAGGTCTTGCGGAGATTAATTGATGTTCAAAAAGCCCAGTCACGTGAAGCTAAAGCTGACTCCTTGGAGTTACGTTTTCCTGTGACAAAAGACAATCTCTGTGGCTGAGGTAATTTTTTCTGTGGTTGAAATGTTTTGTGCACATTAGCTAAATAAAAAAATTAAGAAATTAAGTTTTAGTAATTATATGTTCAAGTTGGTGGAATAATATTTTTTTTTTCAAATATATAAGATGATTAAATTTAAAAGATTGATCTCTAAGTAGGTGTTCACTTGAAAGAATTTTACTGTTTATGATAATTTGTGCGGATGAATTAGCGCGATTACGGAGCGTTGTTTCCGTGTTTTTGTGAAGAAACGAAGGTGATGATTTGATAGTTAGCTCCTTCAATCCATCTTCCCTGATAAGAAAGATTTGAGGATATTTTTCCTCAATTATCCATTTATCTCTTTTGTATAATAATAATAATAATAATAATAATAATAATAATAATAATAATAATAATAATAATTAATTAAGGTGATAATAATAACTAATAATAATAATAATATAATTATTTTCATGTTAAAAATTAATTTTTATTTATTTTTCTTTTATAATAACATTTACAATTATATATAATATTAATAATTATAATTGATATCACTTTTAATACTAAGGGTATTTTAGTAATCTTTAATTTATATCAATTAAATAATTATTTTATTTGTCACATCAATCAAATTTTATACTAATGTTCAGATCTCACTCATCTTCAAATTCACTTAAATAAATAATAAAAAATTTACCTTCAAATCTTCTCAAGTTCATCCATTCCATCTCTTTAAATCATTTCCCAAAGAACACATCCTAAGTTTTGACTCAAACAATAGAAAATTCTTGTTAAATTTTAGAAATCTGACATAGTTAAAGTAATTTAATTATTTAAATTTTATTATATATATATATATATATATATATTATATACTTTGGTTGTTTTTATATTTTTTTATTTTGTTTTTATAAGGTTCAAAGGGAGAAAAAAAAAGTAAATTAAAATTTATTAGTGTTCATACAACAGGAACTAAAATTCAAAGTTTAATTATAAAGGTACGTGAAATATAATAAATTGATGAAGATTGTTTTAAAGGCTTTTAATACATTGAAAATTAAAAAATTGTTAATTTTTAATATAGTGAAAAAAGACTTAATATCATTATTAGTCTTAATTTTTGTTAGCTTTATTCGAAATGGTCCTAATTTTTTTTATGTTCAGTATAATTCTAAAGATCGTAATTTGTGTTCAATTTCATCCTTTTTCTAAACGTTGTTTAAATCGTTAACGACTAAATGTCCAGTTGTACAATCGGTGGACCAACGGTGATTTTGTAGGGATTCAATGGTGACTCGCCAAAAAGATAAAGATCGAAGAGTCAATATATTTTTCCCACATTTTTATTTTAAAAAACCAAAATTCCACATCAGTAACTTTTTCACTTAGCCACGTCTTTTAAAAATTCAAAACCTGCATGCCTTGTCACTATTTTCTTAATGCCATTAGTCAATTTAGTGACAAAATTAAGGAACCAATATGCGAATTCCAACAAAAAACGGGGACCTATGGATTAATAGCCTACTTTATTTGTTTCATGGTTTAATAGCCTATTTTGTCTTCAATTTTGTTGAATAATGTTAATTCAGTCTCTCGTTTTAAAAGTATTTGAAATTGATTCTCACTTATTAAATTTTGCGTCAACGTCCTTCCTTCTGTTAAATACGCATAAACGGCCTTAATTTTTTCTCTCTCCTCTGCTTTTAGTACAAAACATCCTTTTGTCAGTGTTTTACAGAATAAAATAATGGAAAATGTTGTTTAACAACGTTTTTTTGCCAACTATTTGACAACGCCACGTGGCGGTTGTCCGTTGGCTGTCTTTTAAGAAGTAAAAGCAATAGAAGCGAGGGTATATTTGGAATTCGAGAAGATATGAAAATTGGTTTCACGCTTCCACTATTCATTTTTAGTTTCGCGGTTCTCGCTTGCTCTCGTCTCTCTCGCCGACTCTCTTCTCTCTTGTTCTCATCTTTCGGTTGGTCTCATCACACGCCTGCTCTCATCTCTTCTCTCTTCTCTCTCGGTTGCTCTCCTCTCTCGCTTACTCTCGTCTTTGTCCCTTGCTTACATCTCTCGCGCTTGCTGACATCTCACTCTCTTGCTCTCATCTTTCGTTTGCATTTAGATATCGCTTGCTCTCTCATCTCGGAAACAGTAGTCGTTATGCCCTGTCCCTTCATTGACGTCCTTGTCGCTTGTTTTGGTAAGTAGAAGTTGGCAAACCCTACCCTTGTTTTGGAGCATTATTTTTTTCGTGTTTCGCCAACTTTAACAGTCTTCTCCATCATTGTTTTTGGTTTATCATATAAGTGCAGGTTCAGTGGCAGCCCAAAACCCAAAAGTAAGATGAAGTTTTGATTTTTTTTGTTAGTGTCCTCCAAACCTGACTTGACCTCCATGCCCTACACCATGATGGGATCCCCCAAACATGACCTCTAAGCATAAAAGCACACTTAAACAACAAATTCAACTTAAAATCACTGGATTTGTGTAAGAAAAAAACTAGAATTGAACTGTGGTCACCCAGGTGATCACAGGTGGCTCCTGCTGACCAATTACTTGTCCAAAACTCAAAATACACTTGCGTAATCGTTTACCAGGCTCTGGTAAACGATTACAAGGTTATTTTTGGGTGCACTGGTCTAAGAACATCACCTAAGTGCCTCATATCATCAAAAGTGGTCCCCTACACCATGATCGGCTTCCCCAAACATGACCTCTAACCATATACGCACACCTAAACAACAAATTGAACTTAAAAGCAATAAACATGTGTAAAAAAACACTGCAATTGAACTATGGTCACCCAGGTTATCACAGGTGGCTCCTTCTGATCAGTTACTTGTCCAAAACTCAAAATACACTCGCGTAATCGTTTACATGGCTCTGGTAAACGATTACAAGGTTGTTTTTGGGTGCACTAGTCTAAGAACTTCACCTAAGTGCCTCATATCATCAAAAGTGGTCCCCTACACCATGATGGGCTTCACTAGACATGACCTCCAACCATATCCACATACCTAAACAACAAATTCAACTTAAAAGCAATAAACTTGTCTAAAAAAACACTACAATTGAACTGTTGTCACCTAGGTTAGCACAAGTGGCTCCTGCTGATCAATTACTTGTCCTAATCTCAAAATTAACTCGTGTAATCGTTTACCAGGGTCTAGTAGACGATTACAAGGGTGTTTCTTGCAACATGATGATTTTTAGGCTCTAAAAATCTGCCAGCTCATATTCTACAGCTAGGTCTAGTCAACTAGGACTTTCTTAAACATTTGATTCAGCCATCCAACCTTGGTTCAACTGATTTTTCATTCTGGTGCAGTTTTTACTGCATTTTTCTGCATAATTAGCAACTACAACGGTCATTTACTGCATCTAATTGTTTCTGTGTATTGTGAACGTTTGAACAAGTTTATTTTATCATTTTAAGCTTTTGTGCATTGTTCAAATGGTCATTTGCAAGCCTATATGCATAATCACCCTTTAAACCACCAAATTACGCACACTTGAACCACATGATTACCAAGGCATAATTTGAAAGGTCTTTGAGTCTAGATTCCAACAAAACAAGAATCAACTCATTTGGAGTATGGTTTAGAAAGTTAAGAGCAAAACAACCAACAAAGGTAAGAGTTGACATGAAAATATAAAGCAATAAATTTAAGGAATTAATTGCACCAACTCAGATGTCCAAAAATTACAAATTAGTAGTCATTGGAAATATTTTTTAGTCTAGTTTCTAATGAAAAAAGAATCACATCATTTGGAGGTCGGTGGGAAAAGTTATCATTAAAATAGCCAGCAAAGGTCAAAGTTGACAGCATGTTAACTTGGTTATGACACCAACATTGGGTCTTTCCACCA
>NC_028360.1:9837845-9852753 GCF_000741045.1 Vigna radiata var. radiata
GTGGGAAAAGTTATCATTAAAATAGCCAGCAAAGGTCAAAGTTGACAGCATGTTAACTTGGTTATGACACCAACATTGGGTCTTTCCACCAAGGACGATCCAAAACCCAGTTTTTAGAATCTACTCACACTTAAACATTAAAAATAAATCTTATCCATTCAAAAAATAGGAAAAAATTACGTAAAATATCTTTGGCTACTTATGTGCCCACAATTGGCTCCTGCAAAGTATTTGTCCAAAACCAGATTTTTGTTCGTGTAATCGTTTATAGGATCCTTGTAATCGATTACAATGGCCAAAAATTCCTAAAATTGATTAACAAGCCATAATTTAAGAGGACTTTGAGTTTAGAAACCAACAAAACAAAAATCAACTCATTTGTAGTTCGGTGAAGAAAGTTATGAGCAAAACAATCAGCAAAGGTCAAAGGTGTCAAGAATGTATAAAGCGTTAACTTTAGGGAATTAATTGTACCAACTCATATATCCAAAAATTACAAATTAGCAGTCATTGGAAAGCTTTTTGAGTCTAGTTTCAAATGAAAAAAGAATCACATAATTTGGAGGTAGGTGGGAAAAGTTATCACTAAAATAGCCAGCAAAGCTCAAAGTTGACCGCATGTTAACTTAGTCATGACACCAAAATTGAATCTTTCCACCGAGGACTGTCTAAAACCCAGTTTTCATACTCTACTCAAATTTAAACATTAAAAATAACTCTAATTCATTCAAAAAATATGAAAAAATTACGTAAAATATCTTTGGCTACTTATGTGCCTACAGTTGGCTCCTGCAGCACAAGTATTTGTCCAAAACCAGATTTTTGTTCCTGTAATCGTTTACAGGATCCTTGTAATCGATTACAATGGCCAAAAATGCCTAAACTTGATTACCAAGCCATAATTTGAGAGGTCTTTGAGTCTAGATTCCAATAAAACAAGAATAAACTCATTTGGAGTTCGGTGAAGAAAGTAATAAGCAAAACAACCAACAAAGATCAGAGGTGTCGGGAATGTATAAAACGTTAACTTTAAGGAATTAACTGCACCAACTTAGATGTCCAAAAATTACAAATTAATAATCATTGGAAAGCCTTTTGAGTCTAGTTTCTAATGAAAAAAGAATCACATCATTTGGAGCTCGGTGGGAAAAGTTATCATTAAAATAGCCAGCAAAGCTCAAAGTTGATCGCATGTTAACTTGGTCATGACACCAACATTGGGTCTTTCCACCGAGGACTGTCCAAAACCCAGTTTTCAGACTCTACTAACACTTAAACATTAAAAAGAACTCTTATCCATTCAAAAAATATGAAAACATTACATAAAATATCTTTGGCTACTTATGTGCCCACAGTTGGCTCCTACAACCCGAGTATTTGTCCAAAACCATATTTTTGTTCCTGTAATCGTTTACAGGATCCTTGTAATCGAATACAATGGCCAAAAATGCCTAAACTTGATTACCAAGCCATAATTTGAGAGGTCTTTGAGTCTAGATTCCAACAAAACAAGAATAAACTCATTTGGAGTTCGGTGAAGAAAGTAATGAGCAAAACAATCAGAGGTGGCAGGAATGTATAAAACGTTAACTTTAAGCAATTCACTGCACTAGCTAAGATGTCTAAAAATTACAAATTAGTAATCATTGGAACGATTTTTGAGTCTAGTTTCTAATGAAAAAAGAATCACATCATTTGGAGGTACATGGAAAGAGTTATGATTAAAATAATCATCAAAGGTCAAAGTTGACAGCATGTTAACTTGGTCATGACACCAACATTGAGTCTTTACCAAGGACTATCCAAAACTCAGTTTTCAAACTCTACTCACACTTAAACATTAAAATAACTTTTATCCATTCAAAAAATATGAAATAATTACGTAAAATGTCTTTGGCTTATGTGCTCACAGTTGGCTCCTACAACACAAGTATTTGTCCAAAACCAGATTTTTTTTCGTGTAATCGTTTACAGGGTCCTTGTAATCGATTACAAGTGACAAAATACCTTGCAAATGCTTGAAATCCAATAAAATTTGTTAATTCCTCATTATTAATGGATGATACTGAGTCATATTGGACACTTTGATTTTAAAGTTCTAAACCGCAACTCACTTGACAATGCCAATAGGGAAAGGAATACCACTTCAAAGAACATTCACAATAATGAATGCAAATCAAGATTCATCTTCATTAACGTTAAAAGAAATGTTACAATAAATTATTTGGTTCATATATGTACAATGATCTCTTACTTCCTATAATAACTAAATACAAAAATAACTCATGTTTCGTCCTATTTCCAGTGTACAGAGTCCTAAGGGCTCTACCCTTGTATCGCTTTCTTGATCCGACCCTCACAAACCTCTCTGTAGTGGGTTGGTTGGTGTAAATGCCTCCCGAGCTTACAAAGGGAGTGTTCATGTGAGATTCTTGACAAGTCGTACTGTGTTCGTCATCATCTTTATTCCTTTGTTTATTCTTCTCTTTAGCCAACTTTGCCTCCAAAAGAATAAAAGCACAATTAAACAAAACCCCAAAACCAAGAAATAAAACCCCAATTAAAAAAAACACAAAACCAAAACCTAAAACCCAAAACGAAAACCTAAAGTCAAACCCATAACACATTTAAGAAAATGAAAAAACCCATTTTCCTTGCTTGAACCACTAGCCTCACCGGAGGATGTCATTGCGCACAATGTCGTCAACGGGAGCTTTTGGTCTGTCCCGCGAAATTGAGGAAGATGAACAAAGCTTGGAGAGAGGACGAAAATGGAGGGAGAACGAAATTGAAAAGGGAGAACGAAGAGGGAGAACGAAAATTTAAGGGAGAGAACGAGAGGAATGTGAGAGAACATTCATTTGATATGAAATAGGCAAGGGGTATATTTTGAATCCAAATTTTCTAAAACACAGGTCCTTTTCAACGTCACATTTTAACATTAAAATTAAATTAAAAATAGACCAATCATTTGGTGACACCTGGCGTTGTCAAAATGTTGTTAAAAACTTGTTGTCAAAATAACAGATTCCTAAAATAATTACTTTGTCAGTTTTGAATTTACTTTTCAAGGTACCCTCTTTGTCTCTATTTTACGAACAACCAACACACTTCGCAGCCTCATGGGTCTCCCTCCCTCTTCAATTTCCACTACATTCTTCATCATCTCTTCCCTTCTAGCGTTCCTCCTCGTTGAGTCAACTCGGCCTTCTCATTCCTGTGACTCCTCCTCCAACTCACCCTACTATGCATTTTGCAACACCAAGCTTCCCATCCCCTAGAGAGTAAAAGACCTAGTCTCAAGACTAACACTCTACGAGAACAACGTTGTGAGAACCAAATGTGGTCCTTCCTGAATTAAGTATTTTCTCAAGGAACCCCCGCCCAAATACTCAATAATAATGCAGAACACAAGAGGTTTCTTGTAAGCTGCAACAAACTGCATAACCAATACATATCATGTTTTAATTAGTTTCTTTATTATATTCACCAATTCCAAACTTTACACACAAAGCCTTGTATTCTTTGTATAAAAGTAACTCTTATATTAGCCTGTCATTCGTGTGATAGTCCACAATGCCACATATCTACTTCAAAGAAAATGAATTCACCTGCTAAAACACCTTTTGCTTGGCACATGCAGTAAAATCATAATTTTTCCATAATTTCTTTTTACTAATAATTGATTCGACTTTTCATAAAATTTCACACTACACCAAAAGTCTTCAGATGAAGACACGACACTCGGTATTCAAATCACTTGTCCCCATTTATCTGTCCCTTTTTAGCGTCTTGATATTTTAACACCACTTTTTTGACACCATTTTGAAACTGTCACGTGTCTTCATGCTATTGGTTCTTTTTTTTTTTTTTAAAAAGTAAAAAATGACGTCATGATTTAGGACGAAGTTTGGATTTTTTATTCCCATGTTTTCCCCTGTCCTGTTTCATTAGAGTTAAACACTCTATGTCTACCCATTTCTCCATCTTCATTCCATTTCTCCGTCTTCGTGTCTCCGTCTTCAACCAAGACCAAAAATGAAAGATGACAAACATCAGCAAAGAAGCTATTAAAAAGAAATCTCAGAGAGAGTGTAATGCGAACCATAGAGCATCAACAAAAGCTAGGTGCAGAACTTAAAATGAAGTTTTGTGTTGGAGCGAGAGGTGGTCGAAGAGAAAGCTAGACGAAGAAGACCAGAGGATGGTGGACAGAGTATGCCACGTGAAGAACCGTCCATCTCCCCAGGAGGCATGTCCATCAATCCATCTCCAATGAAGACGTATGTGAGGAAGGGGTCACGAAGGCGTTACAAGAGCCTAACCCTTAGGACTCCTTACACTGGATTGCTTAGAATAAAAAATGAGTGACAGTAGTATAGGTTTCTTAATTGGATTGTAATTAGTCTTACATGAAGAGATGTTTTGTAATTTGGATTGTAATTAATCTTACATGCAACTTTCCTTGTTTGACATATTATTATAGATAATTGAATTGCATATGTTATTGTCATTTAATAGTGTGTTGTTGTGTTTTTGGTCTTTGTATGTGCCTTGGGTGTGATGAATCATGTTTGGGCACCCCATGTTGCATATAGGAAGCAATTATGTTGAGCACAAGTAGTTGGTTGAAGTCCTGAAACAACTGCAGTACTGAAACAACTGCAGTAGAAAATGCACTGGTAATCGTTTACAGAAGGTGTGTAAACGTTTACGCGTGAAAATATTGAGATTTGTACAGAAAGTTGTGCTGCATGAGCCAGTTTTTAGTACACAGGGGGACCGGTACAGTTCAATTTTTTGCAAATTTTGGAGTGTTTTGTTGTGTTTTTGTTTTTTAGGTGTGCCTTAGGTGTGATCAATCATGTTTGGGCACCCTATGTTGCATATAGGAAGCAATTATGTTGAGTACAAGTATTTGGTTGAAGTCCTGAAACAATTGTAGCAAAAAATGCACTGGTAATTGTTTACAGAAGCTGTGTAAACGTTTATGCGTGAAAAAATGGAGATTTGTATAGAAAGTTGTGCTGCAAGAGCCAGTTTTTAGTACACAGGGGACCAGTGTCTGAACAGTTCAATTTTTTGCAAATTTTGAAGTGTTTTGCTTGTGTTTTTATTTTTTAGGTGTGCCTTGGGTGTGATCAATCATGTTTAGGCACCCCATGTTGCATATAGGAAACAATTTGGTGAGTTCACCCTACGTCATTCAGTCTAAGAAACCATAAAGATACTTTTGATTAAATATATAAATTACAGGACTTGAACATAAATTCTTTTTGTCGTTTGTGATTCACACTAATATTGGCTGGTTAACATAACAGCTACACTATTAATGTGAACTTCTACTGTAATATCATGACAATGGTGGTCAACCTCAAAGACAAGAACGTCTCCTTCCTTCAAACCACATTGGATGCAAAATTCTTTCCAACCTTTTCCAAACTTTGTTGAATTCCTAGTGTGTGAAACCAAAACCTTGCACAGGATGTCACCCTTATGACCAAGAAGCACAACCTTTGTCAAACCTTTGTTCCTAATTTCATTTCCAAATGTAGTACGCAAGTCCTGTGATAGAAATTTATATTTAATCTTACATTTCTTTTTGCAGATGTCATTTGTCCCTGCATTCATAACAATGTTCACAAAATCATTAGGTCTCGCGAAAGAAGAAGAAAACCTCTCTACTGGAGATTAGGTTAGTGTTCGACCAGTTCAACTTACCAAGAAATAGCAACACAAACAAAACACACAAGACTAATATGGTAGAGGGCTTCAACGACACACCAACGACAACGCACAAGACACCCACAAAAATGCTCGGTCAATGCGAGAGAGTGGTTCGAGAGAGAACACACACCACGCGAGAGATGATCGAATACGTGCCAGAGAGAGATGAGCGAAAACCTCCTACGAGAGTGATGACAGAACGAGAGAGATGAGTGAGAGAGAATGAGACGAGGGTGATGACAACACTAGAGAGCAATGAACGAAAAGTTGAGAATGAAAGAATCCGCGAAATTGAATCTTTTCCCTTCCAAAATTGTCCATGAGTGTTCCAAATAACACGTTAGTTTTTTATTTGTCTGGACCAGTTGATACCCACCACGTGACGATATCAAAATAATGTAAAAAAAAAATGGATGTCAACCTCTTTTTATTATCCTCCAACTAAAAACTAACATTTCTACAACAACCAAAAAAAACACACACTAACAACCTGAGAGAAGGTCAATGACGTGTCATTTTTCGATTAGCAAGAAAGAGGAGTACCACTGTACCACCACATTATAGAGTGGTCAGGCGTAGACACGATTTTATATATCTATAACTGCATCTCGCAATACTTGCACCTTTGAACCAGACAAAAGGGTGATGAGGGAGGGAAATGTTATATATATTTTTTAATTACTGAGAAAAAATTGGTAAAGGGAATAATACTGATGAAAGAAAAGGATGAGGATCAAAGTTATTATGTTCCATGCAGAAACAGGGATAAAGTGTTGAGAAAGAGAACTCACGGTGATGATATTTGGATGGCGGAAACAAAAGAGCAAATTAACCTCAGAAGTGAATTACTGCTCTAGTGAAACAGCGAAGTCCTCATCCTCCTCCGGTTGACTCACCAGCTTAAATATTGCAACGTCCATGTACTTGTAGATGCCTTTGTAGATCCTGCTATGCCTTCCAGAAGCAAACTTGGACCCAACGAACAACTGAGACAGATTAACACTCCATTCTTCTTCAGCCTCTCCCCGCTTAACCCTTATGGGAACCCAAATGCAGATTCCAAAAGCTAGTCCAAAGTTTTTGTTTTTAGAAATAGTGAGGAATACCCAGTTTGGAGAAACTTGTTTTTCATAGCTTAAACTAATTCCCTACGCTACCTACATTTTGAATCATCATCACCATTTACGCAGCTGGAGAAAAGAAGAACAATAAAAAGAAACCAACTCCAAACCACAATAGATGAAAGAAAAGAAAGCAAAAAGGGTGAGGCATGAGGGGGCGTTTAGTGAGAGACAAGAGTGAGGAAGAGAGAGGAATTGGAGCTTATAATTCAGCAGCATCTAATTCTCTATACTATTTTTCCAAATCACTTTTCTTTTTTTGGTGTTTATGCTGTTTTTTATTCTTCCATTTCTTGTTTCTTTGATTCTTAATCCATCTCCTTTTCCATTGCATAACGCCGTGTTAGTTTCTTTCTTTAACAATGTAGTTTCAAAACCAGTTTAGGGATGGTTTTTAGCACAACTCAATTCTAGTTTTAAAATTGAATTTATAATTTTTTAAATGAATAAAATATACTCTGCAACAAAATATATATATATATATATATATATATATATATATATATATATATATATATATATATATATATNATGTAGTTTCAAAACCAGTTTAGGGATGGTTTTTAGCACAACTCAATTCTAGTTTTAAAATTGAATTTATAATTTTTTAAATGAATAAAATATACTCTGCATTAATATATATATATATATATATATATATATATATATATATATATATATATATATATATATATATATATATATGTTTGAAAATTATATTTTTGGCATGAGGAGTTCTCGTTTCAGAGTTTTTTTAAATTTCTAATACATTCAATATGTTATTATTATATATTAATTACCGTTATCACATGAATGAAATTATAAAAGCTCTGTTAGAATAATATTTTATTTTAAATATTAATGACTTAAATTTAATAGGTAACATTTGTCATTATTACGTCCTTTCCATTAAAAAATAAACTGACAAGAAAAAAAAAAGTTTGATGCGATGCAGAGAAGCACAAGAAAGAGAAAATAAAGTTAAGGTCGCTAATGTGTATTTAATGAAAAAGGACAACATTGACACAAAATTTAATAACTAAGGATCAATTTAAACATTTTAAAATGAGGGATTAAATTAACATTATTTAACAAAACTAGGAATAAAATAGGTTATTAAACCTTGTTTCATCTAGATGTATAGGTCTTTGTTCATTTTCTTATGCTTTTATTATTATCAAAAATCAGAATATGGACATTTTGCTTCAATAAAAAGTTTTGGTGATGATGATGATTCATAAAAAAAGTGTTGAAGATAAAGTTTTATTTTCATTAAAAACCTCTGAGATATTACAGTTAATTTTGGATTTTCATTATGGAATAATCCATTATTACTTATGGTTATCAATTGTCATAGAGAGAAAACAATTTTTGAAATAGTTTCTCAAATAATCTACTATCATTTATGACAATCAATTGTTACTGATAGTTGGAAAAGGAAAAAATCTCTTTTAACAACTTTTTTTTTGACATCATTTTGACAACACATACGTGACAGTTTGTGATTGATCTGTTTCAAATATTTTTATAAAATAAATTCAAACAGACTAATAAAATGATGACATATGTCCTGTTGTCAAAAAATTGTTAAAAAAAAGTTGTTAAAATATCATTATCCATTGCAAAATAGACTCTTAAGCTTTTGACCTAAATTTCTAAACGAGTCTATAAATAGTTAACTTATAAGCTTGACTTTAAAAAGCTTTTTCACTCAGAGGTTGAAGAGTTGTGTACTTGAGAAACCATTTGTGTTAAAATGAGCTTTGAAAAACCTAGTGAGTAGAGGCAGAACTCTCATTAAGTGTGTCTTGTGATTGTTGTGGTTGATAGAAAAAGTTGTCCATCTTTTGTATGTCAAAGGAGATGTTCATCCTTTACGTGTAAAGGCAGTTATTTTCTAATCTTAATGTGAATGTAAGTTGTTGATTAGTTTTGTTGATTGGTTAATCACTATTTAGAGAGATTAACAACTGAATATAAAATTAATTTATAGAAAAGATTTTTTTTTAAATGTATAATTAGAAATCAATTCATTTCTCTTGGTTTGTTTTGTACGAACATTATGCTCCACGATTTTATCAGTTATATTTAAAACAAATTATTATTTCAATGAGTTTTTCCGTAATCACTTTTAATGACTTTTAGGGAAAAAAAAAACAAAACAAAACCGGCTTCTTCATAGACTAAAATTAACTTATGTAGAAATTAAAAAATAAAAAGCTAAGGAAATTATTTGAAAAAAAGTCTACAAATGAACTTATATAATAAACCAATTTTAAGTTAAATGAGATTAATTTTTTATTCTTTTCCTTTTGTTAAAAATGAGTCTCTTTAAATATCATTTTACACAATTTTTGTCTAACATTTGCCTATGTAAAAAAAATATTTTATAAATAATAATAATAATACATAATTAATAAACCAATTTCATTTATAATTATTTATTTGTTGAATTTTCTTTAGACGATTTTTCGTTTTTAACTTGATTTTCTGGGTTTAAGTACGGTGAGAACTTAGTTTTCCATGCAAACAAACGACATCGTTTTCCTTTCCTCTCAGATAGGTGTATTCTTGTCCTTTCAGTTCGTTGAATCGAAGAAGCTTAAATTCGCGTTGGCGCTTGCGCACTGTTTTGATTTTTCTCTTCGAAGATTACTCTAAATTGCTTCCCCTCTATTATATATTCTTTTAGTTAGTATTAGTTACTCTTCTTTTTCCTCTGTTTCTCTGCCTTTATTCGAACAGCGAAGTTTGAACGGATTCCCAAGCATCTGAAGTTTCTAAAGCTTCCATTTTAACAGTACAAATATCATAATTTTTTTCATTGAAAATTGAAAGAACTGTTTGAAAAAGTCTGTTTCATGATCAAATTTAAAAGTTTAGTAAGAAAAGAGGTCTAGATACAAATTGTTGATAATTTATAAGATAGAATAATTTACTTAATGAAAAATAAGAATTAACAAAAAAGAAGGGAGAGGAATATGCAAAGCAAATAATAAAAACTCAAAAATTAAATCACTGAATAAAATGCATGAAACAAAGATAAGAAAAAGTAATTCCTTAAAAACTAGAAAAACAATGAAAATGAAAACAAAAAATAATAAAATAAAATAAAAACATAATCAGAACATGAACATGATTCATTCGTGAAGCATATATGAAATGAAACTTATAATCACACCAATAGTTATCATAATGGAGAAACCACTGCTTTGACTGTTGTTAGAGCCCCCAGAATCAAATTTAAAGTCATCTTCACTGTGGGAGTCACTGCTGCCGCCGAAATCATATTCAAAGTCATCTTCATAGCTATATTCTTCATTGTTGCCATCGGAGCCACCGTAATAATATTCATAGTCATCTTCACTACTGTCACTGATGTACTCTTCCATTTCCTGAGAGTCTTTTTACTGAATTTATTAGGCTTTTTTGTATGAAAACCTATATTGATACAGTTTCTAAAACAAACTAATACCTAGCTCATCTTGGTTTTAAATTAGACTCCACAACGTTATTAAGCTGCAATGAACAAGGTCTTTTGACTCGCCACAACCGAAACATTACTGTGGTTGCAACCATCAACTCTACTTAACTCTTTTTCTTACAATATTGTTCTTGAAAAAATTGCAGGCACAATTTAGAACTATGTATTCTCTACTGTATCATCAATCTACAAATGAATATAGAAGATTAAAAGAATGAGTTAGTACAAGGGGATGTACGCACCTTACGCCCGGAAAGAGAAATTTTGTCTTCAAAATGAGAGATCAAATGACTTTTTCTTTTAAAGAGAGAAGTGAATGTAGAATTTGAAAAGACCAGGTGCCGCCTTAGTTCATAATTGTTTCTCTTAGGGTTTTTCTATTTAGTGTATGAAGTGTATTGGTTAAAGAGTTTAAAATATTCTTTATTGGAAGTCACTTCCACAATGTATTGGAAATCACAATAAAACAAGGAAAATGTTAACACATTTTTTTGACACAATTTTGACACTGCACACGTATCAAAATGTGGTTGGACGATTTCAAATTAAAAAAACAAACTTTGGTTTTTCTCTTCCAAATATACCCCTGCCTCAATTTTTTTAATTTGAAATCGTCCAATTACATTTTGACACGTATGCAGTGTCAAAATGGTGTCAAAAAATGGTGTTAAAATATCATTTTCCATAAAACAATTGCATTGATATATACTTATTGGAAAATGTTACTTTAACACCCAATCTTGACACTATTTTGACACTGGCCAGGTGTCGTTGTCTGATTGGGTGTTATTTTATTTTTTAAAAATTTGAATGTTTAATCTCCTGAGGGGCAAAGCTGGAAATACCGAGGGGCAAAGAAGTAATGTTGGTTTGGGGTTTTAGTTTTGGCGCTATCATTCTTTTTTCATTTTCGTTTCTCTTTCACGGTTCTCTCATTTGCCTTCCTCTCTTCTCGCCGGCGTTTTTCTCCTTGCTTTCTCAGGCGTTGTCATTGTGAAAGGTTATTGTCGTTTTCGGTCCGTCATTGTCGTTGTGGGTGTGTGGCGAAACATCTTTCGTGTCATTATCGTCGTCGGACCATTGCCGTTCTTGGACCATCACTTGAGTGGTTTGGGTTTTCGTGAGGCATCGTCATTGTGAAAGGTTGTTGTCGTTCTCGGACCATCATTGTTGTTGTGGGTGCGTGGCGAAACGTCTTTGGTGTCCTTATCGTCGTCGGAGACCATCACTTTAGTTATTTGGTTGGTGATTTGTTTTTTGGGTAAGTGGAATAATTTTCCTTTTCTAATCTCGTTTTTGATAAAAAGGTATTTCTTTTTTGAGCGAGACCTAATTTATTTTGTTGGCATTGTTATCACTGCAGGTCCAATGGCTTCAACAAAAGCAACTGTAAGATAAGTTTTTATGAGTTATTGGAATGGATGATGTATAAAGTTTCAAAGTTAGTATTTAATGTATGTTATTTTAATGTTATGTAGTGGCGCCTTCGCATTTTCATGGATTCGGCTTGCATCCTTAAAATGAATGGCAAACTAAAATACCGTCATATGGAGCGTCTTTATATGACCCCTTTCAAATTCTGCTTGAACCTTTTAAACCCTATTGAAGTGAATTTAAAATTATTGAAGGAGATGGTTCAACGGTGGGCTGGTAGTGATGTTAGTTTTAGGGTGTGTCAACAGTTGGTTCCTTTAAGTGTTGTTGATGTCTTCATGGCCACANGNTTAGACATAGGTGGTGTAGACGTTAGCTTTGACCAATGTTTAGTAGGATTGGTTGGTGAGATGTTTAATCCCAGAACTACGACAAAGGACGACTTGATTCGGAAGTTTCATTCGATTGTAGAGGATGACGACATAGAGGTCGATGTGGTGTGTAGGTTATATATTTTAGTTTGTTTAGTTACATTTTTTTTTCCTAGGAAGTCTAAACATGTTTGTAACATGCCCTGCTTACTTTTAGATGATTTAGATAGTTTGTGTTTGTATGATTGGGCATCTTGTGTACACAAAAACATTTTACACAATTTAAACAAGTGTACGAAGAAAATAATGCGTGGAGAAGTCTCAAAGTCACTCGGTTTTAGTGGCAATGTAGCTGTGTTGCAGGTACCATTATTTATTCAACCATTTTGATTGAAATTTGTATTAAATATTGGCTAAATGTTTGTTTTTTAATTTTTAAAGGCTTGGGCCGTGGAAAGATTGTCCTTGCACAGTCATCGTTCGCAAAGGTTTTGGTCGCGCATACGACGATGGTCCCCATATACGGCAACGGAAGAAACAATTGCAAATATCTTCAAGACCGGAAAAGTAAGTGTTTGAAAGTTTTATCAATTTTGTTTTTGTAAATATTGATGGATATATTTAAGTATATATGTTATTTTGTTTGTCATAGGTAAGAATGGATTGGTATTTAAGTAAGAACGATGTTCTAAAGCCGGAAGTGCGGGCTGCTTTTGACATGGATGTCAAAGGAATTGGTGAAGAGACCAAAGGTGAACCATCCACCCTTCCGGACACAGATGAAGATAGCTCCGATGACGGCACTTGGGAAGTAGGTGCAGAGGAGATGGTTAGGAAAACCAATCTTGAAATCATGTCATTGAATTCCAGAATTGGAATCCTTACGAAGGAGTTAATGGACCTCCGTCAATGTCCAATCTATGATGAAGAAGGTGATGTGTGTCATGATGAAGAAGGTCATGTGTTTCATGATGATGAAGTTGTACATGTAGGTGTTGTTGTAGGTGATGATCAACACAAATGGGATGAAGGTTGTGTTGGCAGAGTTGATTTACATCCTTTAGGGGATGAAGGATGTGGTGGTGTAGGTCATGAACACCCTTTAGTGGATGAAGAACCACCACCCAAACATCACAAAGGTGTAATATCTGAGAAAGGTGGACCATCCGACCCTCCTCCTTATTATATTCCCGATGATGATGGTGACAATGATGAAGATGAAGACCATCTTCCGTTGAGGAAGTTTGTTGGTGATCCAGGCACGGATGTGGATGTTGACAAACTGTACATTGCAGTTGGTGTTAAAGACCGANCTAATAGGTTCATGTTTTTAATTTAAATTTAGGTGTTTGTGAGTTATTTGTTTGTGATTGAATAATAATTGTATTTTTTCAGGGTTGTGTGCGACATCATTGGGCAGTCTTTGAACACAACTTCTATTCAGAGTTTAGGCCATCGTGATTATATTGATAACATGGTTAGTATGATGTAAGTTGATGTTAGTTTTTATCGTTGTTTACTTTGTAACATGATTTGAGAATTTGAATTGTGTAGGTCGTGTTATTTGCTAGTACAATTTTTATGCACTTTGAAAAAAGGTTGACGGGTGTGGTGAAGAGGGTTCACTTCAGTTCTTTATATGCAGTAAATGTTAAATCGTTTCAAATTACATTTAATGATATAAGACAATTAATGCATTTGGAAATGTACACAGGACCATATTATCCATGATTATAAGAGGAAGGAAAAAAATCAACATGTGTTTAGACTTCATAATTACCAGAGCTATATGAGGTCTGACCGTTTTGGTCTTGCTGACATTGCNAGCNCTGAGTTTGTGAGTTTAAATAATGACTTGTTTTTATGTTTTTGAATTGTACCATGTCCATGTGCGGATATTTGATATATGTTGTTTTTAGGTGTTTATGCCATTTTGCCATGATTACCACTGGTGGTGTTACTGTTTGAACATGAAAACATTACAAATATCAGTGATTGACTCCTTAAACAAGGCTGTGAGAGATCGGAGGAGGATTGACTTGTTTGTGGTATGAAATGACAGTATATCATGCCCAAAATGTTGATGATGTCAATTTATTATATTTTTTTATACTAGTTTATGTAATATTTTGTTAGGGTCAAAACATTGCCAAATTTTTGTGCCTGTTGTACAATCAGCCTGAAGGTAGTATTTCTGCTTTGCCTGTTGTAGAATCAAACATCCCAAGTCAACCGAACTTGTAAGTTGATGGTAAATAATTTGGTGCTTTCACTATTGTATGTTGTCATAACTTATATATTTGGTTGTTCGATTTCAGATTTGATTGTGGAGTGATCATGTTAAAGGCAATGCAAATTTGGGATGGAGAAGACCGGTACAACGGCAAGAGCTTGCCACAATACACAACTGTAAGCATAAAATTCAGTGGTATACATTTCAAATGATGGTGTTGTTTATAACTTAAGCAAAAACATTTTGTTTCAGGATGAGTTGCGAGAAATAAGAAAGAACTACGTGAAGGAGTGGATTCTGGACGAAGACAACATGGCAAGAATGCAAGCCCTGCATGTCTATGGGTTTTTGGAAGATTGTTGATATTTTGTTTGTAATTCAATTAACATTGTTTCCTTCAGAAAGGATTTTATGTACAGCATGACATTTATGATGATTTGTATATATATAAAGATGAATAGCATTAAATTGTTTGTCATATTAAGAATGAAATATATTTTTTCTAAACGATTACACAGAGTGAAATGCAGGATTTGGACACATTCCTGACCACGAGGGACCAAAATACTGAACGTAGAGGACCATCCCCATTATGTTT
>NC_028360.1:9853253-9853927 GCF_000741045.1 Vigna radiata var. radiata
CCTCAAAAACCACTATAAACCGTTAAAAACCCCTAAAAACACTTATAAGTCCCTCAAAAACCACTATAGACCCTTAAAAGCCCCTAAAAACACTTNTAAACCCTTCAAAAACCACTATAAATCCATAAAAGCCACTAAAAAAACTAAAAACACTTATTAACCCTTGAAAAACCATTGTAATCCCTTAAAAACAATTAAGAATCCATAAAAACACTTCTGAACCCCTCAAACGCCACTATAAACCCTTAAAAACAATGAAGAACCCCTAAAAACACTTATAAACCCCTAAAAATTCATTGTAAACCCTTAAGAACCACTAAAATTCCTAAAAACACCAATAAACCCCTCAAAAACCACTATAAACCGTTAAAAACCCCTAAAAACACTTAGAAGCCCCTCAAAAGCCACTATAGACCCTTAAAAGCCCCTAAAAACACTTATAAACCCTTCAAAAACCACTATAAACCCATAAAAGCCACTAAAAAAACCTAAAAACACTTATTAACCCTTGAAAAACCATTGTAATCCCTTAAAAACCATTAAAAATAAATAAAAATACTTATGAACCCCTCAAAAGCCATTATAAACCCTTAAAAAGCACTAAAAACACTTATAAACCCATTAAAAACCACTATAAACCCCTAAAAACATTTATAAACCCTTCAAAAACCACT
>NC_028360.1:9860452-9865540 GCF_000741045.1 Vigna radiata var. radiata
CTAAAAACACTTATAAACCCATTAAAAACCACTATAAACCCCTAAAAACATTTATAAACCCTTCAAAAACCACTTTAAACCCTTAAAAGCCACTAAAAATCCTAAAAACACTTATAAACACTCAAAAACCATTATAATCCTTAAAAAACCATTAAAAATCCCTAAAAACACTTATAAACCCCTCAAAAATTACTATAAACAATTACAAACCACCAAAAACCCCTTTAAAAGCCTATAAACCCCTCAAAAACCAGTATAAACCCTTAAAAACCCATAAAAACACTTATAAACCCCTCAAAACCCACTATAAACCCTTAAAAACCATGAAGAACCCCTAAAAACACTTATAAACCCCTAAAAATTCATTGCAAACCCTTAAGAACCACTAAAATCCCTAAAAACACCACTAAACCCCTCAAAAACCACTATAAACCGTTAAAAACCCCTAAAAACACTTATAAGCCCCTGAAAAACCACAATAAACCCTTAAAAGTCCATAAAAACACTTATAAACCCTTCAAAAACCAGTATAAACCCATAAAAGCCACTAAAAAAACCTAAAAACACTTATAAACCCCTCAAAAATCACTATAAACAATTACAAACCACCAAAAACCCCTTAAAAAGCCTATACACCCCTCAAAAACCAGTATAAACCCTTAAAAACCACTAAAAACCCATAAAAACACTGATAAACCCCTCAAAACCCACTATAAACCCTTAAAAACCATCAAGAACCCCTAAAAACAATTATAAACCCCTACAAATTCATTATAAACCCTTAAGAACCGCTATAAACCCTAAAAACACCATTAAACCCCTCAAAAACAACTATAAACCATTAAAAACCCCTAAAAACACTTATAAGCCCCTCAAAAACCACTATAAACCCTTAAAAACCCATAAAAACACTTATAAACCCCTCAAAACTCACTATAAACCCTTAAAAACCAAGAAAAACCCTCAAAAACACTTATAAACCCCTAAAAATTCATTATAAACCCTTAAGAACCACTAAAAACCCTAAAAACACCAATAAACCCCTCAAAAACCACTATAAACCGTTAAAAACCCCTAAAAACACTTATAAGCCCCTCAAAAACCACTATAGACCCTTAAAAGCCCCTAAAAACACTTATAAACCCTTCAAAAACCACTATAAATCCATAAAAGCCACTAAAAAAACTAAAAACACTTATTAACCCTTGAAAAACCATTGTAATCCCTTAAAAACAATTAAGAATCCATAAAAACACTTCTGAACCCCTCAAACGCCACTATAAACCCTTAAAAACAATGAAGAACCCCTAAAAACACTTATAAACCCCTAAAAATTCATTGTAAACCCTTAAGAACCACTAAAATTCCTAAAAACACCAATAAACCCCTCAAAAACCACTATAAACCGTTAAAAACCCCTAAAAACACTTAGAAGCCCCTCAAAAGCCACTATAGACCCTTAAAAGCCCCTAAAAACACTTATAAACCCTTCAAAAACCACTATAAACCCATAAAAGCCACTAAAAAAACCTAAAAACACTTATTAACCCTTGAAAAACCATTGTAATCCCTTAAAAACCATTAAAAATAAATAAAAATACTTATGAACCCCTCAAAAGCCATTATAAACCCTTAAAAAGCACTAAAAACACTTATAAACCCATTAAAAACCACTATAAACCCCTAAAAACATTTATAAACCCTTCAAAAACCACTNAAACCCATTAAAAACCACTATAAACCCCTAAAAACATTTATAAACCCTTCAAAAACCACTATAAACCCTTAAAAGCCACTAAAAATCCTAAAAACACTTATAAATACTCAAAAACCATTATAATCCTTTAAAAACCATTAAAAATCCCTAAAAACACTTATAAACCCCTCAAAAATCACTATAAACAATTGAAAACCACCAAAAACCCCTTAAAAAGCCTATAAACCCCTCAAAAACCAGTATAAACCCTTAAAACCCCATAAAAACACTTATAAACCCCTCAAAACCCACTATAAACCCTTAAAAACCATGAAAAACCCCTAAAAACACTTATAAACCCCTACAAATTCATTATAAACCCTTAAGAACCACTAAAAACCCTGAAAACACCAATAAACCCCTCAAAAACCACTATAAACCGTTAAAAACCCCTAAAAACACTTATAAGCCCCTCAAAAACTACTATAAACCCTTAAAAGCCCATAAAAACTCTTATAAACCCTTCAAAAACCACTATAAACCCATAAAAGCCACTAAAAATACCTAAAAACACTTATAAACCCTTGAAAAACCATTGTAATCCCTTAAAAACCGTTGTGTGTGAGCGTGTGTGTGTTTGTGTGGGTAATATGTGTGTGTGTGTGTTTGAGTGTGTTTGTGTCTATGTTTATATAGTTATGTGTGTTTGTGTATGTGTTTGTGTGTGTGTGTATTATGTGTGTTTATGTATGTAATATATGTGTGTGTTAAGGTGTATGTGTGCGTGTATCTATGCGTGTGTGTGTGTGTGTATGGATGGGTTTGTGTGTGTGGAGGGGGCGTTTGTGTAAGTGTGTTTTTTTTTTTTGTTTGTGAGTGTGTGTGTTTAGGAGTGTTTGTGTGTGAGTGTCTTTGTGTGCATAATGTGTGTGTGTGTGTGTTTGTTTACGTGTTTAATACATGTGTTTGTGAGAGAGAGTGTGTGTGTGGTATGTGTGTGTGTTTGTGTGTGTGTTTGTTTGTTTGCGTGTGAGTGAGTGTATGTTTTTTTATTTGTGTTTGTATGTATGTGTTTATTTTTTTATTTGTATGTGTAAGTGTGTGTGTGTGTGTGTGTGCATGTGTATGTTTGTGTGCATCTGTGTATTATTTGTGTGTGAGTGTGTGTTTTCATGTTTGTGTGTGTGTGTGTCTATGTGTTTTTGTGTGTGTGCTTGTGTTTGTGTTTATGTGGGTGATATATTGTATGGGTGAATGAGAGTGTGGGTATAAGTTTATGTGTGTGTGTGTGTGTAATATATGTGTTTGTATTGGTGGGTGTGGGTGTTTATGTGTGTGTGTGCGCGTTCATGTGTGTGTGAGTACGTATGTGCCTGTGTTTGTACAGTTACGTGTGTTTGTGTATGTATGAGTGTCTGTGTGTGTGTGTGCGTGTGTTTATGTGTTTCGTGTGTATGCGTGTGTTTTTGTGGGTGATATGTGTGTGGGGGTATAAGTTTGTGTGTATGTGGGTGGGTGGGTGTGTGTGTGTGTGTTTGTGTGTGTGTGTCTATGTTTGTGGGGGTGTGTGTGTATGTGTTTGTGTTTGTTGCTATGTGTGTGTATGTGGTTAAGTTGGTTAAGTTGTGTTTGTGTTTGTTGGTTCGTCTCATTTCGAATTGATTAGTTTGGTTCAGTTGGGTTCAGTTATTTTCGATTACATTTGGTTCGATCCGGTTGGGGTTGGTTTGGTTTGCTTTGGTTGTGTTCGGTTAGGTTGGGTTAGGTTAGTTGGGTTTGGTTGGCTTGGCTTGGGTTCAATTGGGTTGGTTGGGTTGGGTTGCGTTGAGTTCAATTGGGTTTGGTTGGTTTAGTTGGTTTCGGTTGGATTTGGTTGGTTGTGGTTGGGTTGGGTTTGGTTGGGTTCGATTCAGCTTTGTCAGGATGATTTCGTTGGGTTCGGTTCAGGGTGGTTAGGTTCGGTTGGGTTCGATTGGGATGGGTGCAATTGGGTTGGGTGGGATTTGGTTGGGTTGGGTTTGGTTGTGTAGGGTTCAATTTGAATTTGAATTTGATTTGATTATCATATTATTTGAATTTCATTTTAATTTGAATTTGAATTTCTTTTGAATTTGAGTTTGAATTTGAATTTCATTTGAATTTAAATTGAATTTCATTTGAATTTGAATTTCATTTCATTTGAATTTGAATTTCATTTGAATTTGAATTTCATTTGAANAATTTCATTTGAATTTGAATTTCATTTGAACTTGAATTTCATTTGAATTTGAATTTCATTTGAATTTGAATTTGATTTTCATTTGAATTTCATTTCATTTGAATTTGAATTTCATTTGAATTTGAAGTTCATTCCAATTTGAATTTCATTTGAATTTGAATTTGAATTTGAATTTCATTTGAATTTGCATTTCATTTGAATTTGAATTTTATTTGAATTTTCATTTTCATTTGAATTTCATTCGAATTTGAATTTCATTTTAATTTGAATTTCATTTGAATTTCATTTGAATTAGAATTTCATTTGAATTTAATTTGAATTTGAATTAGAATTTCATTTGAATTTGAATTTTATTTAGATTTGAATTTCATTTAAATTTGAATTTGAATTTCATTTGAATTTGAATTTCATTTGAATTTGAATTTCATTGGAATTTTATTTGAATTGAAAATTAATTTTAATTTGAATTTCATTTGAATTCGAAATTCACTTAAATTTCAATTTTTCAAATAAAATTCAAATTCTAATGAAATTCAAAATCAAATAAAATTCAAATTCAAATGAAATTAAATTCAAGTGAAATTGAAATAAAATTCAAATGAAAATTCAAATTCAAATTTAAATTCAAATGAAATTCAAACTAAATTCAAATTCAAATGAAATTCAAATACAAATTCAAATTCAAATTCAAATGAAATTCAAATTTAAATGGGTTTAGCATTGTGGGTTTAGGGTTTAGGGTTTAGAGTTTAGGGTTTAGGGTATAGGGTTTAGGGTTTAGGGTATAGGGTATAGGGTATAGGGTATAGGGTTTAGGGTTTAGGGTTTAGGGTTTAGGGTTTAGGTTTAGGGTATAGGGTATAGGGTTTAGGGTTTAGGGTTTAGGGTTTAGGTTTAGGGTTTAGGGTTTAGGGTTTAGGGTTTAGGGTATAGGTTTAGGTTATAAGGTTTAGGGTATAGGGTATAGGGTTTAGGGTTTAGGGTTTAGGGTATAGGGTTTAGAGTTTATGGTTTAGTTTATAGGGTTTAGGATTTAGGGTTTAGGGTTTAGGTTTAGGATTTAGGGTTTAGGGTTTAGGGTTTAGGGTATAGGGTTTATGGTTTAGGGTTTAGGGTTTAGGGTATAGGGTTTAGGGTTTAGGGTTTAGGATATAGGGTTTAGGGTTTAGGGTTT
>NC_028360.1:9869055-9871021 GCF_000741045.1 Vigna radiata var. radiata
GGGTTTAGGGTTTAGGGTTTAGGATATAGGGTTTAGGGTATAGGGTTTAGGGTTTAGGGTATAAGGTTCAGGGTTTAGGATATATGGTTTAGGGTTTAGGGTATAGGGTTTAGGATTTAGGGTTTAGGTTTATGGTTTAGGGTTTAGGGTTTAGGGTTTAGGTTTATGGTTTAGGGTTCAGGATATAGGGTTTAGGGTTTAGGGTTTAGGATATAGGGTTTAGGGTTTAAGGGTTAGGGTTTAGGGTTTATGGTTTAGGGTGTAGGGTTTAGGGTTTAGGATATAGGGTTTAGGATTTAGGGTATAGGGTTTAGGGTTTAGGGTATAGGGTTTAGGATTTAGGGTTTAGGTTTAGGGTGTAGGATATAGGGTTTAGGGTTTAGGGTTCAGGGTATATGATATAGGGTTTAGGGTTTAGGATATAGGGCTTAGGGTTTAGGTTTAGGGTTTAGGGTTTACGGTTTAGGGGTTAGGATTTAGGGTTTAGGGTTTCATTTGAATTTGAATTTGAATTTCATTTGAATTTGAATTTAATTTAAATTTGAATTTGAATTTGAATTTCATTTGAATTTGAATTTACTTTGAATTTTATTTGAATTTGAATTTGAATTTCATTTGAATTTGAATTTGAATTTTCATTTTCATTTTCATTTGAATTTTATTTCATTTTCATTTGAATTTTATTTCATTTAAATTTCATTTGAATTTGAATTTTATTTGATGTTGAATTTCATTTGAATTTGAATTTTATTTAAAAAATTAAAATTTAAGTGAAATTAAAATTGAAATGAAATTCAAATTAAAATTAAATTTTAATTTAAATAAAATTCAAATAAAATTTAAATTGAAATGAAATTTAAATTTAAATGAAATTAAAATCCAAATAAAATTTAAATTTAAATTCAAATTCAAATGAATTCAAATGAAATTTTAATTCAAATGAAATTAAAATGAAATTCAAATTCAAATGAAATTCAAATTTAAATTAAATTCAAATTCAAGTTCCAATGAAATTCAAATTCAAATGAAATCCAAATACAAATTTAAATGAAATTCAAATTCAAATGAAATTCAAATTAAAATAAAATTTAAATTCAAATGAAATTCAAATGAAAATGAAAATTTAAATAAAATTCAAATTCAAATGAAATGCAAATTTCAATAAAATTCAAATTCAAATGAAATGCAAATTTCAATAAAATTCAAATTTAAATTCAAATTCAAATAAAATTCAAATTCAAATGAAATTCAAATTCAAATGAAATTCAAATTTAAATGAAATTCAAATTCAAATTCAAATTCAAATGAAATTCAAATTCAAATGAAATGAAATTCAAATTCAAATGAAATTCAAATTCAAATTGAAATGAAATTCAAATTCAAATTCAATTCAAATTCAAATTCAAATTCAAATTAAATTCAAATTCAAATGAAATTGAAATGAAATTCAAATTCAAATGAAATTCAAATTCAAATGAAATTCTAATGCAAATTCAAATTCAAATGAAATTTAAATTCAAATGAAATTCAAATTCAAATGAAATTCAAATTGAAATTCAAATGAAATTCAAATTTAAATCAAATTCAAATTCAAATGAAACTCAAATTCAAATGAAATTCAAATTCAAATGAAATTCAAATTCAAATGAAATGAAATTCAAATTCAAATGAAATTCAATTCAAATTCAAATGAAATTCAAATTCAAATTCAAATGAAATTCAAATCAAATGAAAATCAATTCAAATTCAAATTCAAATTCAAATTCAAATAAATTCAATTTCAAATTGAAATTCAAATTACTCTAGCCCTACCAAAAATACAAAGAAAAAACGAAAAAGATTAATTGCCCTAAACAGAAATTAATTGCCCTACCAGAAAAAACAAAGAAAGAACGAAGATTAATTGCCAAAAAAATAACAAGAATTCAAGAAGGAACGAAAATTAATTGAGCAAAAATTAATTGCC
>NC_028360.1:9871367-9891489 GCF_000741045.1 Vigna radiata var. radiata
GAACCCAAGCAAACGCAACCGAACCCAACCCAACCCAATCGAACCCAACCCGAACAAACCCAAACAATGCCAACCCAACTGAACTCAATCAAACCCAATCCTACCGAACAATACTAAACCAAGCCAACCCAACTGAACCTAACCCAGCCTGACCGAAATCAACCCAACCCAACCTAATCGAACATAAGCCAACCAAACCAAACCGAACCCAACCAAACCTAAATCTACCAAATCCCACCCAACCAACCCGAACACATTGAACTATACCCCACAACANCGCATTGTACCGCACCGAATAGAACTCAACCCACCTAACAAAACTTAACCCAGCCGACCCTACCGAACGATATCGTACCCAACCGAGCCAAGCCAAACTTAGCCACACCGCACCGATTGCAACCGAACCCAACCCCACCCGTCCGAATCCAACCAACCCCACGAAACTTGATCGTACCCGACCATACACGACTGAGCTACACCGCAACCCACCGCCCCGAACCCAACCAAACCCAACCAAATAGAACCGATTCGAGCTGAGCCGAACCGAACTGAACTCAATCCAACTAGACCAAATCGAAAATAACCGAATCGAACCAAATCCAACTGAACTGAACCCACATAACCAAACCCAACCCAACCCAATCCTACCCAACCAAAACACACCCAACCCAACAAACCGAACGCAACCCAACAAAATCCAACCCAACCAAACTGAATCCAATCGAACCCAAGCATATTGAACCCCAAACAACTGAACCCCACCCAACCCAATTGAACCCATCCTAACCGCCCTGAATCTAACCTAACCACCCCAAACGAACCCAACCGAAATCATCCCAACAAACCCGAACCGAACCGAACCCAACCCAACCGCATCGAGCCTAACCCAACCGAACCCAACCGAAACCAACCAAACCCAATTGAACTCAACGCAACCCAACCCAACCAACACAATTGAACCCAACCCAACCGAACCCAAGCCAACCCACCCAAACCCAACTAACCTAACCTAACCGAACACAACCAAAGTAAACCAAACCAACCCCAACCGGATCGAACGAAATGTAATCGAAAATAACTGAACCCAACTGAACCGAACCAATCAATCTAAAATGAGATGAACCAAACTGAACAAAGTTGAACCGAACTTGCCAGATCTTAGCCTAACCAAGCTAGTCAACGTATTCCGAACTGATCCAAACTGTGGCTAGCCGAGCCAAGTCGAGCCTATTTGAACCGAACCAAGCCAAGCTGAGTCGAATCGAACAAAACAACGACGCGTCGACTAGAGTCCAGTGAAAGCGAGTCGAGCAAAGCCGAGCCGAACCTAACCAAACCGAATTGAGACGAGACAAGTCTAGNCGTCCCGATCTGATCCAATCCGAACTAAACCAAACCGAACTGAACTAAATTGAACCAAACCGAGCTAAACTAAGTCGATCTAAATCGAAACGACCATATTGAGTTGAGCCTCGACGAGCCAAGCCGAAATGAGCCGAGCTTAGCCGAGCCGAGGTGAGCCGAAACGAACCATGCCTAACTGAGCCGGCGCGAATCGAATAGACTCCAGCCAAGTCGAGCCGAGCCGATCTGATCCGATCCGAGTCGTTAGATTTATTCGATGTTTTAAATGTATTTCACATATGTTAATTGAGAATGTAAATTGAGAATTTTAGTCTTAAACCACACACCTGAAACCCCAAAGCTTAGACACATAAGCGCACACACACACATATACTCATCTACAAACATACACAAACACACAAATATATTAACCACATACACACACATAACAAAAAACATAAACACACACATACACCCACAAAAATAGACACACACATATATTACACACACACAACCACATACATACAAACTTATACCCCCACACACATATCACCACATAAAGACACGCACACACATATACACACAAAACACAAACACACACACATTCATACATACACAAACACATGTAACTGTACAAACATAGACACAGACGCACTCACACACACACATATTACCCACACAAACACACACACACACTCTCACACAAACACACATTCACACACATATAAACTTATACCCACATTCTCATTCACCCATACAATATATCACCCACATAAACACAAGCACACACACACACACACACATCACACACACAAACACATCACACATACAAACACATACACACACACACTCTCTCTCTCAAACATGAAAACACACACACACTCACACATAAATAATACACAGACGCACACACGCACACATACACATACAAATACAAAAACAAACACATACAAACACAAATAAAAGAACATACACTCACTCATACCCAAACAAACACGCATGCACACATACACACACACATATTACACACATAAACTGACACACACACACACACGCATACACACACACATAGACACACATGCCACACACACATTCTCTCTCACAAACACGTGTATTAAACACGTAAACACACCCACACACATACATTACGCACACAAAGACACTCACACACAAACACTCTCAAACACACACACTCACACAAACAAAACACACACACACACACACTTACACAAACGCCCCCTTCACACACACATACACACATAGATACATGCACACATACACCTTAACACACATATATTACATACATAAACACACATAATACACACACACACACAAACACATATACAAACACACATAACTATATAAACACAGACGCAAACACACACAGACACACATACACTCACACACAAACATGAACACACAAAAACACATTCACGCTTGCACACACACACACACAAACATACACATTCATGCACACACACTCACATACAAACAGACGCGCACATACTTCCACAAAGATAGACACACACAAACACATATATTACACACCCACACCCACACAAACACATATATTACACACACATACAAAGTTATACCCACACACACATATCACCCACATAAACACATAAACGCACGCACACACACACATCACACACACAAACACATAGACACACACACACTCACACATACACAAACAAACACACACACACTCTCACAAACACACGTATCTGTATAAACACAGACACACCCACACAAACACACATATTACCCACACAAACACACACACTCTCACACAAACACACACACACCCCCACAAACACTGATACACAAACACACTCACCCATATACAAACTTATACCACACTCCTATTCACCCATACACACATATCACCCACATCAACACACGCACGCGCGCACACACATCACACACAAACACATAGACACACACACCTCACACACACAAACACATAGACACACACACTCTCCCTTTCTCTCTCTCTCAAACACGAAAAAACAAAATCACACACACACAAACAACACATTATAGTGGTTTTTGAGGGGTTTATAAATGTTTTTAAGGGTTTATAGTGGTTTTTGGTGGGTTTATAAGTGTTTTTAGGGGGTTTTAGTGATTTTTTGGGGTTTACAATGGTTTTTGAGGGGTTTATAAATGTTTTTAGGTGATTTTAGTGGTTTTTAAGGGTTTATAGTGGTTTTTTGAGGGTTTATAAGTGTTTTTACGCGTTTTTAGTGGTTTTTAAGGGTTTATAGTGGTTTTTTGGGGGTTTATAAGTGTTTTTAGGCGTTTTTAGTGGTTTTTAAGGGTTTATAGTGGTTTTTAATGAGTTTATAAGTGTTTTTAGGGGGTTTTAGTGTTTTTTAAGGGTTTATAGTGGTTTTTGAGGGGTTCATAAGTGTTTTTAGGGAATTTTAATGGTTTTTAAGGGATTATAATGGTTTTTGAGGGATTTATATGTGTTGTTAGGGTTTTTTAGTGGCTTTTATGGGTTTATAGTGGTTTTTGAAGGGTGTATGAGTGTTTTTTGGGGTTTTTAAGGGTTTATAGTGGTTTTTTAGGAGTTTATAAGTGTTTTTAGGGGTTTTAATGGTTTATAGTGGTTTTTGAGGGGTTTATTGGTGTTTTTAGGGTTTTTAGTGGTTTTTAAGGGTTTATAATGAATTATTAGGGGTTTATAAGTGTTTTTAGGGGTTTTTCGTGATTTTTAAGGGTTTATAGTGGGTTTTGAGGAATTTATAAGTGTTTTTATGGGTTTTTAGTGGTTTTTAAGGGTTTATATTGGTTTCTAAGGGGTTTATAAGCTTTTTAAACGGTTTTTGGTGGTTTGTAATTGTTTATAGTAGTTTTTGAGGGGTTTATAAATGTTTTTAGGGATTTTTAATGGTTTTTATAGGATTATAATGGTTTCTGAAGGGTTTATGAGTGCTTTTAGGGGTTTATAGTAGTTTTTGAAGTGTTTATATGCGTTTTTAGGGGTTTTTAACGGTTTATAGTGGTTTTTTAGGGGTTTATTGGTGTTTTTAGGGTGTTTAGTGGTTTCTAAAAGTTTATAATGATTTTTTAGGGGTTTATAACTGTTTTTAGGGGTTTTTTGTGGTTGTTAGTGGGTTTTAAGGGGTTTTTAAGTGTTTTTTTAGGTTTTTAGTGGTTTTTAAGGGTTTATACTAGTTTTTTAGGGGTTTAGAACATTTTTAAGGGGTTTTTGGTAGTTTGTAATTGTTTATAGTGGTTTTTGAGGGGTTTATAAGTGTTTTTCGGGGTGTTTAGTGGTTTCTAAGTGTTTACAGTGGTTTTTGTGGGGGTTTTAAGTGTTTTTAGGGATTTTTAGTGGTTTTTAGGGGTTTATAGTGCTCTTTGAGGGGTTTATAAGTTCTTTTAGGGATTTTTAGTGGTTTCTAAGGGTTTAAAGTGGTTTATAGGTGTTTTTTAAGGGTTTATATTGATTTTATATGGGTATAAAAGTGTCTTTAGGGGGTTTTAGTGGTTTTTGAAGGGTTTATAAGTGTTTTTAGGGTTTTTAGTGGTTTTTAAGGGTTTATAATGATTTTTTAGGAGTTTATAAGTGTTTTTAGGGGGTTTTCGTGATTTTTAAGGGTTTATAGTGGGTCTTGAGGGGTTTATAAGTGTTCCTATGGGTTTTTAGTGGTTTTTACGGGTTTATATTGGTTTTTAAGGGGTTTATAAGCTTTTTAAGGGGTTTTTGGTGGTTTGTAATTGTTTATAATGATTTTTGAGGGCTTTATAAGTGTTTTTAGGGATTTTTAATGGTTTTTAAAGGATTATAATGGTTTTTGAGGTTTATAATTGTTTTTAGGGTTTTCTAGTGGCTTTTAAGGGTTTATATTGGGTTCTAAAGGGTTTATGAGTGTTTTTAGGGGTTTATAGTAGTTTTTGAAGTGTTTATAAGTGTTTTTAGTGGTTTTTAACGGGTTATAGTAGTTTTTTAGGTGTTGATTGGTGTTTTTAGGGTGTTTAGTGGTTTTTAAAGGTTTATAATGATTTTTTAGGGGTTTATAACTGTTTTTAGGAGTTTTTCGTCGTTGTTAGTGGGTTTTGAGGGGTTTTTAAGTGTTTTTATGGGTTTTTAGTGGTTTTTAAGGGTTTATACTAGTTTTTAAGGGGTTTATAATATTTTTAAGTGGTTTTTGGTAGTTTGTAATTGTTTGTAGTGNTTTTTGAGGGGTTTATAAGTGTTTTTCGGGGTGTTTTGTGGTTTCTAAGGGTTTGTAGTTATTTTTGTGGGGTTTTTATAGTGGTTTCGAATTCGCAGTAAAGGCCATGCTTACGAAGGTCTCTCGTACGTTGCCCGGGTTCCATTTGTCATCGTTGACCTCTTAAACTTCGAGAAATAAAAGTTGACGTGGAAAACCGAACAGCGTGGGTTCAAGTTGGGGCAACCCTCGGTGAACTTTATTACACGATTAGTTGGGCTGTAAAATGTGCGCGGTGAA
Source organism: Vigna radiata var. radiata (assembly GCF_000741045.1). NCBI lineage: Eukaryota > Viridiplantae > Streptophyta > Magnoliopsida > Fabales > Fabaceae > Vigna > Vigna radiata. Next base: position 9,877,181 of record NC_028360.1, read on the forward strand.
AGGTCTGTTTTCATAATGTGTTCTGTAAAAGGTATGTTTTCATATTGTGCACTGTAAAATGCCTACTTAGAACTCACTATGATAGGCTTTATCCATGGCTCTGATACCATGTTACAAAAGAAGAAAGAATGAAATATTGTATTTCTTATTGAATGATAAGGAGAGAATGCAATTGATATATATAATTGTTCAGAGCAATATAAAAAAGGAATATAAGTATAAAAATATATGAATATAAATGTACAAATATGAAGAGAGAATAAAATAATTTGAATAGTTATTGTTCTTTTATTTTCATTCACACCTTCTTCAGCAGATACTCATGAAAAGTTTCTTCAATGTTATTATAGTTATCCCCATAACACCAACTCAATCTCCAGTGTTCTTTACACCCAAACAAACTCTTCATATTCCTATGTTGTAAATGCTACCATGCAAAATTTTAGGTTTTCCGACTCAAAAAAACCCCTTGTCATCGTGACACCACTGGTTATTTCCCACATTCAAGCCACAATAATATGTTCCCAACGCCATGGCCTGCAGATTTGAACTCGCAGCGGAGGCCATGATTACGAAGGTCTCTCGTACGTTGCCCGGGTTCAATTTGTCATCGTTGACCTCTTAAACTTTCGAGAAATCAAAGTTGACGGGGAAAACCGAACAACGTGGGTTCAAGTTGGGGCAACCCTCGGTGAACTTTATTCCACGATTAGCCGACTTGTAAAATGTGTGCGGTAAAAGGTCTGTTTTCATAATGTGCGCTGTAAAAGGTTTGTTTTCATACTGTGCGCTGTAAAATGCCTACTTAGAACTCACTATGATAGGCTTTAGCCATGAGAGTTTAAGGTTTAGCATTTAGGGTTAGGTTTTAGGATTTAGGGTTTAAGGTTTAGGATATAAGATTTAGGATTTAGGGTTTTGGGCCTAGGGTTTAGAGCTTAGGTTTTAGGGTTTCGGATTTAGGGTTTAGGCTTTAGCGTTTAGGGTTTAGACTTTAGGGTTTAGGGTTAAGGTTTTAGGGTTTAGGGTTTAGCGTTTAGGGTTTATGCTTAGGATTTAGGATTTAGGGTTTAGGATTTAGTGTTTAGAGGTTAGGGTTTAGGTTTTAGTGTTTAGGGTTTATGGTTTAGGGTTTATGATTTAGGGTTTAGGGTATAAGGTTTAGGGTTTAGGGTATAGGGTTTAGAGTTTAGGGATTAGGGTTTAGGGTTTAGGTTTTAGGGTTTAGGGTTTAGGGTTTAAGGTTTAGGGTTTAGGTAGGGGCTAGGTGGGGGAAGGTGTGCAAGGGCTAGTGGCCTTGCTAGGGGGGTGCTCTAAGGGGGCTCTTGGGTCCTTTAAGGGCTCTAGGGTTTAGGGTTTAGAATTTAATGTTTAGGGCTTTGGGTTTAGAGTTTTTGGTTTAGGGTTTTGGGCTTAGGGTTTAGAGCTTAGGGTTTAGTGTTTAGGGTTTAGGCTTTAGCGTTTAGGGTATAGGGTTTAGGGTTTAGGTTTTAGGGTTTAGCGTTTATGGTTTAGGGTTTAGGATTTAGGATTTAGGGTTTAGGGTTTAGGGTTTAGGGTTTAGGGTTTATGGTTTAGGGTTTAGGGTTTAGAGTTTAGGGTTTAAGGTTTAAGGTTTAAGATTTAGGATTTAGAGATTAAGGTTTTGGATTTAAAGTTTAAGATTTAAGGTTTAGGGTTTAAGTTTTAATTAACTTTATTTTTTAAGAAATAATAACATGTTATCTAATTTGAAATTATTCGATGAACAAAATTGCTAATTGTTTTTGTAGAACAAGTACTTTAACTAGCTTTTTAAAGAAAGTTTAACTTTTAAAAAAGTGGACTTAAAAGTAAAAAAAAAAATTATAATAAATAAATAAATAAGTCAAATTTATATTTAGTAGTAACACATAAGCTAAGTTTAACTGAAGTCAAATTTGCAATGTTTCTACTAGGTCATTTTTTTACTTATAGAAACAATGTTGTTAATAGTAATGATATAGTGTTTATGAGAGAAAAATATGATTAGTTTTGCTTTAAATATATATATATATATATATATATATATATATATATATATATATATATATATATATATTTTTGTTAGGTTTAACATTATTTTACATAATATTTGCTTCTCTTACATAAGAAAAGTAATGGAAATATTATTTTGAATATATGGAAATATTAAAATTTTCATTATGATTATCATTTCAAGAATTTCTTCTTAACACCAATTAAAATACAAATAAAGAAATCTTGATGATTTAGATGTTGATCATTTGTTACTTGTTAACTACTATCTATAATAGCAGTTAAGTCAACATATTTTCCCTAATAATATAAATGTATTCATTGTATAAAGGACTGTAAATTAAACATTTTATTTTCCCATAAGTAAAAAAATATATATTAAAAGGATCCTTTTAATATATATATTAATAACATAAGATATTATTATTTAAAATATAATTAAACTATGAAAAAGACATCACAAAACTAATAACATCCATATAAAAGATGAATTAATCACGAACCAAATTCAATAATAATAATAAAAACATGAAAAAATAATAAAAGTCTAGAAAACAAAAAACAAACAAGTTATAATCAATTCATTTAATTTTTTATCAAGTTTTGTTATACAAAAGTGTCATTAAATAATATTTTTTTAATCTTTATAAAAAGTATTATGTAATCTTTTTGGAATATGTTGTCAATGGTGACTTATAAGAAATTTTGGCTAAAAGATACTCATAACGGTTGATTTAACATATTTGTGTGTATATTTAGTGAACAAATCAATTTCTGCATAACTTTTATCTTATTTTATCCTCAAGTTTAGCATGTTTTCTAGTTTTTTTGTGTTTTATTTAGTATACGCTTGTTTTTACCTCTAATCTCTTTGTTTGAGTGTACGAAATAAATGAATAGGAAGCAATTCTAGTGGAGGAAAACAAGCAAGAACTCAAGAGAACATGTTTTGGGACAAGAAAAGATCAATTGGAAGCAAATACCCATGTTGGACGCCTTTGGAGCAAGTAGATCTGCAAAGAAAGAGAAAAAGATGCAGTGCAGAAAAATCAGGCCAGGGCCCCCCAAAATGGGGTTGAGCCCCCCATAAGGGGGCTGAGTGTGACACCCGGGCACTGACGACGCCGGAGAGTGATCGCCGGTGCAAGAGGCATGGTGCAGGGGGCACAGACAAGGAGCGGCTCCAAGCAGGCTTCCAGTGGAAGGGGTACATGGACGAATTGAACATACACCGGAATGAGAGAGATCTAGAGACTGTATAGGTATGAGACTATACGGTTGAAGGATAGCTTAAAGGAATTGATTTGGCTACTCATATCAACAAATGCATTTGCTTTTCGGTAGCCTAACCCATAAGAACTCCATAGTTAAGCGTGCTTAACCTGGAGTAATTTGGGATGGGTGACCTTCTGGGAAGTTTTCCCGGAAAGTGTGTGAGTGAGGACAAAGCACACTGGAAAGCCACTAAGCGCCCTAGAAGGGGGCTAGGCGCCCTTTGACTCGCTGTCCTTGAACAATCCTGGGGCCTAAGTGCCCTAGAGGGGGGCTGGGCACGACTTTCGCTGATGTGTCAAAATGAGTTATTTAAACATGGGGCTCGCGATTTTTTGGGTATTCTTCTCCTCCTACACTTCATTCTTCACCTAGAGAATTGGGAGAGGCCCTTGGAGGATGTTTGGGGTGTTGGGAAGCTCTCTCACTCCTCCTTGGGTCTTCAAGCTTCATCAATGGTGATTTCGCCCCTTTTGGGTTAAGGAAAAAGACGGGTCATGAATTGGAGATGGAATTGCAAAGGGAAGGCGCACATGGAGCATGGAGCAATTGCCAAGAACCTTGGGAAAAGCTTTGCATCTTCTCTTTGGTTCCAATTTCTTCCCTATCTCTTATATTTTATGAACCCTAAGTTCTCCACCATGGAGAGTTTTTCTTATTTGTTGAGATTAGATGTAATAAACTGAATCTTGTGTATTTTGTGATGTTAATACATATGCTTTTCCATTTCAATGTTAGTATTTGATTTCTATGCTTAATGCTTGCTTTGGAACTACTAGGGGATAGGAGCTACTAGAGGCTAAGAGTACTACGAGGGCTAAAGGGCTGTTAGGGGGCTACTAGGGAGAGTTCTAAAGCCTAAGGGTTACGCTATGGGCTACTCTAGGGGTTATTAGAGGGCTAGAGACTACTAAGCGCTAAAGGCTAAGGGCTAATGGGCTAATAATGACTTCTGGACTACCTTATTTAAATTTATGCATATATTGTTTGGTTTAACATTATTTTACATAATATTTGTTCTATTTTTTTCACTTTTGTCTTTTGTGCATAAGAAAAATAATGGAAATATTATTTTGAATGTATAAAAATATTAAAATTTTCAAATTCATTATGATAGTCATTTCAAGAATTGTTTCTAGCACCAATTAAAATACAAATATAGAAACCTTGATGATATAGATGTTGATAATTTGTTACTTATTAAGTATTATCTATAATATCAGTTAAAGGATTGCAAATTAAATATTTTGTTTTCTTTTTAGAAATTAATATATATATATATATATATATATATATATATTAATAACATAAAATATTATTATTTAAAATATAGTTAAACTATGAAAAAAAGTCACAAAACCAATGACAAGATGAATCAATCCCGAACCAAATTCAATAATAATAAAAGAAACATGAAAAAAATAATACAAGTTTAGAAAATAAAAAACAAACAAGTTTCAAAATTTTATTTAGTGATTATAAATTTATAAAATCTAATTTATCTTAAAATATTCATTAAAATAGTATATTTTATAATGAAATATTTAAATTTTCTTAAACATAATTATAACTAATAATTTATGCAAATTAGTTATAATCAATTTATTTAATTTTTTATCAAGTTTTGTTATACAAAAATATCATGAAATAATATTTTTGTTAATCTTTATAAAAAGTAATATGTAATCTTTGTGGAATATGTTGCGGGTGTGATTTACAGAAAGTTTTGGTTAAAAGGTACCAGTGCTCTATATAAAATTTTATAAAGATGACAAATTTAATATATATATATATATATATATATATATATAATTTAGAGCTTTTTATAATTTTTATGAAGAAAAATATTTGATTGATAAGTTAATTAATTTAATTTTTTATATAAAAAGTTTAATTTTGAATTTTTATGTATTTTTTATTTATTTTTATAATAAATATAATTTATTTATATTTCATAAAATATAATTTTTATTACGATCTTATGTACTTACTTTTTTAATAAATTTTTATATAATAATAAAGGGTTAAGAAATTTTGAAATTTTTAATAAATAATTATTTATATTAATAATAATTAATTTTTTTTTACATAAAATTCATATTTAGAAGTAGTGACTTTCTCAAACCTTTCACATGCTTGCAATTGGAACCAATGTTTAGCAAAGTAAACCAAAATATGCAATTTTAACCCTAACATATATAAAACAAAAGCAAAAGTTGCCCCTCACAAGATTATTTAATGAATGCATTCAATAGATATAATATTAATATTTTTATAAAAATGAGTACATTTTCAATTTAAAACTAAATTATACATAAATCGAAAAAATTAAAAAGGTTAAATTTTTAACAGCATATATATATATATATATATATATATATATATATAATTACATTTATTTTATGCTAGAGGATTAACATTATATTTGAGGTTAATAATAGGGTTGAAAAAATAATATGTAAATAGGATCTTACTATAACTTATAAGTAAACTATTAAAGATTACTCGTTATTGACAACAAATAACCTATATATTTTTATTAAACACTAATTGAATTAATGAAAGAGTTTATTAGGTTAAATAGCTCATAGCAATTAACATTGGGGTGCCTTTAAGCCTCCTTAAAATACTACTTAAAAACTTCAAAAACTTAATTATTAATAGTCGATTCAAAAAACAGTTTATTTCAAATAAAAAAAAAATAGTTCAATTCGAGCTTTTGATAAGAAATATATTTGAAATTGTAAAAGGAATATACATAACTAATCCAAGCAAAATCTGTGAAGTACCAATTACAGTAGAAACAGTCCTAAAATGGTAGAGAGATGATTTAGGTTAAAGGTGGAGATTTTATGCTATTTCTTTAACACAAATAAACCTTTTCTTGATAAGTTCAGTTAATTAAATAAGAAAGTGCTAAACATCTTGATCTCATCATCTTGATTATTCAATTGATTAAATTATTCAGTAGATTAGTCGTACCAAATTAAAAAATGAAAAAAGAAACTCTGTTTTCATGTCTTCTCTTTCGAATATTACTTCATCCGTGAATGTCTAAGAAGGGCATGTATAATTTCTGTTATCTGAATCTTTCTTTCATCTGATGCACATACAGCTATTTCTCTGAATGATCTGAAGCCACTGTTTCATTTGCCAAAGGAAGCTCAAGATTGGTATAAGGCTAAAGTCAATGGTTGTGGGGATATCCTTCTTTGTCCTATTTTCATCCACTCTGAGTCTAGCTTTTCTACTCTCAAAATGGTTCTCAAAAGGTCAAACAAAAAATGTTCCAAAAGGGTCTCTGGGGTACCCTATCATCGGAGAGACCCTTAGTTTTCTTAAAGCACAGAGACAAGACAAGGGTTCTGAATGGTTGGAAGAACGGATATCTAAGTATGGTCCTGTCTTCAAAACCTCCTTAATGGGGTCCACCACAGTGTTTGCAATTGGACAAGCAGGAAACAAGTTTATCCTTGGTTCACCAGATGATGTGCTTTCTGCTAAGAAACCCATCACCCTGAAAAAGATATTTGGAAGACAAAGCTTAGTTGAACTCACAGGACACAGGTACATAATCTTCAACTCTAACTCACTGATGCAGCTAAGGTTGTTTCTTTCTATTATTTAGATGAGTGTCAAATTAATCCTTATATGATGATGATGATCTTGATTCAAATAAGGTGTTTTTTGTCTGGATGAATGGATTATGAATGGTTGAATAGTAATGGATAAAAGATTTTGGAATGGTATGATTATTTGGATAGCTCATTGTACTGTGATACAAATACTGTTATAAAGGAAATTTCTGGTGGTCCTTGTTTCAGTTTCTGAGAGAAATGATTTTGAAAAAGTTGAGGTTAAAAAGACTTATTTGTATTTGGGATGATATTTTTAAAGTGAGTTTGAAGGAAATGATTTTGTTTGAATGGTAAAGTAAATAAACCACTTTACATGTGTAAATATCTATATTTGCAGGTCTCAACCAAAATCATTTCATGTCTAAGAAATTTTGTACTCCTCTCAAAATTATTTCTGCTCACCAAAAAATTTATTTTCAAAATCCTAAAAAGAAATAGCCAAAATAGAATCAATTTCTTCTTGGATAATCAAATAGTTTGATTTCCAACATGGTTTTCAGAAGTGATAAACAGACTATATAGTTCACCTTTTTTTTTTCTGGTGGCTGTGTTAATGTTTCATGCAGATACAAGTTAGTGAAGGGGGAAATGCTGAAATTCTTGAAACCCGAATGCCTTCAGAAGTATGTAAAAAAGATGGATGAATTGGTGAATGCTACATTACTGAGAGAACTGACAGAGAAAGAAACAATGGGAGTTGTGGTGTTGATGAAGAAACTGTCCTATGATTTATCATGCAATATATTGTTTGACATTAAGGATGAGCACACCAGGGAGGCTTTGTTTGTGGATTTCACTTTGGCATTTAAAGCAATTCATTCTCTTCCCATCAATTTCCCTGGTACCACATTTTGGAGAGGCCAAAGAGCCAGGGCAAGAATTGTTGACAGAATGGTTCCTATTTTGAACAAAAGATGGGAGGAACTGTCTAAAGGAGTCTTAAGCTCTACCAATGACATGCTTTCTGGCTTGCTTGCACTAAGGGATGAAAATGATCAACCTCTAGCACATGATTTAATTGCAGACAATTTTATATTTTTACTTGTTGCTAGTCATGACACATCTGCCACTCTCATGAGCTTGATGATATGGAAGTTATCTAGAGATCCAGAAGTTTACAAAAAAGTTTTACAAGGTACCACTTTTACACTATGATGTGCAGTCCAAAAGTAAGAAGGAAATCAATGGACCCTTAGTCCTTTCAGTTGTTTTACTAAATGCTTTTATGCAGAACAAATGGAAATCATAAAGCAAAGGGAAGGAACAGAAGAGAGACTAACATGGGAAGAGATTCAAAAGATGAAATATACATGGAGACTGGCTGAGGAACTGATGAGGATGATCCCTCCCTTGTTTGGCAGCTTTAGGAAAGCAGTTAAAGATACTAGCTTTCAAGGATATGACATACTAAAAGGGTGGCAGGTGATATTTGCATCCTCAAAACTTCATAAATCATTGTTTTTTTTTTTCGGACAAACTTTAATGTTAAATTGGTTGTTTGGTCAGGTGTATTGGGCAGCATATGGAACCCATATGAAGGATGATATATTTGAGAATCCAGAGAAGTTTGACCCATCTCGTTTTGAGAATCCGACAAAGCCAATTCCACCTTATTCTTACCTTCCATTTGGTGCAGGGATTCATTACTGCATAGGAAACGAGTTTGCCAGGATTGAGACCTTGACAACTATTCACAACTTTGTGAAACTGTTTGAATGGTCTCAAGTAAACCCAGAGGAACCAATTACCCGTCAACCAATGCCATATCCATCCATGGGTCTCCCAATTAAGATCAAACCGAGATCTAATATGCCTTGATCCTCTTCTTGTACACTGCATCCTTTCCTTATTATTGTAGTTATCACTGTGATCAATGCTAATATTCTCTCTTCTAAATTGTTGATATGTTTTTTTCTGTTGTGGGAGATTCTACTATATATATAACTACAACTATACATATATATATATATATATATATATATATATATATATATATATATNTATATATATATATATATATATATATATATATATATATATATATATATATATATATATATATATATATATATACCACTATCATTGGTTAGTAATTAATATCACAATTAAAGACAAAAATGTCAAACTCGTTTGAAAGAAACATCAAATGTAAAAACCATGTGGGAGAAAGAACTAGCCAGCAACATATATTTGGCAAAAATATTGATCGAAGAAGGCACTATATTTAGCCGGCATTAACAAGCTTTCAATATAGAAACATTTTCTCATTCATCAATTTGATCCATGCAATTTGAACAACTTGTATTCGTCATTTAGGATAACTAGGGAGTTACCAGAGAATGGGATGCTGGCAGACAAGAAAGTTGGCGATTATTTTTATGCCAGACTTTGGCAGTTATTTATGCCAGACACAATGATAAAAAGCAGAAGATATACTTTCAGGAAAATGAAATTTTAACACCAATTTTTTGACACTATTTTGACATTGCATACGTGTCAAAATGTGATTGGACGATTTCAAATTTTACAAAAAAACTTTGATTTTTTTCTTCCAAATATGCCCTTGTCTCACTTTTTTTAATTTGAAATTGTCCAACCACGTTTTTTACACGTGTGCAGTGTCAAAATAGTGTCAAAAATTGGTGTCAAAATATCATTTTCCATATAATATAAACCTTTAAATTCAAATAGAATGAACAAATAGAGTGAAACAATGGTATAAAACAATATCAGATAAAACAAACTCGGAAAAAACACATTACCATGAGGCACTATATTAATTATAACATATGGTAGTACACTAATATTTCTTGTTGGTTTCAAAGAGGGAGGTTGTAATGAGCTGAGAAAGGAGAATGAGTTGCAGACATGACAAAGGAGGCTTCAGTGCTGGCAATGGAAAGAGGAGTCCTTCTAATTCTTGAGGAGGCCATGCTATGGTGACCATAGCCTCTGTCACCACTCCTTCTTGGTCCTTTCTCAGCCCATATAAGCTCAGCATGCTTCAATGTGCTTGGATACCTCCAGCTGCAACACCCTACCATCCCTGCCCTTTCTATGTACCTGTGTCAAAATAGTTTATCATGTTATATTAAGTAGAAAATATAAAAATCCATAATTAAATTATGATATAAAAGTCTAAAATTATGGCCAATATAAATTCTTCTAGGTTTAAAGAGCATATATATGGCTAGCAAGTTAAATCACGTGGTGGCTAATTAACATTTACTTTTCTAGATGTGTTTGATTTAGAACAATTTTTGCATGCATGGTTTCTTCGTTGTCTACAATAGAATTGCTGTTTTCTTGCAGCATTTTCAAGTAAAACAGTTCATTTGGATATCATTACCTTTGGCTGAATCTCAATCCAAGACACTCAATGCACTTTCTTCCTTCTGTCATTTCTCCCATGCCTATTTCCACACACTGCCTGCAATAAACCCTACCACATACCTGCATACCCCAGAAACATCTTAACATAAACCTTATGTATCATATATTAGCTAAGTTCAACTTTACTCAATTATACAGTCCCTTCTGAAAAATGTAAGAGTTTGTAACTTGTTGTAAATTATGCATGGTACTCCAATTTTCTGTCAGAAAAAAATTTCATTTTTCCATGCATTAATCCTCTTAATTATTTCAAAAACCTTACACTGTGATCTATAAATCAGAGAAACTGACGTAAATATGAAAAGGAAAAGGCAGAAAAATGTGTGAAATCTTAAAAAAACACAATATATCAGTGTAATTTACTTAGACAATTTCATTATCTAGTTACTGAATTATATATAATGCGCATGCAAAGACATACCAGGCATCTAGTTCTGAAAAGATAAACATAGTTACTGCAAATGGTGCAAATACTAGAGTGAGGAATCCCTGGCCTCCTTCGTCGACCAGATCCACCTTTACCAGAAGCAAAACTCTCACCACTCTTCATGCCATCATAGCTCATGCTATACTCACTGGCCCTGCTAATTTGAGCCCTTGCAGCACTACCACTTGCATGGTTAAAATGTCCCCACGACAAGTCACCAGCTCCGTGGCCAAAATCATGATGCTGATAGTGATGATTGTGGTTGAGTCCCTCCAAGCCCTTTCTGAAGTCAAGGCTAGGCACAGTGGAAAGAGAAGGTGAAGGTGAAGATGAGGGTACCTTTGTGGGGTTCTTGTTAGCTTCAGAAACACGTTCAGTCGTGGGCATTGTATTGTTTGTGTGGTGTGAGGAAACGACATTGGCTAGGTCTTGAAAGGTGAGGTTAACAGATTCATCAGGGATTCCTTGGTACAGTTCTTCAAGTCCTAGTTTTGGCTTTGCCTGCAGAGTGTTCATGTGATTATCTGCCATTGGGATGAGAGAATGAAGTGATGATGATTGACAGAAATATTTAAGGAATGGGAAGAGAAGGTAAAAGCTCTGACAGGCTTGTTTATTACGTCCATTCAGAATAATGACAATCATATGTAGCCAAACTGTGTAAGGCCGGTCGAGAATAAATCAGGAAATAAGGTTACATATGTAAACATCTGTACATACTTCTAAAATAGAAAAATAAAAATAAAAAACGAAATTAACTTAATTTAAAAGTATTTACGTATAAATACTAAAAAATTACAATATTAAAAAAATTGTATAAATTTTTAGTATAATTTTTTTATACATTTTCTAATAGAGTGGTGATAATTTCAAGGTTGAGATTAAATAACAAATGTGGGTGTCAATAGCAGTGGTTGTGTTGGTCATTAGTAGCCGCTTTTTGGTAATGGGAGACTCTCACGTTTGTTTTTGAGCCATGTTATTGGAAACCTCAAAGTTATTGTCTAAATCCCCCAACCAAAAAGACAAAAATACAGTTTTGGTATTTAGTTAAAATTATTTGTTATGAAGACATGTCTTGTTAACACAAGGGAACATGTTATTTTAATTTTTATAAGGGGTCAATAACAAAATTTACTTATATATAATAATTAAAAATATTTTTACCAAAATTTGACACAATGGAAATATTCTTTTTGTTATATATTTTGAATTCATATGTTATATATTTTGAATTTATACGTTTAATTATGTGAACCACCTATCTATTTTAATCACAGAACCCTAATCTCATTTTACATGGCACACACTTTTCACTTAGTTTGGATGTTTAACTTTAAAAAAAAAATCCTATGCTACTTAAACAAACCTTAATAGAAGCTTTAAACAAACCTACACTACATGATCGAATACAATGGCCTAAATTTCTAAACTACTCTTCAATCCATGCTTCATGATGGATCCAGTGATAGTCCATAAGGTAGAGTTGACACCATCTTCAAGGATGACTTTCACTCTCTTGAAAGTGCTTGACCATGACTAAGGGATTTGCCATCATTCCCTCCTTCTTGAAAATGATTTGCCCTCAAATCTTCAACATGGAATAAGACAAACTTCCTTATCTTCTTTGGAGTTTTTTGTGTGCTTCTCCACCGGGGTCAAATACCCATTTTATAACACAAGTTAGAACAAATGTTATAACAGTATATGAAGGATATAACTCCCAAGAAAGATACACCTTGAATTAAATGAGTGATTAAGGTCTTGGAAAGTAGTAGCATGTTTCTTGAAGATCTTATTCCCAACACAAGGATCCTTGGGGTGTTTTCTTTCCATGCTTCTAGAGGAAAATGGTAAGGAGACCTTTACATCTTTACACAATCCTTTGGCCCTTAACATCATAATTTACTTGTTGGAGGGCTCTTGAGACTTGTGCATCATGCTTTGACACTTAGAACAAAACAAGTCTTTTATTTTCTTTTTACCTTTTCCTTTTTCTATTTATTTTTCTATTTTCTTCCTCATTTGCGCTTAATCCTCTTCCACCTGAGAAGGTGTAGGAGGATAAAGTACAAACTTCCTTTTATTACGAGTGATGATTATCTCATTGGCGTGGCCATTATGTAAAGATTCTTTATCAAAAAGCCAAGGCCCTCCCAACAAATGTGACAAACATCCATAGGTAATATGTCACATAACACTTTATCTTCATAATTCCCTATGGATAACTTAACCATCACTTGTTGTTCTACCTTCAACTCTCAATCTAGATAGACCTCTACATCTCCTTTCCATGAAAATGAGGAAGGTCCACCCTAATCTCTCTAGGAGGGTTTTCCCTTTCATGCTTTCTTCTCCATGTATATGGTGGAGGTTGATAGTATTGATTAAGAATCATACTATCTACCTCTTGGTGAGAGTGAGTGTGTGTAAGTTAAATTGGAGTCCTTGAACTCCTGCTAGTGTGACTCCTACTTCTACCTTTACTCTTTCTTTTCTTTTTTGGTTTTCTCTTGTTTAGCATTGAGAATTCTAAGTTCCTAATCCAATTTAGCAATATATTATTCTCTTTCCATCTTCAAAATAACTTTTTGCTTTTGACAAATTTTTAGTGACTTTAGTTCTTTGGCCAAGTTTTTCAAAGTAGGCTTGACCTAATCACTAGAGTCACTACCAATTTCAAAGGATGTGGTCTTAGACATTTGTTGAGACTTTGGCAAGTGTACCAAATCGTTCAAGTAATAAAACTGGTAAGACCAGGTATCGTTTTCCCAAGAGACTTGTGCAACACATGACAATTATTCCTTTTATAACTCAATTAGACATCAAAGTGCACAAAAACAACACAAGAAACTCTTTTTGGTATTTTATCAAACAGTTGGTGTGCAAGGAATTTAACATAGTGTATTTACAATTTGTTAAGACTAGAATTCATCCATTTCATTCTCATGCATTCACAAACATCTCAATTCCATCCAATAAGTATTCAATTTCAATTCTAGGTTCAATCATATTCCTCAATACTTCAAGAACCACAATTCATGCCATGGGTGATCAAGCTACAACAAGCATTAAGCATAGAAATCAAATACTAACATGAATTAGAAAAGCATATATCATTAACATCACAAAATACATGAGAATTCCATGTTTTACAACTAATCTCAACAAATAGGAAAAGCCCTCCATGGAGGAGAACTTAGGCTCTATAAATTGAAGAGATAAGGAAGAAATTGGAACCAAAGAGAAGATGCAAAGCCTTTCCCAAGGTTCTTGACAATTGCTTCATGCTCCATTTGCGCCTCCCCTTCGCGTCTCCATCTCCAATTTGTGACCCATCTTCTTCCTCAACCCAAAAGGGGCAAAATCACCATTGAAGAAGCTTGAAGACCCAAGGAGGAGTGGGAGAGCTTCCCAACACCCCAAATAGCCTCCAAGGGCCTCTCCCAATCTCTCTAGGTGAAGAATGAAGTGTAGGAGGAGAAGAATCCCCAAAAATCGCAAGAACCATGTTTAAATAACCCATTTTTGACACATCAGCGGAAAGTCGCGCCCAGCGCCCC
>NC_028360.1:9891772-9900623 GCF_000741045.1 Vigna radiata var. radiata
GTTCTTGCTTGTTTTCCTCCACTAGAATTGCTTCCTATTCCTTTATTTCACACACTCAAATATAGAGATTAGAGGTAAAAACAAGCATATACTAAATAAACACAAGAAAACTAGAAAACACACTACAAGTGAGGATAAAACAAAGTAAAAGCTATGAAGGAGTTGATTTTGCCACTAAAATGATGCTTAAATAATGGTAAGAATTAGCATTATCAACATTCTCAAAGTTTAAAAAAAAAAATGCAATGCAACAAGCAAGTTACTTAGAATTTCAAAAGAAGTTCCCTAGGAGACTTAAGGAAGTAAAAGATGCTCAAGTTCACTTCCAGGTAAGGGAGGTGAATCACAAAGGATTGCTTAAGAACCAAGCCTTTCTTAGCCAAAGTTTACCTTAGGTACTCTTACACCAAACTTCTCAAAAGGAACAAAAATTGAAATAAAGTAGACACACACTAAGTTACCACAATTAAGGAAAGCAATAAATTTACACTATACAGCCTAATGATGAATTAGAATGAACTTTGGTTCCCTATAACCCACCAACTACAAATTTTGCTTAATTAATTAAATGTCCAATGTTCTTGTTAGGACAATCCCCTAACAAGTCGAAAATACAAATCCAAAAAGGAAAACAACTAAAATTTTACAATTCAAAGAAAATACACACAAATTTCTCTTTCTCACCAAGTGTATACTCTCTTGTCTTGTATTTTAAACCAAGACTTCAAGCTTCCCTTCAAGGCCTCCTTCACCTTTGGATATTACTTACTTTTTGGGTTGTCCTCCCAATGTTCCTCACGATTTTAACCATCCAAAGACCTACACCACAAGTTAACAGCACTAAAGCCAAAAGGCGTCCAAGGAAAAAGAAAGAAAAGGTCTAAAGTAAACAAAGGCCCTTCAAAAGGAGTTTTACTTCGACAAAACCATGAATGTTTAGAAGACAAACAAGTAGTTAAATGGTAAGAAAGAAATGTTATTACTAGAAAAGGAGTCACCTAAAGAAAGGCACTAGAGTAGATCACAAAAATAAAAAACTATTAGAAAATCATAAGGTGCTTTTGTCGTTTTGCAAGCTAGAGAAAACGGTACACTAAGGCAACCTTTTTAAATCATCATAGCTGCTGGACTAGCAGGTCTGGGAAATGAAAATCAGCACCAAAATCAACATCAAAGTGTTCACACAAAGTTGGTTAAAAATGGTACATGCATGTGCTTTCACTTTTTGCTTTTGTTATTTGTACTTTTTGTCTACTTTTCTTTTGTACATTGTCTCTTTTTTTTTTTTTAATTTTTAGCACAAACACACATCAAATCAGACCTCAAAATGTTTTATCAAGTTTGATGATCATACAAGTTTATTACACCAAAATAAAGACAAACCTACTAGAATTAAGTATAACATGAAACACAAAAAAGTGACATAATGGAAACTTAACTGTATAAACTTGTTCATGATCTAACAACAAGTATGAACTAAAATATATAAAATAAAACCACTCAAAGGCACAAATACAAATTAGTTTTTAGAAATGACCTCAACATATATTTTTGATGATTTTCAAAGTTTTAACTAGGAAATAGAGACATCAAAAGGACTAAACATGAATCTAGGCAACATGGAATGATTTGAAACTTAAAATGACTCAAACAAACATATATTGACCAAACAAAACAGTAAGGAATGAATTAAAAAAAGAAAAGGCATAAAATAGTAACCAAAGCTACCAAAACAAAACTTGAAAAATGCTAATGACAACATTTTGACAACTTTGACATTTGTTGAGTGTTTTACTCATAACTTTCTCAACAAAACTCCAAATTAAATGATCTTTTTGTTGGAAACCAGACTCAAAGGGCTTTCATTTGACTATTAGTACATATTTTTTGGACAACTAAGCTACATGTAGTTTAAGTTTGAAAATCGTCATAGTTTACCGCTAAAACAAATTATAGATGAAAAAAAATACAAGACAAGTAAGGAAGTAAGATCAACAAAACGGAATAATAAAGGATAGATAAGGACAAAAAAACTTAGCTCTTGAAGAACCAAAACTCTTTATACCAAATGATGACAACCTCCTTTGCTAGGTTGGGCCAAAGCTAGGAGATGTGCATGGAGGGGTGTTTCCTTGAATGAATGGTGCAGAAATGTGGTGGTGAATGCTCCAAGGATGATGAGCTAAGGTATGAATAGGGTAGAATCTCAAAGCCTCTAGGGGATATGGTGGTGGTGATGTAGTGTTTGGTGGTTAGGCCAACTCAAGGAGGAAGGTGACTAGAGGGGCATCATAGGTTGCTCTAGTCTTGATCTAAGATGAGTAGTATGGTAAAAAATGAACAACATAACATTACTAAACATCAAAGATGAAATACAAGGGTGGAGATACCTTTATTTAGGCCAAGGGTGTCTTTTTCTAACCTCTCACCTTTGCTCTCATTGGCCAAAAAATGAGGCCTTCTAAGGAGTGGATAACTGTCCACAAATCCTCTCCAATGATGGAAGGACATGTGGCCACTCACAAAACACAATCATCTTCATTCCTAGGGTTTCATGCGGCCATTACTAAAAGCAAAAACTCTTCACTCCTAAGGTGTCATGTGACTACCTTTTAAAAAGTAAATCCTCTCCAATGGAAGCATGACACATGGCACACACTTTCCACTTGGTTTGGATGTTTAACTTTAGAGAAAATCATATGCTACTTAGGCCTTAATATAAACCTTCATGACTGAATACAATGGCCTAAATTCCTACATTACTCTTCAATCCATGCTTCATGATGGCTCTAATGGTGGTCTACAAGATAGAGTTAACACCATATTCAAGGATGACTTTCACTCTCTTGAAAGTGTTTGACCATGGCTAAGGGATTTTTGATAAGCTTCCTTAGAGTTTCTGTTTATATCTTGTATTCCAATGGAGTTATCATCACTAACTAGGAGTTTTTATTTCTTATTCTAAAGTTGTGCAAAAGGTTGTGACTTAGTGTCTTTTAGAGAAAAAACATGGTTTCTAAGAAGTTAAGAAAAACTAATTATTTAATAGGATTTTTTGAATTTTTTAGTTTGGAATTGTTTGATTAGAGGTTACACATTGTATTTTGCTTTTGAGAATACAAAATAAACAAGTTTGATGTTGGACTTGAGACTTGAATCAAGAATTTTCTGAAATTATGGAGCGTCACTACTAAGAGGCACCAACTACTACTGAGCACGAACATAATAAATAGCTCCTAAAAGCACAACATCGAGCGACGAGACATATCGTTGCGTATAAGACGGGACTTTTTTACTTGTATTTAAATCTGGTCATTTCTACAAAATATTCATAGCAGGTTATTATCCAAATAACAATGGTTGGTTATCAAAGAACAATGTGATTATATGTTATGGGTGATAAGTTTAGTTATATGAATACTGTGATGGAAATATTAGATGATTATGTTATAGAGAATGGAAAATGAAAGGTAAATGTTCTCAAAGGGATTTCAATATAATAAATGTATAAATTGTTTGGTGTGCAAGACTGTATTTTCCTAAAGAATGGAAAGTACACTTTAATATGATTAATGTGATGTTATTATTAGAAACACTCTTTGAAGTTATTCTTAAACTTTATCATACTCTTATACTAACATAAAATAGAGTTTTAGGTGGTGAAGAGTGAAGGAGGTTCCTATACCCGGTCTAAGAATCATGGATTCATTTTATATTAAGATATAATGAATTAACCCCATTGAGAGAATTGTGGATTAAATTATGGGTTAGTCTTAAGTTAACATATTACAAAGAGTGGAAAATTTTTATAGGAAATTTCTGTTACCAATGAGGAGCATTAGTATCTTGAATCTACTTTGAAGTTTTGATGATGATAAAATCTGAAGAATTGAAGACTCTAATTGCATCTTTGTTAAACGCATTTTGTAGAAACAAATGTATAGGATAAATTGTAATGATGTAAAAACTCTTAGAAGTTTTCGTATTTAGTGAGTCATTGCGCAAATAATCGATATCTCGGGTGATAATCGATTATCACGAGCCAATTTAGAAATGAGCTGCTCACGCAAATAATCGATTATTGCACAGAATAATCGATCGTCACTGTTTAATTTAATATTGTCCAAGTCTCTAAAATAATCGATTATTACTCAGGATAATTGATTATCACATTTTGAAAACCCCATATAACGGACACAAATAATAGATTATCACTTATGATAATAGATTATTTATGGCAGTTGGGAGATGTCTTTTCAGTTTCTAACCCTGGGCTTATAAATAAGTTTTCCCACAGCTTTTAGAATTTAACTTTTCATTTGAGAGTATTAGAGCTTTGGGCCTAAGGGAAGCTCTTTGTGAGTGAAAAGGATCTATGCCATTTTGAGAATACAGTTTGTCTGAGGAAGTTCTCAAATTGATAGAGTGCTCTTGCCTGATATTGTGAATAGGAGAAGCTCGCACTTTGTGTGTCAAAGGTCGGAGCGATTCTCTTCAAGTTGGCAGAGTTGTTGCTTCCGATTCGTGTGTCGAAGGAAGCTCTTCTGGTTCATTTGTCGAAGGAAGTTACTCACTGCATTCTTTCGGTTCGTTTGTCAAAGGAAGGTGTTTTCTATTCTATTCTCATTTCATTATCTTGTAATCTGTACAACTGATTTTAGTGAAAACGTTAATCACTTTTTATAGTGATTAACAACTGGACGTAGATTCTTTTGAATCGAACTAGTATAAAAATTCTCTGTGTGATTTTTTTTCTCTTCCTTGCACTCTTTAAATTTTTAGCACACCATATGTTTGATAAATTTTCTGCAAGAAAATTAATTTTCAAAAACAGACTATTTTAACTTGATTTGTGACCGAACACGCTTTCTGCTATCTTACTTTTATTCCGCTGCGCGACTCTGTCCACGATACCAATTGTATCTGATATCGACAATTTCCACAGATGCCCAACTTCTAGTGTCTAAGCAATTGCGTCAATATGGAAATTGAGTCTAGTAATAGCTTTAGTTTTGTGTCTATAAATGTGTGATGATATGTGATAGAGGACTATCCCTTAATCCTATAAAAGAAAAACTTCAGGAAGAGTCATTGTAATTCAAAGGATCTAGAGCAAACAGTTGCAAGGCAAATCTCCTTGAGGCTCATGATGCTCCATAAAGATTGAAATTTAAGGGACATGAAAATCATGGCTTAGAGCATAATTATACAATATTTTAGGCAATTAAAAATATTTTTAATTTTCTTTTCATTGCAAACATTTTGTTTCTATTTTTTTTTAATTTTGGATTTATTTTGGGATCTGACATCTTTGGACTTTCTTTTAGGATTTCGTAAGTGCTTAAAACATTTGTTCCTATATATAGGGACACCAAATACACATGTAGACATTTTTGAGTCATATTATATGCATTTGCATTCTAAGAGAGGATTCTTTTAGTTGTTGGATTAGAACTTCAATTCTTATCAAAGATTAACATTTTTGTGGCGAATTTTCACTTAACTTATCAATATGTTGGATTGTGGCATCCTCATATCTGTCTTATTTCACATTATTCTCTGATTTATTTTTTTGTGTCTCTTGAGAATTCAAATTTAAGAAAGATCATACTATTTCCTAAATAGGGTCGTACTAATTTGGTCTCTGATGGAATTTAAATTGTATGTTCAATTATAGAAATATGAATGTAATTTTATTGGGCCTAATGATATTAACTTACTCTTTTCTAGTTTGTGCTATGTTTTTCTTTTCTTTTGCAATAATCATTATTTTTGACGTGAACAAAGAATGTTGTAGTTTCAAAATAAAGAAAATAAGTAGAAGTAGTAAAGTCTATAGGAAAATGAGTTTTGTCTTTATTTTGTTTTGGATGAATGTGGTTAATATGAAATATATATTGGTATTATATTCTTATTATATTTTGAAAAAACATATAATTATGAAATGTGATTTATTTCAATACTTATATGTTAAAGACAATGGTATTGTTATTGATATATTATTATGTACAAATTGCATTCTTCTCTATTGGCCAAAATTGTATTTTTTATATCAGACTTGTAAATTCGTAAGAGAATTATACAATAGCAAGATTTTTGTTAAGAAATGGACTTTAAGCCTAACTCAACCCCACTAAACCAGCTTGTAAGGTGAGGTTTGCACCCCACTTATATATTACTCTAGTCGATGTGGGACTTCCAACAAACCCCATTCACGCTGAGGTATAAACATCTCGAGCATGAGATTAGATATTAATGGGTGGTCCGATAACGACCCGAAGTGAGTGGAACAACATGCCCACATAGATCTCGCTAGGATAGACTCTAACTATAGTTCTGATACCATATTAAGAAGTGGGCTTTCAGCCTAACTCAATCCCACAAAATCGGCTTGTAAAGTGAGGTTTGCACCCCACTTATATATTATAAATTGGTTTTATCTTCATGTCGAAGTATAGACACACTAGTGCAAAACAGTGTATAACGTCACACGTTCAACGTCTAACCATTGAATAGTCAACGTTAAAAATGACCGGTGGCAATTTTGTAAACAAATGCAATTGTATGTTATTTAGAATTGTAATGCGGCGTAAAAGGATATAAAAAGTCGAATGCTCCCGCGTTAGACGTCAAAAGGTTATTGAATTCAATAAAAAATTGAGCGGGAGATTGAAAATTCATTCACTTTATCTCAGTACGTGAGACTCTCTTCTCTTCTTAAACTTTTCTAGAATGAAATTTGACGACCATGTAATCTTTCTTTCATTTGATACAAATGCATGTTAATTAACTACTTTATGTATGACTTTCGTTTGTTTTGACAGATTATTTTCGTGCTCTTGTCCTTCATAGGCGCATTCTGCTTTCTCTATCAGAGGTGACGACACTTTATTTCGATGAACCCACCTTTTGAAGGTTAGTTTTCATTTTCGTTTTGAAGAACTTATTTGTTGAACTTGTTTATTGTTTTTTTTAACTTATTTGTTGTTGTTTGGTTGAACTTGTTTGTTGTTGTTGTCGTTTGATTGAACTTATTTGTTGTTGGTTATTGTTGTTTGTTATTGATACTACACTACACGTTCATCATTCATGCTTTATAAAATATCAAAAACTTATGCATCTCATAAATATAAAATTCTCAATTTTAAAAATAACTTTAAAATTGTGTCATCTAAAAGTATTTTTTTTATATATAAAAAAGGTTTAGATTACACAATTCAGAAATTTTTTATTAACTTTTAGATGGTTTAATGCAAAAGTATTTTTTCAAATTACAAAATTCCTAATTTTTTTTTCTGATTTAGATATGTTGACTGACCAATATAAGAATCATGACCCAGTTTGTTATCTACTAATGAATAAGACATGCGACAATTTCATTATATAATGATTTCTTCCTTTTGTGTTAATATATTTTCTATTTTTCCAATTGTAAAACTGCAATTTCTAACTATTAAATTACTATTGTCTTGACTGTTTTTCTATTTAAATTTTAATAACTTATTCTTGTTTAATAATAATTAAGTGATAAATCAGTACCTAATATATTTTTCTAGAGGTGGTTGAACTTATCTGAGTGAAAATTGGTAATGAATTATTGCTTAAATGAGATAAACGATTTGAAGTATAGAGAGTTAAATTATGAAGTCTCAATCTAAGAAATTTTTGTGTTTATCTAAATAATGAATAAGAAGAAAAAGAGTGATAATCCTTTAGCCACTTTTGTGTACTGTGTATCTTTGAACTCCATGCGAAATCTATGGAATATGTTCTTTCTGTGCACACCTTCCCTTAATTCAATGTACATTTCTACTTATTCTGTCATTTGTATCTATCTTAATTCATTGTTTATTAGGTTTGAAATGAACCCTCGAATTTTTAATTAAAAAGTGGGAGCCAGCAAAACCTGTGGTCAATTACTTTTCATCTTAACTTGGTCAGTAGGAATTTAAATTATTATATTTGGTAGGTAGTGATCAATTAACTTTTGAATGCTTTACACAGTCTCAAAAATTGTAGCCTTTTTCTTAACTTTTTAACACCTAAATAATAGCTTATTTTATTTGATGACTATGTCTATGGAAAGACGTGTGTTGTTTGTTTTAATGACTAATTTTATATTATTATCTTAATTTAATTAGAATTCATTATATGAGATACATTTATAATTTTAGTATTATATTTTTCTTAAATTAAATTATAATCTATTATCTATGAGAAGTTTTGTAATTTTAAAGTAATCATATTTATATGTATTTTTTTAAAATTTTTGATACTAGTGTTGTCAGTATATAGAAATTAAGTTATATGAAATTATGAACTTTTCTTTTATAAGTATTTAGTATTTTAGTATGATAAATGTTCATTTTATATAATTGTTTTAACTATATATTTTATATCATAGCAAATAATTTGAATAATCATATAATCTTTAAAGGCTTGGTTGCATTTTCTGTTTTACTATTTATATATTTATTTTATTCTATTTATTCCAACTTGAATTAAGTCTCGCTATTATAACCATGCAAAGTAATGTTTATAAAATTAACTGTAATAATTTTAAGAGACGAGAGACTTATATTGTTACAATATTTTTAAAAATTGAGAGACCTAATTTAATCGTAAAAGAATCTGATATCATTAAAATTAAATAACTTATTAAAACTCTATAAACAGTGAGATTAAATAGGAAAATAATATAATAAAAAATTAAGCTTTAAAAATTTTAGATGAGGATTCAAAATTTTAATGAACGATAACATTTTGGAATTATATATATATATATATATATATATATATATATATATATATATATATATATATATATATATATATATATATATATATATAT
>NC_028360.1:9900695-9905748 GCF_000741045.1 Vigna radiata var. radiata
ATATATATATATATATATATATAAGATGAATGAAAATTGAAAATAGAAACAAAAATAACATAATAACTTATTTTAAAGTGATAAATAATAAGATAGATGAAAACCTAAGATGGAAACAAAGTTAACTCAACATTTGAGCTTTATGCTTTCTTAACATTTGATTTTTATGTGTAGAAGTTATATTGAGTCTTTTGCTCAATTATTTTTTTTATTATTTTATTGTCATACGGTTGTGGGATCGATTAAAAAGAGTATCCTAGGATTTATATATATTTTTTAATTTGATTGTTCAATTTATGAAGTTTTGATTTTTTTTAAACTTTTACTTAAATTATTAATGTGATTCTCATTATTGCAATTATATAGATTATTAGACATGAAAAATCATAATAGAATTTAACATTCAATTGTTTTTATTTCTACTATTTTTCAAGTTAAAAATTAAGTGGATATGATTGAGAATGAATCTAAGAAACATGAAAAATATCGATCATTTCTGATTTTGTGTGTTGAATTTCTTTTAACATTTAAATTAAGGAGGATAGATTGATATCATTTATGAACGTAATATGATAAATACCATGTACTAATTTATTAAGGTGAATACTCATGATATAACTAGGAGTTGCCTTGGTTCGACTATATATGTGTTGATATTATTAGAAAAAGTTTGGTGAATACGTGAGTGAATTTTCAATTTTTTTAGGAGTGTAGATTTTTATTTATGTCGAATTTATGAAAATTATTTATTCTTTGAAACAAGCTTAGAAGGAGGGATTTAAGAGGACTTGGATTAAAGAGTGATTTTATTTTAGTTTGTCATAGTTTGTTGAATAATAAGTGGTTTTTTGGAGTTTTAGAGGGAAATGATGCGAGCGTTAGATTTTTGTAAGCATATGCAATTAAAAAATTCATATGTTTATCATGAGAAAAATTATTCTGCTGATAAGTTAACCAATTTGACTTATATTCATACAAAAAAACTATAAGCGGTTTAATATTTTATTTTCAAGTATTTATTAGTTTTTTCATAATAAATATAATTTGTAAAATATAATTTTTATCATGAATTTGGTGTGATTTTTCATATTTTGCAATAATTTATTTTTTATTTTATTTTAATAAAATTTTATTTGAAAGCATATGATTGATATGAACTTTGAAAAGGCGTATGATTCATGAACTTTGAAATGCAACATTGTTGAAATGTCAAAATTTCACGCTTATGCCTCACATGAGCTTATTTGACAACTAATTTACAAAATGCTCTATCACTTAGGTTGTAGGAGAAATTTTACTATAAAAATGGTATTGGTAAATATTATACGACGTCAATCATCTTCTTATTGAGAATTTATATCAAGCAATATTAGTTGTTTGACACTCATTATCAAGAGAAAAATAAAATATTAGTATTGTTTACAACTCTTCACAAATTGTGTTGATTTTTGAATATTGGCTCTAAGTAGTGATAGTTGAGCCGATATTAATTTATTATTAATTTTTAGTTTAAAACAATTTAACTTTAAAATTTATTTAATTTAACATTGACTAAGATAATGTTAAATATGATTCATTTTAATATAACAATAATTTTATTTATTTTTAATATTTATTTTAGTTAACACGGTCAATATTAACATAAATACTTATTATATAGTTGCTTAAGTAGACTCTATTAACATCCAACATTAAAAGAATATTATTAGTATTCATGCCAATTTCCAAACACTAACAAAAATATTTATTTATGAAAAAAATTAAAAATAATTTTATTTATATGATTTTTTTGAGAAAATAAATCTTTTGTATTGTGTTAGAGTTTACTTATGCAATTATAATAATATTACAATTTAGACTACTTCAACTTATGTAATTTAATTGTATTGTGGGTAATGACATTAAATACTTGTTCTCTTAATTCCATTAAAAGTTATTGAAAATGAATATGAGAAATTGATGTACTTGTTTATAATAAAAAAAAGATGAAAATGAATGTGAGTAAAGTGAGTAATTTAATTTGCTTTTGAACTAATTGCGTGTATAAAGAGTGTTAATCCATAAAATACCTATCAATTTATTCAAAGTTGTTTAACCATGTCAATATCAAGTAACTGTAGAAGAATATTTATTATTGTTACAGATTGATCCTGAAAAAGAAGGATGATTCTGGACAGATAAATGGCTTTTAACTATACGAGTTTTAATATTTCTTAATGAAACATGGAAACTATATGGTTAAATGTGAAAAACATTTGAAATAAATATTTTTTATGATTAAAGTGAAGGCTGCTTTCTTATTCTACTTTTCAATTAAATTATATTAAAAAATTCATTAACTAATCTTCACTATTCTCCTTCTTCTTCTTAAACTCTCTCTTCATGATGATGATATTTTGACAACTCTTTTTAACAATTATTTTATAACAGGACACGTATAATCATTTTATTAGTTTATTTGAATTTATGTTTAAAAAATATTTAAAACAAATCGATCATAAACTGTCACATATGCGTTATCAAAAAATTATCAAAAAAATTATTTTAAAGAGACTTTCTCCTTTCATTTTCTTTCTCCTTCTTCTATCATCACCCTACATATATCCCTCTTCCACTATTTTTATATTTGTTTTTTTTTAAATAAAATATGGTTAGAGATAAATTCCAAAACACTAAATCTAAAAGATATTTTCGAATGTAAAAATGATTTCCAAAACATTTATTTTAAAATTTTCTTGTTATATTTTAGAATGACGTGTTTTTGAATCAAGAAATATTTGTGAAACTTAAAAATTCATTTCGAAATACTAAAAATATTTTCAAAACAGATATTTCGAAAGTCAAATCTATATCAGAAATAGATTTTTGGAATTTCTTTTTATATTTTGAAAATAACATACGAAATCTTTCGAATATATTTTTGAATTAAAAATATTTTTCATAATATTTAATAAAAAATATATAATTTTTTTTAATTTTTGAATTAAATGTTTTGAAAAATATTTATCAAATCTGGAAATACCATCCAAAATACCCCAATCCAGAAAATATAAAACATAAGTAAGTGTAGAAATTTTTATTATAATTTTAATTAAGGATAGTTTCGGAATTACAACTTTATGGAGGCATATCAAGAGAAAAGGGAAGCATGAAGAAAGACCTTCAAATGAAACTTACCTCCCTAACTACTATACCATTTAACACTTTTTTTAATAAGCATGTTATTAAATTAAATGTTTTTTTTCACGTAATAAGTAATGTTTACAAAAATATATATTTATATTAATTCAAAACTAGGTCATTTCTAATGAACAGATGGTACCCATCTACCTTTTGTCATAATATAGTTAAGAATTTTATATGAAAAGTAAAATTAATCTAACAGCTAAATTTAAATGATATATTAACTTAATTTATGAAAAATTAAAATAATATATATATATATATATATATATATATATATATATATATATATATATATATATATATATATATATATATAGGGGTTTACTAACTTGCGTACGCCTGTTTTTCAGTTGGTACATTTTAGCAATGTGTATCGGATTTCGGTAGACAAAAATATCCTTATATATCATTGATTCTAAATTTTAAGGTTAAGGGTATTTTAATAATTTCTATTCTCAATATTAAAAAAATAGAAAAAGAAATCCCAAACCCTTATCCACCTCTCTCATTCCTCTCAACCCTTTCTCTTTCATCTCTTCCACTCCAACCTTTTCTTTATCATCCCTAGCTCCAATTGAAAAAGATCAGAAACACTTGCCTCATTTTAATAATTTTCATTCTCAAAACTAAAAAAGAAACCCCAAACCCTTACTCACCTCCTTCATTCCTCTCAACCCTTTCTCCTTCATCTCTCTCACTAAAACATTTTCTCTGTCATCTCTGCACCAGTTCCAACTAAAAAAACATTCATTTTTAAACGATTTACTTTTGTAAAGAGTTGAGTCATTGACATATTCACCTTCCGAAAAAAGTTCATTCAAAATCTCTTTAATTTCATTATCTTCACTATGTATATTACAGCCGATAAACACAACTTGCACAAAGACTTATGAGGCTCCTTCTTTTACATTCTGAGACTACTAACATTGCTCCGTGGCCATTTAATTTTTTTGGTAGAAATTCATTAACTTATTTTCCTTTACTAAAGAAAAAACAAATCAAAATACAATAAAATTCTCAACGATAAAATGAAACAATAAAAATTCTAAATCTTGAAATTTTATTTAAAATTATATAAAGAAAAAATTAGGTGCTTTAATTTTTTTATTTATGTAAGTATTTTTTTTCTCTAACCATTTTATTTAATAATGAGTGTTTTTTTAGTTTTGAGAATGAAAATTATTAAAAGGGTTAAATATGTTTTTAGTCCCTATACTTTGAGACAATTTTGGTTTTAGTCCATTTTTAAACTATGGTACAATTTAGTCCTTGAACTTTAGAAAATTCTGGTTTTAGTCCTTTTTACCAAAATTTTTTAACTTTATTTGTTGTTTCAAACATGTTTTATTATAGCATTTGGATTGTTTACACTGTTTGACACATTTTGACTTCAATGTTAACTGAGAAACGCGTTTGAAACAACAAATAAAGTTAAAAAAATTGGTAAAAAGGACTAAAACCAGAGTTTTCTAAAGTTGAAGGACTAAATTGTGCCATAGTTTGAAAATGGACTAAAACCAAAATCGCCTCAAAGTATAGGGACTAAAAACATATTTAACCCTTATTAAGATAAAGGAAGTGTTTCTGATTTTTTTTAATTGTGGCGGTTGGAGTGAAAGAGATGAAAGAGAAAAGATTGAGAGGGAATGAGAAAGGTGGGTAAGAGTTTTAGGGGTTTCTTTTTTTATTTTTTTAATTTTGAGAATGAAAATTAATAAAATACTCTTAACCTTAAAACTTAGAATTCATTATATAAGGGTATTTTTGTCTACTGAAATCCGGTACACATTGTTAAAATGTACCAACTGAAAAACAAGCGTACGCAAGTTAACAAACCCCATATATATATATATATATA
The DNA here is from genome assembly GCF_000741045.1 of Vigna radiata var. radiata. Taxonomy (NCBI): domain Eukaryota; kingdom Viridiplantae; phylum Streptophyta; class Magnoliopsida; order Fabales; family Fabaceae; genus Vigna; species Vigna radiata. The sequence continues at coordinate 9,905,740 of NC_028360.1, forward strand.
TATATATAT
>NC_028360.1:9905803-9908296 GCF_000741045.1 Vigna radiata var. radiata
TATATATATATATCAGTTTTATATAATTTTATAAAAATTATATATTATTTTTAAAAATTAATGAGTATATTCATCTAAATTTAATATATTAATCTTTATAAAGATTAAAGCTGAGTTGAAATCGTCACATTGAATACAAGTAAGTAAAATAAACCATAAATAAAAAAAAAAAAACTGATAAACTTATTATATTAAGTTTATTTTATTAAAGATAGTGCCATAATTTGTGATATAAGTTTGTTTTTATCAAATTACTATTTTTTTTATTTTAATGTACTTAACATATTGAAATTATAATATGAAATCAAACCTTCGTCATTTTTAAGGGTTCTTCGCACAAATAAAGTAGTAATTCACCTTATGGTGATTAGTAGATGACGACTCCGTATAATCCATCCCAGTGAGTCGTCATCTTGCTACCTGCCTTTCAAAATTTGTCACCATTTTGAAATCTTATCCATTCAGTTTACAATATACTATTTCTCAATTAAGATGTTCTAACACATTAATATCAAAATTATCAATATATATCATCCAAATTACTAACACTTCCATAAAATTAGGATTAATTATGTTTGTTAAGAGCAGAATGTAAAAGTACTTTAATTTATGTTAAACAAAGAAAACATCGGAATCCACAGCATTAATTTATGTTTAGAGCTTATACCAAAATCTTTTCAATCGTTTGGTAATATATGTCGAAAAAAATGTGTTTATATGAAGTAAACAAAAATTGGTAATGAAATATGACTTGTAAATAGTAATAATAATATTAATCAAACCACACTATAAATAGTTCCAGCCCAAGCTCACCTGCATAAAAATTAATAAATAAGATCCAACACATGTAACACATTTTTACTCACGTCACCGTGCAAAGGTAAAAAACTTTAATCATGCACGTGTTTTCTGTGTGAAGGCTTTCCAATAGTGTTGAACGTCGTAATGCATATCTTCAATATATTTCGCATGCAGCTTCAACTCTGCTATAAATACGCACCAAGGTTTGGTTATCAATCATCACTTTTTCTCTCAAAGTACTTCACCAAAGCCAAGCTAAAAATAAGCACTTCAACTTTCAAAACCATGGCTCAAACCCCATTTCTGTTGTCAAATCTTCAGAGCTTTTGGCCTTCTTTGGTTGTGATAATCACCTGCTTCACCATTATGATCAAAACCCTAAGCTCTAACTTCATTCAGACTTATTCTAAGCAACAGAAGCCAAAGCTCCCTCCTGGACCCAAACCATGGCCTATAGTTGGCAACCTTCCTGAAATGCTTGCAAGCAAACCTGCTTATAAGTGGATACATAATCTCATGAAACAAATGAACACTGATATTGCTTGTATCCGCTTAGGAAATGCCTATGTCATCCCAGTCACGTCTCCCACCATTGCTACCGAGTTCTTGAGAAAACAAGATGCTACTTTTGCATCAAGATCACTCAGCATGGCCAGTGATCTCATTACTAGTGGATATTCAACAACAATTTTTGTGCCCTTTGGTCACCAGTGGAAGAAAATGAAGAAAATCATAACCCACGATTTGCTTTCTCCACACAAGCACCTATGGCTTCACGACAAAAGGATGGAAGAGGCTGACAACCTTATGTTCTACGTCTACAACAAGTGCAAAATGGGGAATGATGGTGTTTCTGGCCTTGTCAATGTTAGGAGTGCTGCAAGGCATTATTGTGGAAACCTTATCAGAAAAATTACTTTTAATGTAAGGTATTTTGGGGATGGTAGAGAGGATGGAGGGCCCGGCTTTGAAGAAGTAGAACATGTTGATTCCATCTTTGATTTGCTCAACTACGTTTATTCCTTTTCTGTTTCTGATTATATGCCATGCTTGAGGGGACTTGATTTGGATGGCCATAAGAAGAAAGTGAAGGAAGCTTTGAGGAACATTAAGAAGTATCATGACCCCATCGTTCACCAGAGAATCAAACAATGGAATGATGGTTTAAAGGTTGATGCAGAGGATTGGCTTGATGTTCTCATCTCACTCAAAGATGCCAACAATAATCCATCGTTAACATTCGAAGAGATCAGTGCACAAATCNTAGTAATATATACTTCACTTCTCTCTTATTTTGTTTTTCCTTACTTTTATACAATAGTTTCTTATTTGACTTCATATCATGCATTTTGAAAAGATGAAATTCGATATCAATACTCAAACTCAAAATCGAACTGTTTTTTGTAGGAATTGATGCTTGCAACAGTGGACAATCCATCCAATGCATTTGAATGGGCACTTGCTGAGATGATTAACCAGCCTGAGTTACTGCGTCGAGCTGTTGAAGAATTGGACAGTGTGGTTGGAAAAGACAGGCTGGTCCAAGAATCAGACATACCTAAGCTCAACTATGTGAAGGCATGTGCCAAAGAAGCTTTTCGTCTTCATCCCATTGCACCTTTCATTCCTCCCCATGTCTCTATGAGTGACACTGTTGTGGGGAATTACTTCATCCCTAAGGGTAGCCACGTA
>NC_028360.1:9909271-9912185 GCF_000741045.1 Vigna radiata var. radiata
GATGCTTTTTGCTAGATTGCTCCATGGCTTCACTTGGACTGCACCACCCGATGTTTCAACAATCAATCTTTCTGAGTCAGAGAATGATATCCTTCTCGCTCAGCCACTCGTGGCAATTGCTCAGCCAAGGTTGCCACAAAAGCTATACCAACTGTAAATTTAATTTCATTTCGTTGGTAATTATTTCTATTTTAAAATATTAATGCATTTTTTAAATGACTAATTTTAAAATTTAGACTTAAATAAGTTATATATATATATATATATATATATATATATATATATATATATATATATATATATATATATATATATAATTACTTATTTTTTATTTTAAGTACCAGAAAGTATTTTGCTTCAATTGGGTATATTATACTTTTTTTTAAGCCTTACCTGTCGGTTATCAGTTATGCCATTGATCACGTGTCTATTAAGTTGATACAAAAGTAGTACAATGTGAAATATTAAACAATCAAAGAAAATTAAAAAAAAAATACAATAAAAAAATAAATTTTCATGTTGTAAAATTTATCAATGATAGATTCTGACTCAAACTTTTATCAATTCTTCTCTCGTCCTAGCTAAAAACAATCAATTAGAAATTCATTTTTTATTTTGTTTTTTATTGTATTTTTTACCATCTTCATGCCTGAAAGATCTCTTAGTTTAGTACTAATTGAATTAAAAAGGATTAATCAAGAGATAAATTAAATATTTTTTTTTGTTATAGCTGAAAAATTGTTGAAAATTTTCTTTTTTCAGAGTGAAATGGAATATCATTTTGTATTTTAAGATGTAACTTTTCTTGTTCTAAAAATAAATTGAAAGAATAAGTCAAATATTTATGAATTGAATGTTAATATGAGAATATTAATAAGATAAGAATGAAATGTGAAGGTTAAGGTGAGAATATTAATAAGACAAGAATGAAAATTTTTTTAACTGTAGGTTGTAATATATTATAGCTAAGAAATACTGTCAAAGTATTTGTGTTATATGTGAGTTCCTTTGGTTTTATCTTTGCGAAAGTTGTTGAAGCTCAATAGGAAGATGAAATGTTACAACTTGTTAATCACTTAAGAGAAATTATTTGGCTTCTTAAGCAAGTTTAGAGTTATATATATATATATATATATATATATATATATATATATATATATATATATATATAAAGGAGAGGTAAGTTGGAAGTTATAAATCACTAACAAACCAAGTCATGAATTATGATTGTTACATAAATTTTTTTAAGGATTCATGTCATCCGTAGGTAGTCCAATCATCAAACTTCTCGATTTATTTCCGAATGCATGGAAATTCTTTGTCAATATTCTTCCATTGCACATAATTTGTAGATGACAAAGTAGTTCATCACATTTCCGTTTATCAGCATGCTATCTAAGATTTTAAACATTAATTGAATTTACTAATATACGTTTAAACCTTAGAGTTATTGGTAAATATGAACCCTCAAAAAGTTGAACCCTTTTGTCCCCTTTCTGGATCATCTTTGCTTGCAGCAATGCATCAGAGTTCTCAAGCTCCATATTCAGATGTATTATCTGGTCAGCCTGGGGATTTTTCTGCGATTGATAACAAAGAAGAAAATGATGGATCACATTTAGCAATGAGACATTAATGAGAGTGGATGACAGAACTAGAAGAGTCCACCAAACTGTTGATGTAGCAGAGGTTATACGACGATGGACTCATGGACTCATGCCTTGCCGCGTATTAGTTTTCTGATTAGGGTTTCCCTATTTTTTGATTTGGGAATTTTTGGAGTGGTGAAAATGTTTGACAAACTCGTGATTGGGTTCTTGTAATTTGAAGTTTTGTTTACAGTGACTGTCATGGAAGTGTGATTTGGTTATCGGAGAAGATGAAAGATGGCATTATAGGAGCAAAATCTGATGCAGAAACTAATTAGGAATAGAAATTAGCATTAAATAAAAAAAATCATCTCATTAACGCATCAACTCCATTTTAATTTCCCAACTTTGCCCTCACTTTAAACTCCATTTTTTAATTCAAAAATAAAAAACAGTTTTTTAATGTCACCTAATTAAAAAACTACACACTCAGAATGCCCTCCTTAATGTCGTCTGATCAATTTGACGGAAAGGTCCTATTTGATTCAATTTTACAAAAATAAGGACCTAATTGAGACGTAAAAAAAGAAAGGATTCTATTTGAGATTTTGGACAAAAATAATGACCTTTTGAAACATTAAACCAAAATATTAATAAAACCACACCATAAAATGTGTCAGGCTTAATTAAAAGCAACACAACACATTATGTATGCAATATGATCACTACATATTTGGGTGTTTCTCCCTCCACCACCCCAAGTGCTCCTGCACCTCCTCACTACTTTCATTTATTCCAAAAATATTCTACGTCTTCCTACTATTTTTTTTATTCCAAAAATACCCTAAACCTTCCCACTATTCTCAATAATGTAGAGAGAGAAAGAGAAAGATTGTTGAAGATAATTGAATGTTCATTAATACAGAGAGAGAAAGAGAAAGATTGTTAAGGATAATGGTAGAGCCGTCAAAATGGGTCACAACCCGCGAGCCAACCCGGCCCGTCACGGGTTTGGGTCGGGTTGGGTTTGAAAAATACAACCCACTTATATGCGGGTCAGATTTCAACCCGGCTCATTTAGACCCGGCTCATGCGGGTTGAACCCGTGGTGAGCCGAGTTGGCCCACCAACCCACCTACCTAATTTTATTTTTTTTTAATTTATTATTTTATTTATGAAACCCTAAAAACTAAAATACTTTCTTCACTCCCTGTATATACCAAAAAAGTAACCTCTGCTTTTATTTGATGGTGCTCTCACCCTCACTTCACTGAAATTCTTTAAGGAGTAGGTAAAACACCCTTCTTTTTTTCTTCTCTTTTCTC
>NC_028360.1:9912610-9945532 GCF_000741045.1 Vigna radiata var. radiata
TTTTGTGTTTGTTTTTGAATGACATTTGGATTATATTGTACTTTTTATTTTGAATTGTCTTTAACATAATTTTTTGGGAGTGAAAATTGTTTAAATTTAAATTACAAAAAGTTTGTATTTTTTTATTTTAAAAAAAATGTAATTAAATGGGCTAGTGAGCCAACCCGTGGTGGGTCGAGCCGGGTTCAAGTTTTTCTGGCTCGCTAATAAATGAGCCGGGTTGGGTTGGCTCACTAAGTGACCAACCCGTGGTGGGCCGGGCCGGGTCGAGCCGGGTTACCCGTTTTGACAGCTCTAGATAATGGGAAGGTGTAGGATATTTTTGGAATAAAAGAAAATAGTGGAGAGGTGTAAAGTATTTTTGGAATAAAAGAAAATAATGGAGAAGTGTAGAGTATTTTTAGAATAAAAGAAAATAGTGAAGAGGGGGAAGAGAACTTGGAGTAGTGGAGAAAGCAACATCCTACATATTTTGATGCACTCAATGGTGTAAGTTAACTGTTTAAAAATTATTAAATAAGATTACTTTTAAAAATAAAAAATAATTAATCATTATAATGACTAATTAAATATTTATTTATAAATTAAAAATTATTAATCACTAAAATAATTTTTATTATGAAAAAATATAATTAATTTATGAATTAGAATATAAATTAATCCAACAATAAGTACCAAATAAGTATCCATCAAAAGGATAAATCTTAACCTAATTAATAGTTATGCATTTTAATCTTAGTGAAAATTTCACTTCCTCTTTAAAATATATATAGAAAAACTTTCAAAACCTATAAATAGAAGTATAACAAAAAAGAAAATTAGAGAAAATAAACGCATTTCTAATCTTAATACAAATTCAATAAATGAAATAAAAACAACACCAACCCAAATAAAGAGAATAACATACTAACCAAAAATGGATAAAAAAATTGGTATACAAACAAAATGAAATTTGAAGAATAAAATCTCTCAAAACCCTCAAAAGAAAATCTATAAAATAGAAAGGTGAGAAGAAAAATTAGTAGATGAGAATAACAGGGATAAAAGAGAAAAATAAAAATGAAAATTGATTATAAAAAGATAAAGATAACTAATATTTTTTAAAACAAAATCATAATTTATTGAAATAAGTTTTGACTCATTCAATATAATTTTTAATAGCAATAAAAATTAACAAACACAAATAATAATTTAATTAATAATTTTATTCTCAAACATATAGTCATAATTAATTTAATAGAAGTATAAGTATTAAAAAAAATTGACAACTTTTATTTTCTTAAATATAATATTATAATTAATTTAATAAAGATATATTACTACTAAAAAGTCTTTCTTCAAAAACATAATTATATATTTAATTTAATAAATAAATATTAGTACAAATTTTCTCAAACCTTTTTTTTTATTTAAGCCTAAAACAAATTATTTACGTATATTTGGCCATGAATCATCTACTTTTGCAGTAAAAGCCTTACCTTAAGTACCTCGATCTTCCTTTTTCATACAACACCTTTTCCAAACCATGTCTCATCCCCCAATTCTTCTGTTGTCAAATCTTCGAAGCTTTTGACCTTCTGTGGTTGTGATAATTACATGCTCTAGCGTTGAGTACTACTCAGTGATGATGATTTCATTGAATGCCTCCTTTAATGTGTCAGATCTAGAAAGAAAATGTTTGAGGATCTATGTTTGTATGAGTTAGTAGTATTTTATATTATCATAATTTGTGATTAGTTCCAAGAATGATGATATGGGTTAATATCACTAAGTATTCTTTGAATATATATATATATATATATATATATATATATATATATATATATATATATATATATATATATATATATATATATATATGTGTGTGTGTGAAGTTGAAATTATTGTCTATTAAGGATTATGATCAAAGAATAATGTAATTATATGTTATGCGTGATGAGTGGGTTATATGAAATCGTAATGGAAATATTGAATGATTATGTTATAGAGAATGGAAAAAGAAAGGTGAATGTTTGGAAATAATTTCAATATGATAGATGTATAAATTATATGTATATTTTGGTGTGCAAGGTTATATTTTCCTAAACGAGGGAAAGTACGATCCAATAAGATTAGTGTGATATAATTGTTAGGGACACTCCTTGAAGTTATTCTTAAATTATCATATTCTTAGGCTCATAGAGAATTGGGTTTTATGTGATGAAGAGTGAAGGAAGTTCTTATAATTGGTTTAGGAATCGTGGGTCTTCTATATTAAGTTATAATGAATTAACCTGTTGAGATAATTGTGGATTAATTAGTAAAACCTAGGCCAGTCTTAACTTATATTACAAAAGTGGAAAATTTTATAGGAAATTGTCATAGGTATTCAACTTCTAGTGCCCAACTTTTAGTGTCCAAGCAATTGCATCAATTTGGATATCAAGTCTTGTAATCTCTTTAGTCTTGTGTCTACAAATGCGTGACGATATGGTCGTGTGATGAAATTTAAATTGAGTGTTAAATTATAGAAATATAAATTGTAATTTGATTGGGCTTAATGATATTAACTTACTATTTTTTGGTTTGGGTTGTGTTTTTATTTTCTTTTGCAATGATCATTATTTTTGGCATGCATAGAGGATGGTGTAGGTTCAAATAGAGGAAATTAATAGAGGGAGTAGAGTCTCTGGGAAAATGAATCGTGTCTTTATTTTGTTTTGGGATTAGTGACCTTAATATAAAATAATGACATTATACTCTTAAGTTAAACCCCTTCGGAAGTCCCTATTTATGTGGGGTTTTCCCAATTAGATCTTTGTCTTATAAGTTTCGCCAATTTGGTCCTTTATATTGAAAAATTGACTCACTTGTGCCCCTACCGTTAAATTGACTTGGGTTAAGTTTTTTATGACCTTTGAGGTTGACGTGGACATTTTTTGAGACGTGGCTTGCACAGATCCTTATACGTGGCTTTTTATTAAAGAAACCCTTGTACGTGGCATTTTCTAAAAGAAACATTTTAAAAATTGGGGTTTTTCTGAAAGATTTTAAAATTGGGGTTCATTGAAATTTTAATTGGGATTAAAATTGGGAAGAGAAAATCTAAAGCGAAGTGTATCGCAAGCACACACGAGGTCCTTAGTGGAGAGGGAATTTGCTAAATTAGGGCATTGGAGCTTCGTGATTGGAGTAAGGGTTGTTATATAGAGGTTGGATGTGAATCGCAAAGTCCTTCAACGTGTATCGCAAGCGGTTGGTGTGGATTTTCGTGGAAGGTTAGTATCTGTACTATAGATAGATATCAATTTAATATTCGATGCATTTTGTTGTTATCTGGCCATGCTATTTTGAATGTGGGGTTGGGGTTGTCCGAAAATAGATTGTTTGCATATTGTGGTTGTGGTCCCGCATGTCCCCTATAGTTAAAGTTCCTTTTTTCGCTGTCATTATCAGTTGATAAATGTTTTAATATTTGGTATTTTTTGTCATTTTATACTTATTTATATGTGTAGAATATTGTTGATTGTGATGTCTGTGATGAAGGATGATGTAGAGGTTGTTATTCACCATGAGGGGAAGTTAGTGAAGGAAGGGTGCCTCAAGTATGAAAAGGAAAGTGATACTATGTATTTTGACCCTAACTTATGGAGTTACTTTGTTGTAGTGAGTGTAGTAAAAGGGCTTGGGTATGATGGATTTAAGGATTTGTGGTATTTTATTGGATGTGGTCCTGTATTAGATGATAAGTTAGAAGCCTTCTATGATGATGTAAGAGCCATGCATATGGTCAATTTAACTAGGTTAAATGGTTAGGTTCATTTATATGTTGTGCACACTACATGATGTCATTCACATGATTGAATATAATGTTCATGAAGGAGGTGATGATGTTACACATGAGATGCATGAGGGTGGTGACTGTGCAGTGTTGGATGAAAGGACAAAAGAAGATGATGGTGGTGTAACCTCACAAATTGGTGAGGCCACAAATGATGGTGTATGTGAGGGTGACAGAATAGAAGTTGATGTTGGTGATGTGACAAAATAAAAGTTGATGTTGGTGAGGGTGATAAAATAGAAGTTGTTGAAGGTGATGTTGAGGGTGACATATTAGATGTTGATGAAGGAGATGATCTTCAGGGTGAGAGAATAGAAGATGATGAAGCACATGATGAGAATACAGAAGCAAATGATGTTGAGGAGACAATAGTAGTTGATGAAGCACATGATGAGAGGACAAAAGTAAATGATGTTGTGGAGACAATAGTAGTTGATGAAACACATGATGAGAGGACAAAAGTAAATGATGTTGAGGAGACAATAGTAATTGATGAAGCACATGATAAGAGGACAAAAGTAAATGATGTTGAGGGTGAGACAATGGAAGTTGATGAAGCACATGATGAGAGGACAAAAGTAAATGATGGTGAGGCTAACAAAACAAAAGTAGAAGAGTTAGAGGACATAGAAGAACAAGTCCGTGAATGGAATACATTAGATGATGATAATGGTGAGGTGAATAGTATGGATGGGTTAGTAGACATAAATGTCCAGTGTGACTTTAGAGAAAGTGATAATTTTGGTGATATGGAGGTAGATTGCAGTACTATTTCTGAGTCAGATTTAGAAGAAGATGACATTAATGATACCAATTTATTCAATGATGAACGAGAATACGAGGACTTAACTTATCCTTACATCAATGATGAAGAAAGTGATGTTGAAGAGGGATATAAGAATTTTATGACATTCACTATTCTAACAAATATGGTTGATTTCAACTAGGAGGTGGGAACATTTTTTGGGCAGAAAAAAGACATCTTGGATGCCACCAAAACCTATGCACTAGAGAATGGAAAAAAATCTAAAATTTATTAAAAATGATAAGAAAAAAATAAGGCTTAAGTGTGTGGGAGCAAAAGGAGAATGTCCTTGGATGACTTATTTTGGTTACATGGAGGCAGTAGGTACATCGCAATTGAGGACCGTGGTGGACAAGCACACATGTAATAGGGAGCACAAGTTGAGCTTATTACATGCAATATGGCTAAGTAAAAAATTGAAAAAAATAGTTAGAGAGAATGCTAATGTTAAGGGAGTTAACATTAGAGATAAAATAAGTAGGAAATGGAACATAGCAATATCTAAAAATATGACTTACAAGGCGAAAGCCTATGCTTCAGACGAAGTGGAAGGGTCTTTCACTATGAAATATAGTAGAATTTATGATTACGCTCATGAGCTATTACAAGAAACCCAAGGTCCACTATCAAGGTTAAAGTTGAGGAAAATGATGGAAAGCCAATATTTTTTAGGTTATACACATGTCTCAAGGCATGCAAAGATAGCTTTATCTCATGCAGGTCAATCATTGGCCTTGATGGAGCCTTTTTGAAAGGTAAACATTGTGGTAAGCTGTTAATTGTTGTTGCTCGAGATGCAAACGATCAAATGATGCCACTCGCATATGCCATAGTAGAGGTCGAGAACAAGTAGACTTGGACATGCCTACTAATGGAAACAATTTGTGGAAGATAACCCAATATCCAAATTCCATGCCTCCATCGAAAAGAAAGTTGTCTGGTCATCCTAAGAAGAAAAGGAGGTTAGAGTAGTGAGAGTTGAAGAAAAATAGCACCAGAATGATCAAAGGTGGATTGGTGAAAATATGTAGCATGTGTAAGAAAGTGGGTCACAACAGAACACGTTGTCCCAAGAAAAACGAAGAACCTATTGTGCAGCCATAGGGAGAAGAACCTACTTCATTGGTTGAAGGTCAAGCACATGGAGAAGAACCACATCAGAGTTGAACAATGTTTTAAGTTTTATGAAAGGAAATGTAATAAATAGATCAAAGTTTGATGTAATACATTAGAACCCTCTTTTATAAACAATGTTTTATCTTTCAGTATCTTATATTGGTATTTGTATCAACAATGGATGACTAAATTTTGGTATTATTGTACAATATGTTATTATGTCCATGACTTATATTGGTATTTGTATGACAAAGTTATGTTTTTTTAATTATATTGTTAAATGTTGACAATAATGGGATATGTCATATGTTATTGTTGTTATTATGGGATATGAATGGTAGATGATATGCACATTTTATGCAGATTTGATTGGAACATTTTATTTGCAAGAAATGTGATATGTGAAACCTTAATAAACTACATCAGATATGTCAAACATGAATAAACTACATCAGCAGCATTACATGTTACATTAGTTCATTATATGCTTATGTGACATGTCAATAAGTACAATCAAGAATAATGTTCACTGCAAATCTTTGTTTCATTAAACATTGGACATCTTCATTTCATTAAACATTAAACATCTGCAATTAATACATCTTCATTACAGTATAAAAAAGAACCACATTGCAACTAATACATCTTCATTACATTAAAGAAAAATTCATTAAACTAGCCTACATTACAGCTACACATAGACACATATTATCAAGCCCTTCCCATCAATATTGCAACTACAATTATGTTCATTACACATACAACACTAACAACCCCAACCAAAAATTTCATCCACCTTTCAAGACCCATCACGGCTTTCTGAACAACAATTATTTTCTTATCACTTTCATTTTCTTCACTCTTCAGCAACCTCTCATCATTTGTTTCCAACACCTCATAGTTAACACTTTCGTCAATTCCCCAATCACTGCACCATCTGAAAAGTTGCATCTAACATTTTCACTTCCAACCTTATACTTAGGGCAATCCTAGAATTCTTTGCCTATTCTTACTAGTTTCACAGTCCTTAGACATTGTTGCGTCTTGCGTTTTCCCACTTCTCTCTTTTGAACCTTCAACTGCTTTCCAATTTTCAACAACAACGAACTCTAAATCCCTAAATTTATAAAATCAGTGATGCCAGCTTTTAAAATCTTTCAGAAGCCCCAATTTTTAAAATGTTTCTTTTAGAAAATGCCACGTACAAGGGTTTCTTCAATAAAAAGCCACGTATAAGGGTCTGTGCAAGCCACGTCTCAAAAACTGTCCACGTCAACCTCACAAGTCATAAAAAACTTAATCTCGTTAAGTCAATTTAACGGCAGGAGTCCAATTAAGTCAATTTTTCAATATAAAGGACCAAATTGACAAAACTTATACGACGAGAATCTAACTGAAAAATATATTAATTATGAAGGGATATATATATATATATAGTATTATATGTGGCCAAAGACCCTTCGATCCTGTCAACTACATCACTTGGACTACTTAAGATAAAGATATAATATCGTTTACCAGGTATCTAGTGTCGGATAACTTATAGTCAATAAGAAATCTATTGAATGCATAATGAATGGATCTCTTAGCCGAACATCGAATACTAGGTGCTACGAGTTATACTTTCTACATGAAAGATTGCATATACTTTGAAAACAACATTGCTTAATAAACCATGATACTGCTTACATATACTGAACTTTCATCATGTTTGCTAAGGACATTCTTTCAATGAATAACTTAATTAAAAAATCATTTCAGGTTCTCATAGGCCTATTGGGCCTTTGGACCAATGAGTCCATAATTGTAGCCCATTTGAGTTGAGACCCATATGGTCAACAAAATAAACCTATAAATAGTATTATAATCGTAGTTTGACTTTTACTTTTGCATTTGATTCATATTTGACCAGAATCTCTGATCAAGTATTGTCTTGAGCATTGAAGAATATTCAGTAAACATATTCATCATTTGATAATGGAGGAAGAAATTTTGAAGAACAAATACGAAATAATAAAGAGTTTGTGGAAATAAAAAATTACTGTACAAGATACTTTCGATTAAAAAAACAATATATATATATATATATATATATAATGGAACCTTGCTTCCATGAAAGATCATTCATAAATGGAAAAGGATTGGAGGGTTTAAATAATCAATTGAACGTAGTAGTGACAATATCAAGGCCTTTGTTTTGTTTTGGGCTAGATCTATTCTGTCCCACTTTGTTGATAGTCCTCTGTTTTTGGAATTTCGTTTTGCACTCCTGTCTTTTCCTATGCATTTCATAAATATGAAATTTTCCGCTTTATTCTTAAAACAACTTTCACATTATAAGATACAAAAATAACTTTTTGCATAAAAAAACGTTTTTAGATTACACAATCAACTTATGTTGGACTAGACCTATTCTATCCCACTTTTTTGTCGGTCATGTTTTATATAATTTGTTTTTGCGCTTTCACGTTCTCCTTATGCATCTCATAAATATAAAATTCTCAATTTTATGCTTAAAATAACTTTAAAATTGTGTGATCTAAAAGGTTTTTTTATATATATATATATATAAGAAGGTTTAGATTACACAAATCAGAAATTTTTTATTAACTTTTAGATGGTTTAATCCAAAAGTACTTTTTCAAATTACAAAATTCCTATTTTTGTTTTCAGAATATCTTTTTTTTAATTCAATTTTATCTTGTTTTTGCTTGAGAATCTGACAAATTAGGTGAGTTAAGTCAAAACGTTAAAATTTCTGATTTAGATAAGTTGACTGACCAATATAAGGATCATGATTCACTTTGTTATCTACTAAAGAATATGATATGTGACAATTTCATATCATGCATATAATGATTTCTTCCTTTTATGTTAATATATTTTCTATTTTTTCAATTTGCAAAACTGGAATTTCTAGCTATTAAATTATTATTGTCTTGACTATTTTTCTATTTAAATTTTAATAACTTATTTTTGTTTAAAAATAATTGTGTGATAAATGAGTACCTGCTATATTTTTTTAGAGGTCGTTCAACTTATCTGAGTGCAAATTAATGAGAGAAACGGTTTGAAGTATAGAGAGTTAAAAATTGTGAAGTATCAATCTAAGAAAATCTTGTGTTTATCTAAATAATGGATAAGAAGAAAAATAGTGATAATCCTTTAGCCACTTTTGTGTGCTGTGAAATCTATTGAATATGTTCTTTCATTTAATGTACATTTTTACTCATTCTGTTATTGTATCTATATCCTAATTCAATGTTGATTAGGTTTGAAATGAACCCTCGAATTTTTAATTAAAAAGTGGAAGCCAGCAAAAACTGTGGTCAATTACTTTTCATCTTAACTTGGTTAGTAGGAATTTTAATTATTATATTTTGTAGGTAGTCATCAATTAACTTTTGAATGCTTTACACCAAGTTGTAGGTTTTTTCTTAATTTTTTAACACCTCTATAATAGCTACTTTTATTGGATGACTATAACTATGGAAAGACTTATGTTTGTTTTACTAGGAAGTTTTCTAATTTTATTATGTATGAGAAGTTTTCTAATTTTAAAGTAATCATATTTATATATATATTTTTAAAATTTTTTATACTAGTTGTTATGTATCGAAATTAAGTTATATGAAATTATGAACTGTTTTTTATAAGTAGTTAGTATTTTAGTATGATAAATGCTCATTTTATATAATTGTTTTAACTATATAAATAATATTTTATATTCATAGTAAATAATTTGAATAATCATATAATCTTTAAAGGCTTAGTTGCATTTTCTGTTTTACTATTTATATATTTATTTTATTCTATTTATTCCAACTTGAATTAAGTCTCGCTAATATAACCATGCAAAGTATGTTTATAAAATTAACTATAATAATTTTAAGAGACAAGAGACATATATTGTTACATTTTTAAAAATTGAGAGACTTAATTTTAACTTAAAAGAATTTTATTATCGTACTATTAAAATCAAATAACTTATAAAAACTCTATTAAAAGTGAGATTAAATAGGAAAATAATATAATAAAAAATTAAGCTTTAAAAGAATAGAATAAAAAATAACAACTTATTTTAAAGTGTTAAAGTGATAAATAATAAGATGAAAACTTAAGATATAAAGAAAGTTAACTCAACATATGATTTCTATGCTTTCTTAGCATTTGATTTTTATGCTTGTGTACATGTAAAAATTCTATTGAATCATTTTCTCAATTATTCTTTTATTATTTTATTGCCATGCGGTTGTGAGAATGATTGAAAATAACTTTTTAATTTATGTGAGTAGCTTTTCATTTTTTGTAGAGATGTAAAATTTTATTTATGTAGAGTTTATGAAAATTATTTATGTTTTGAAACATGTTTGGAAGGATGATTTTGAAAGAATTTGGAATAAAGAATGACTTAACTTTAGTTTGTTTGTTGAATTAACGAGTGATTCATTGGAGTTTAAAAAAAAATGATGTCAATGCATGAATATTTGTAAGCATATATAACTCAAAAATTAATATGTTTTTCGTAAGAAAAACTATTATCATGATAAGTTAACTAATATTAAAAAAAACAATATAAGTAATTAATATTTTATTTTCAAGTATTTATTATTTTTTTTCATAATGGATATAATTTGCTTATGTTTCGTGAAATATATAATTTTTACCATGAATTTGATGTGATCTCCATGTTTTATATTAATTTATTTTTTATTTTTTTAATAAAATTTCATATGAAGGCATATGATTCATGAAGTTTGAAATGCAACATGGTTGAAATGTCAAAATTTACTATTATGCCTAATATGAGCTTATTTGACAACTAATTTAAAAAATACTCTATCACATAGGTTGTAGGAGTAATTTTACTATAAAAATGTTATTCTTAAATATTACAAGACGTCAATAATCATCTTGATAATCTATATCAAACAATATTAGTTGTTTGACATTCATTTTAAAGAGAAAAATAAAGTATTAACATTTTCACTCTAATTTACAAAATAAAATTTCTCACCATGTTTTCATCTTCAAGAAATTAAAAAAAAAAAAATTGTAATGATGAAGGAAATAAATACATATGAACGGGAATGAAAGAGATAAATATAAATGAATGAAATGAGAAAATGATTGTGAAGGAAAAGGATGAAAAAAAAATTGTAATGAAAGAAAAATGCATATATAAAGAAAATGGATGTGAATAAAGAAAATTATTATGTATACATATATAAGACAAGTTATGAAAAAGTTATATAAAAATTGAAAGATAAAAATTATGGTAAAAAGTTTATTATTTTTAAATATAAGCTTTTACTGTAAAAGTAAACTATAATTCTTATTTATTATCTGAAATAAATAATTTTATTTATTTCTAATATTTATTTTAGTTAACACTTTCAATATTAACATAAATACTTTTACTTAGTATTGTTTAAGTAGACTTGATTAACATCAATCATTAAAAGAACTTTATTAATTTTCATGCCAATTTCCAAATACTAACAAAAAGTATTTATTTAGTAAAAAAAGTTTAAAATAATTTTATGTATGTGAACTTTTTGAGAAAATAAATCTTTTTAGAAAAACCAAATGCTCATCTTCTAGATCAATTAAATTTTTATAGCTACCACGCTATCAATCTCCATGAACGAACATCGAACCATCTTCGTTTCGAATTACATTACTATGCACCTTCAAGAGTCATGACAAGCTGCACAAAATCAGAAACACATGAAACCCTAAATTGCGCCTCACCTCTACCGCAATCATGCTCGTTCAATCGCAATGGTGCCTACAGAAAAATCTTAAACCAGAATCGTGATTCACCCCTTCCCCTAATCATGAATTCTTTCTCCCTCGATTTAAAACCTGCATCAGAAATCAGAAAACTCAAAAACCAAATCGTCTAATTCGAACCTCCACAACCAATATCCGAAAACCTAAATATATAACGTCACAACATAAATACTTAGTATTGCTTAAATTAAATATAATTTTATGTATATGAACTTTTTGAGAAAATAAATCTTTTGTATTGCGTTAGAGTTCGATCACTTATGCAATTATAATAATATTACAATTTAGACTACTTCAACTTTCTTATTTAATTTAATTGTATTGGGGTATTATAACATTAAATACTTGTTCTCTTAATTCCATTAAAAATGATTGAAAAGAATGTGAGTAATTGATGTACTTGTTTATAATAAAAGAAAATTGAAAATGAATGTTTAATTTGCTTTTGAACTAATTGCGTGTATAGAAACAGTGTTAATCCATAAAATTCCTATCAATTATTCAAAGTGGCTTAACCATATCAATATCAAGTAACCGTAGAAAAATATTTATTATTGTTGCAGATTGATCCTGAAAAAGGAGGATGATTCTGGACAGATAAATGGCTTTTAACTATACAAGTATACGAGGTTTAATATTTCTTAATGAAACATGGAAACTATATGGTTAAATGTGAAAAACATTGAAAATAAATATTTTTTATGTTAAAGTGAAGGCTGCTTTCTCTTGTTGGAGGAGGTTCGACACACACATGATAAGACATTGTCCGCTTTGGGACAAACCCCCATGGGTTTGCTTTTGGTACCACTCCAAAAAGCCTCTTACCATTGGAGATATCTATGTGTATATAAACCCTTGACTAGTCTTTCTTTCACTCAATGTGGGACTTCGTTTGCACTCCAACATCCTCCCTCAAACAAAAGACTATGGTCACCTTCCTTCCTCGCTGCGGAAGTCTTTTTCATCACCAAGTACACCATGGTCAACATAGAGCATTTTACACATAGATATCTCCAATGGTAAGAGACCTTTTGGAGTGGTACCAAAAGCAAACCCGTGAGGGCTTGACCCAAAGCGGACAATGTCTTACCATGTGTAGAGATCTATGTGTGTGTCAAACCCTTGACTAGTCTTTCTTTCACTCAATGTGAGACTTTGTTTGCACTCCAACATCTTTTTCTTTCATCATCAAATTTCAGAAGCTCTCCATTTCCATTTCTTTCTCCTTCTTCTATCACCCTACATATATCCCTCTTCCACTTTTTTTTTTATATTCGTTTTTCTTTTAAAAAATAAAATATAAATAATATATTTCTTTCATCAATTTAACTTACATTTTTAATTTTAAAAAGTTATAGAAAAAAAAGTTAAACTTATATTAGGTTTATTTTATTAAAGACAGGGCCATAATTTTATATAAGTTTGTTTTTGTCAAATTACTATTTTTTTATTTTAATCTATATCAATGTAAGCATAATGAAATTATAATATCAAAATCATACCTTCCTCATTTTTTAAGGGTTCTTCGTACAAATAAAGTAGTAATTCACCACAGTGATTAGTAGATGACGACTCCTTATAATCCATCCTAGTGAGTTATATTGCTATCTGCCTTTCAAAATTTGTCACCATATTGAAATCTTATCCATTAAGTTTACAATATATTATTTTTCAATTAAAATACAAATAAAATCTCACATAGAGTAAAAAAAGGTTGGACATAGATTTATATAAACTTAAGATAATTTTATTGATAAGAAACCTTTTAGAGTGATATCAAAAATAAATATGTGAGAGTTTGGCTTAGTTTAGTTACTGATTATTCAATTTCTGCACTTGTATAAAAGAGTTAGATTATAAATTCAAAATAAATAAATTATAATAATGAAGAAACCATTTCATAAATAGAATAATTTTTAAGACTCATAAAACAATAAGCACAAACATATTTGCTTTAATAATTAAGAACAATTTAGGTTAAAGGTATTTGATCTTAAAATATAGTTTTATTTTTTCAATTTCTCTTGTGATGGGAATGAAGAGAAAAAAAAAGTAAAAATTGTATGAATTTACTCATAAAGACCATAATCCCTTCATATAATTTCTATTGATATTTTTTTTAAGTTTCAATATTTAAAATTTTGCTTCTTAACAAATTTAAAATATTGTTTATCATTTCTACACAATAAACTTTTCATAATATATATATATTTTTAGTCAAAATTAATTAATTAAATTATTGTAATATATTTGTTAATGCAATATAATAATCCGAACACATTTAATTTAATAATTTATTACCATTATCCAAATTTCTAACACTTCCATGAAAAATATTTAGGATTAATTATATTTGTTAAGAGTCGAATGTAAAATCACTTTAATTTATGTTAAACAAGGAAACCATCGGTATCCAACAGCATTACTTATACACGACCTTATAAAATGTAAAATCACTTTAATTTATACCGTGTTTAGAACTTGTACCAAAATCTTTTCAATCCTTTGGTAATATAAAATGAAACACCACTTGTCAACAGCAATAATAATATTAATCAAACCACACTATAAATAGTTCCAGCCCAAGCTCACCTGCATAAAAATTAATAAATAAAATCCAACATATGTAACACATTTTTATTATGCTCGTGTTTTCTGTGTGAAGACTTTCCACGCGCTGTCCAGTACCAATAGAGTTGAACGTCGTAATGCACATCTTCCATATATTTCGCAAGCAGCCTTAACTCTGCTATAAATACGCACCAAGATTTGCTTA
Source organism: Vigna radiata var. radiata (assembly GCF_000741045.1). Classification (NCBI taxonomy): domain Eukaryota; kingdom Viridiplantae; phylum Streptophyta; class Magnoliopsida; order Fabales; family Fabaceae; genus Vigna; species Vigna radiata. The sequence continues at coordinate 9,926,924 of NC_028360.1, forward strand.
TGAACCATCCAATTTTTCTCTCAAAGTACTTCACCATAGCCAAGTTAAACATAAGCACTTCAACTTTCAAAACCATGGCTCAAACCCCATTTCTTCTGTTGTCAAATCTTCAAAGCTTTTGGCCTTCTTTGGTTGTGATAATCACCTGCTTCACCATTATGATCAAAACCCTAAGCTCTAACTTCATTCAGACTTATTCTAAGAAACAAAATCCAAACCTCCCTCCTGGACCCAAACCATGGCCTATAGTTGGCAACCTTCCTGAAATGCTTGCAAGCAAACCTGCTTATAAGTGGATACATAATCTCATGAAACAAATGAACACTGATATTGCTTGTATCCGCTTAGGAAATGCCTATGTCATCCCAGTCACNTCTCCCACCATTGCTACCGAGTTCTTGAGAAAACAAGATGCTACTTTTGCATCAAGATCACTCANCATGGCCAGTGATCTCATTACTAGTGGATATTCAACAACAATTTTTGTGCCCTTTGGTNACCANTGGAAGAAAATGAAGAAAATCATAACCCACGATTTGCTTTCTCCACACAAGCACCTATGGCTTCACGACAAAAGGATGGAAGAGGCTGACAACCTTATGTTCTACGTCTACAACAAGTGCAAAATGGGGAATGATGGTGTTTCTGGCCTTGTCAATGTTAGGAGTGCTGCAAGGCATTATTGTGGAAACCTTATCAGAAAAATTACTTTTAATGTAAGGTATTTTGGGGATGGTAGAGAGGATGGAGGGCCCGGCTTTGAAGAAGTAGAACATGTTGATTCCATCTTTGATTTGCTCAACTACGTTTATTCCTTTTCTGTTTCTGATTATATGCCATGCTTGAGGGGACTTGATTTGGATGGCCATAAGAAGAAAGTGAAGGAAGCTTTGAGGAACATTAAGAAGTATCATGACCCCATCGTTCACCAGAGAATCAAACAATGGAATGATGGTTTAAAGGTTGATGCAGAGGATTGGCTTGATGTTCTCATCTCACTCAAAGATGCCAACAATAATCCATCGTTAACATTCGAAGAGATCAGTGCACAAATCATAGTAATATATACTTCACTTCTCTCTTATTTTGTTTTTCCTTACTTTTATACAATAGTTTCTTATTTGACTTCATATCATGCATTTTGAAAAGATGAAATTCGATATCAATACTCAAACTCAAAATCGAACTGTTTTTTGTAGGAATTGATGCTTGCAACAGTGGACAATCCATCCAATGCATTTGAATGGGCACTTGCTGAGATGATTAACCAGCCTGAGTTACTGCGTCGAGCTGTTGAAGAATTGGACAGTGTGGTTGGAAAAGACAGGCTGGTCCAAGAATCAGACATACCTAAGCTCAACTATGTGAAGGCATGTGCCAAAGAAGCTTTTCGTCTTCATCCCATTGCACCTTTCATTCCTCCCCATGTCTCTATGAGTGACACTGTTGTGGGGAATTACTTCATCCCTAAGGGTAGCCACGTAGTGCTAAGCAGACAAGAACTTGGAAGAAATCCAAAAGTGTGGGATGAACCCTACAAGTTCAAACCTGAACGCCACCTGAAGAGTGATGCAGATGATGTGGTTTTGACTGAACCAAATCTGAAGTTCATATCATTTAGCACAGGAAGACGAGGTTGTCCCGGTGTGATGTTAGGAACGACAATGACAGNGATGCTTTTTGCTAGATTGCTCCATGGCTTCACTTGGACTGCACCACCCGATGTTTCAACAATCAATCTTTCTGAGTCAGAGAATGATATCCTTCTCGCTCAGCCACTCGTGGCAATTGCTCAGCCAAGGTTGCCACAAAAGCTATACCAACTGTAAATTAAACCCAAATTTAATTTACCCAGGCGTTTATACTTTAACATTGGCAATAAATGTTGTTGTAATACGATAGGAATTTGTTTGATTACTTATGAAAATGTCTGTCATATAGTGTAAAAGAAGGACTCAACTTGATACTGTAATACAATAGGAACGTCTTTGGAAAATTGTATTTTGGCACTGACTTTTTGTGTTACTTCCATTTGCCTATTCCTTATTTCATGGATAAAATATTATATTTAAAAGATAAAAATAATATAAATAAAATTTGAAAGACAATAATAATATTTATGAGTGTTAAATAGGAATATAATAAAAAAACAGTGTCAAAAGTACAAGTTCCATAATAAATATTTTGGTACATATTAAAATAACCTTATATTTTTAACCCTCCATAAAGTTTATTTGGTGAAACTACCAAATGTAATATACTTTTAATTTTAATAAAATATTTTTATCATTTTCATTTTTAAATCATAATAAATGTAATACGCAAATTAATTACAATTTATGAGAATAATAAATATACAAAAACTTAAAAAATAATTATATTATTTTTAATTTTGAAAATAATGGAAAAACCATATGCTTGAAAAAGGAAAGGAAGAAGTAATAATAGGTTATTTTTTCTGATGCCATACATCCAATATACAGTTTATTTAAAGATTCGTAATTAATATCTAATTAAAAATTAAAATATTAGCTAAGTTATACTTAAAAAAAAATCGAAAAATGATATATATCGTAATTACTTTGACTCTCTTATTTTAATTTGGTTAGTAATCATGTTAAGTTAGTTGAGTCAAGATATAACAATTTCTCCATCGATTGACATATTTTTATACACTATTTAAGCAAAGGATAATACTTCAATACTATGGATCATGTCCTCTAATCTATCGTTTATTGTCTAATCAACAGATTTATGTGTTTCAAACACACTTGGAATGTCTAATGATTCGCCGTTTCACATTCTTGTTGTATAACTCTTTAGAAATCCATAGCACAAAACATGTTTTATAATTTCGGAAACATCCAATCTTCTCCCATTCAAAAACTCACACAAAGACATATCATCCTTACTCTGTTTTCTATACCACACCAACATTACATTTTGCAAATTGTATAAACTCTTCCACCCAGAACTCGCCTAAATGACTGAATGTTTCACCGTCCATGAGGAGACACCTTCGTAACCAAAGAATGACTCCTTCGTAGGAGTACGGTTAGAAACAAAATGTTTGTGGCTACCTATCAAGGATGCTTGGGATAAAAATAACCCATAATACCCTAAAACTGGATAAGCTGCTTCTACTAATGTCTTTCCTTAAGGACACATAATCAAAGAATCCTATGCTGGGGAGGTTAACCCCCACACATCTAGGCCTGAAACCTAGATGATGCCATGCCATACTAGCCTATTCTTGGGGCTATCTATTTGAAAGAGCTAGAAATTAAAGGAAGACCTCCTTCCCATAATTAGAGTTGAAAGGGGATTTGATCCACCCAACATGTAAAGAAGGCATGAACAATAGATAGGGCATATAGGGAATGGAATCAACAATCGAATAAGTGATGACTTGACTGATCTTGATATACTCTTTTTTTAGTCTTAGCCTTACTAGCACACCCAAACACAGACCAAGACCAGTCAAAATCTACCTTCACATGTCTAACCAAGGCATATAAGGGAGGGGTTTACATAGAAATAGGAGAAGAGTAAATAGATGGATTATTCTTGCTCTGAATCTTGGATACAACTCTTGTTTTGAATCGTTCTTAAGACTTTCATATAAATGAGCTCTTTCAAAATTTTCTTCATCAAATGCTAGGTACCATTTCCTTTAAATGATCACCCATTCATTCATCAACATAAGCTGAACCTCTTAACTTTGTTCGCTTATATAATACTTCACCATGTCAAGTCCAAACTGTATAACTTCTCATTATTACGTAGATGAACAGATGATCACTGATATTGTTTAAGTCTTCAAATAATTAATTAAGACAACGAACACAATGACAAAAATATGTCCCATTAAGTTGTTTTGTGCGTTCTTTGACATATTTTAAGAACTCAAAACCTGCTCTTTCATACTTTTCACTAAATAACTTTATAAACAATAAAAAGGAAGAAACCACGTCAAAAAATAATGCTAACTTACAAATCCAGAATACAAAAACACAAACAAAACTATAAATGCGAACACAGATAAAGTAATACATTGAACGCAAATAACATAAAATTGACCTCGAAATGATGTTAGACTTTGTGAACAAAGAGATTAATGGATGAGGACAAAGGTGAACTCGCTGACAACGAAAAAGCCTCAAGAAAAACGAAAATCAATCAATCAAAACAAATGAAAAGCAATGCAAATGAGAATAAAAAACTTTCGCAAGACATAACTGCGTAAAAAATAACCTAGTTTGTTGATCGCACTTTTCCTCAAAGAAGAAAGTTCATGCCAAAATGAGAGCACAGAGAAACAATGACATTGTGTTATGTTTTTTACATTTTTTTACAACACATACGATGTTGAACGCAGGGTAAATTCGACATTATATTTAAATATAGTGTCAAACTTATGGCACTTTGACATCATATGACAGTAAATATTTAAATCAGCGTGCCACTATTTTATTCTTCTTTTCCTTCTAAACCACCCATAAAACGTCGAATGGCAGGGGGTTCGACGTCTTATTGTTCGATAGAAGCCAAAGGGTCATTCTCCCTATATCAAAAGGCCTATAACGTCCAACAGGCCTAGACTTCGATTTAATATCTACCTCGAACCATTTACTGAACGTTATGATTTTTTTTATTACAATGCAGTTACGAACACAACACTAGTGTAGAAAGGGCTTTAGACGTCTGTTATTTTGGGCTTTTAACGTCAGATCTTGAAACGACATCTTTATGGGTGACATTAATGGGACGTAGGACATATAGAATCCGACGTCTATAAAGATGTCAGTCATGGCATCAACCGACGTCTAAGGGCACTATAAAGACGTTGAACATGGCCCTAACTGACGTCTAAGGGCACTATAAAGATGTCAGACATGGCACTAACCGGTATCTAAGGGCATTATAGACGTCAGACATGTCATTAACCGACGTCTACTAAGCTTTCGTTATGTTTTAGTGCAGTTTTGCTCATGTCTTTGGATAGCCTAGTAGCACCTTCTCCCTTTACTAGTTTCCTCATAAGAAAAACTTGCGTCTTTTGGATCTCTTATTTTAACCCAAAACCGAACCTAGGTCCTTGTCTAGTACCATTCCAACCACCAATGAAAAAGAATATGGTGACATGAGAACTATGTAAGGATCCAGGTTTGATTTTGGGTTGAAATGTCATAAGAGATCCAAAAGACGCAGCTTTTCTTACGAGGAAGCTAGCAAAGAGAAAATATGCTAATACATTATCCAAAGACCAGTAATGTTTATCAACACTCCGCGTTTTTCGCAATCGCAAAAAATTCGTTTTCTAAGGATTAAAATAACTGGTAATACTAAAAATAACTCCTAGAAAAATTATGTATTTTTATAGTAGTAAATAAAGAAAATGATTATATATATATATATATATATATATATATATATATATATATATATATATATATATATATATATATATATAAGTGTAAATAATAAAACAAGTTGTGAAAAAATTTATATAAAAATTGAAAGAGAAAAATTATGGTAAAAAAATTATTATTTTTAAGTATAAGCTTTTACTGTTAAAGTAATTTATAATTCTTATTTATTATCTGAAGTAAATAATTTTATTTATTTTCAATATTAACATAAATACTTTTACTTAGTATTGTTTAAGTAGACTTTATTAACATCCAACATTAAAAGAATTTTATTAGTACATATGCCAATTTCCAAACACTAACAAAAATATTTATTTATTAAAAAAATTAAAAATAATTTTATGTATATGATTTTTTTGAGAAAATAAATCTTTTGTATTGTGTTAGAGTTCACTTATGCAATTATAATAATATTACAATTTAGACTACTTCAACTTATTTAATTTTGGATAATGACATTAAATACTTGTTCTCTTAATTCCATTAAAAGTTATTGAAAATGAATATGAGAAAGTGATGTACTTATTTATAATAAAAAAAGATGAAAATGAATGTGAGTAAAGTGAGTAATATAATTTGCTTTTGAACTAATTGCGTGTATAGAAACACTGCTAATCCATAAATTACCTATCAATTATTCAAAGTTGTTTAACCATGTCAATATCAAGTAACTGTAGAAAATTATTTATTATTGTTGCAGATTGATCCTAAAAAAGAGGGAAGATTCTGGACAGATAAGTGGCTTTTAACTATACGAGTTTTAATATTTCTTAATGAAACATGGAAATTATTTGGTTAAATGTGAAAAACATTTGAAATAAATATTTTTTATGATTAAAGTGAACGCTGCTTTCTTATTCTACGTTTCAATTAAATTATATTAAAAATTTCATTACCTAATCTTCACTATTCTTCTTCTTCCATGGATATTCTCTTTCTCTTTCGTCATCAAATTTGAGAAGCTTCCCCTTACCATTTTCTTTCTCCTCCTTCTGTCACCCAACATATATCCCTCTTCCACTTGTTTTATATTTGTTTTTCTTTAAAAAAATAAAATATAAATAATATTTTTCTTTAATCAATTTAACTTACATTTTTAATTTTAAAAAGTTATAGAAAACAAAAAAAAAATGATAAACTTATATTAGGTTTATTTTAATCTACTTCAATCTCAAAAAGCATATTGAAATTATAATATCAAAATCATACCTTCTTCATTTTTTAGGGTTCTTCGTACAAATAAATTAGTAATTCACCATAGTGACGACTCCGTATAATCCAACCTAGTGAGTCATCTTGCTATCTGCCTTCAAAATTTGTCACCATTTTGAAATCTTATCCATTGAGTTTACAATATACTATTTTTCAATTAAGATGTTCAAACATAGTGACTCCTTTTCAATATATATGCTAATAATCTTCATTTCAATTGTATACTGAGTATGTGTTTGGTTATTGACTATCCGGTTTCTGCACTTGTAATTAAATATGATTTGTAAACAGTAATAATAATATTAATCAAACCACACTATAAATAGTTCCCGCCCAAGCTCTCCAGCATAAAAATTAATAAATAAAATCAAACATATGTAACACATTTTTATTATGCTCGTGTTTTCCGTGTGAAGGCTTTCCACGCGCTGTCTAGTACCATTAGAGTTGAACGTCGTAATGCACATCTTTCATATATTTCGCAAGCAGCTTTAACTCTGCTATAAATACGCACCAAGATTTGCTTATGAACCATCCAATTTTTCTCTCAAAGTACTTCACCATAGCCAAGTTAAACATAAGCACTTCAACTTTCAAAACCATGGCTCAAACCCCATTTCTTCTGTTGTCAAATATTCAAGGCTTTTGGCCTTCTTTGGTTGTCATAATCACCTGCTTCACCATTATGATCAAAACCCTAAGCTCTAACTTCATTCAGACTTATTCTAAGCAACAAAAGCCAAAGCTCCCTCCTGGACCCAAACCATGGCCTATAGTTGGCAACCTTCCTGAAATGCTTGCAAGCAAACCTGCTTATAAGTGGATACATAATCTCATGAAACAAATGAACACTGATATTGCTTGTATCCGCTTAGGAAATGCCTATGTCATCCCAGTCACNTCTCCCACCATTGCTACCGAGTTCTTGAGAAAACAAGATGCTACTTTTGCATCAAGATCACTCANCATGGCCAGTGATCTCATTACTAGTGGATATTCAACAACAATTTTTGTGCCCTTTGGTNACCANTGGAAGAAAATGAAGAAAATCATAACCCACGATTTGCTTTCTCCACACAAGCACCTATGGCTTCACGACAAAAGGATGGAAGAGGCTGACAACCTTATGTTCTACGTCTACAACAAGTGCAAAATGGGGAATGATGGTGTTTCTGGCCTTGTCAATGTTAGGAGTGCTGCAAGGCATTATTGTGGAAACCTTATCAGAAAAATTACTTTTAATGTAAGGTATTTTGGGGATGGTAGAGAGGATGGAGGGCCCGGCTTTGAAGAAGTAGAACATGTTGATTCCATCTTTGATTTGCTCAACTACGTTTATTCCTTTTCTGTTTCTGATTATATGCCATGCTTGAGGGGACTTGATTTGGATGGCCATAAGAAGAAAGTGAAGGAAGCTTTGAGGAACATTAAGAAGTATCATGACCCCATCGTTCACCAGAGAATCAAACAATGGAATGATGGTTTAAAGGTTGATGCAGAGGATTGGCTTGATGTTCTCATCTCACTCAAAGATGCCAACAATAATCCATCGTTAACATTCGAAGAGATCAGTGCACAAATCNTAGTAATATATACTTCACTTCTCTCTTATTTTGTTTTTCCTTACTTTTATACAATAGTTTCTTATTTGACTTCATATCATGCATTTTGAAAAGATGAAATTCGATATCAATACTCAAACTCAAAATCGAACTGTTTTTTGTAGGAATTGATGCTTGCAACAGTGGACAATCCATCCAATGCATTTGAATGGGCACTTGCTGAGATGATTAACCAGCCTGAGTTACTGCGTCGAGCTGTTGAAGAATTGGACAGTGTGGTTGGAAAAGACAGGCTGGTCCAAGAATCAGACATACCTAAGCTCAACTATGTGAAGGCATGTGCCAAAGAAGCTTTTCGTCTTCATCCCATTGCACCTTTCATTCCTCCCCATGTCTCTATGAGTGACACTGTTGTGGGGAATTACTTCATCCCTAAGGGTAGCCACGTATTGCTAAGCAGACAAGAACTTGGAAGAAATCCAAAAGTGTGGGATGAACCCTACAAGTTCANACCTGAACGCCACCTGAAGAGTGATGCAGATGATGTGGTTTTGACTGAACCAAATCTGAAGTTCATATCATTCAGCACAGGAAGACGAGGTTGTCCTGGAGTGATGTTAGGAACGACAATGACAGTGATGCTATTTGCTAGATTGCTCCATGGCTTCACTTGGACTGCACCACCCGATGTTCCAACAATCAACCTTTCTGAGTCAGACGATGATATCCTTCTTGCACAACCACTTCTTGCAATTGCTCAGCCAAGATTACCACAAAACCTATACCGAATCTAAATTAAACCCAAATTTAATTTACCTAGGCGTATATACTTTAACATGTGCAATAAATGTTGTTGTAATACGATAAGAATTTGTTTGATTAATTATGAAAATGTCTGTCATATAGTGTAAAAGAAGGACTCAACTTGATACTGTAATACAATATGAAAGTCTTTGAATTTTTCTAATTATAGTTCTTGGTTTTTATACACAATAATAAATGGAAAATTGTATTGGAAAAATTCTCTTTAACAACTCTTTTTTCACCACTTTTTTATAACACATACGTGGCAGTCTATGATTGGTCCGTTTCAAATATTTTTTTAAACATAAATTCTAACAAACCAATAAAATAAGGATAATGATATTTAGACAACATTTTTTTGACAACATTTAAACATTGAGTACGTGTCAATCTGTGATTGGTCAAAAATTACTCCACAATCAATAATAATAATCATAAACATTATTGTGGTGTAATTTTTAACCAATCACATATTGACACGTAATCAATGTTTAAATGTTGTCAAAAAAATGTTGTCTAAATATCATTATTCATAAAATAATGACACGTATACTGTTGTCAAAATGTTGTTAAAAAAGAGTTATTAAAATATCATTGTTCAGTTGTATTTTGGCTCTCAATTTTTGAGTTACTTCCATTTGCCTCTTCCTTTCATTTATAAAATAATATATTTAATAGATAAGAATAATATAGATAAAAATTTTAAATAGGAATATAATAAAAAAACAGTGTCAAAGTATAAGTGGGTCATAATGTTTTGAATTGTCTCAATTGGGTCATAATTTTTGTAAAAATGCACACATTTTACCCCAATCGCTAACTGATCTCACTGTGCAACAATTATCTTCTGCTATCAGTGGAATAAATAGCTTAAAGGCTAGTGATGAACCTATAGGTTACCAAGTTGGTTCATTTGCAGAAAAGGCTGTGAGACTGATTGCACTAGTTACGCGAGTTTTCCGGTGACTTTATTTTTTGAGCCAATGAGATAATTAGTGTAAAATCCCTGATTCTCAAAGAGATGAATAAAATCCCTAATTCAAATAAACTAAATAATAGGCATTGTGCCACATGAAACACTGCTTATTTTAAATAATAATTCATATAATTAAATAATACACGTCAACATGTCCTCTGACTACCACGTCAGCTAAACTTAACGCCGTTTGAGATTAGTTAACGATTGGTGTAAAATGTGTGCATTTTTACAAAAATTATGACCCAATTGAGACAGTTCAAAACTTGAGGACCGAACTGAGATTTTCACACAAATACGAGGACCAAGAAGGGATTAAGCCAACACGTCAGCTAAACTTAACGCCGTTTGAGATCAGTTAACGGTTGGGGTAAAATGTGTGCATTTTTACAAAAATTATGACTCAATTGAGACAGTTCAAAACTTGAAGACCGAACTGAGATTTTCACACAAATATTAGGACCAATGGAGAGTTTAAACCTTTTTATATAATATAACTGTCTAATCATTAATTTCACACTATTTTTCATTATTTTTTTTCATGTTTTTTTGTTAAATGTGATTGTCTAGTCGGTAGAAGATTGGATAGTTCTATTTGTTTGAAAGTTAAAAAAAGTCGGTCAATTAGAAAATAGTAGGGTTAAACAAAGACTATTACCAAAATTAATTATGTTAAAATTAAGTAATATTATTATCGGTTAGATTGTAATTTGATTTATTTTAATCCAAAGTTATTTTAAAATTTATAAATATAAATTTTATGTATTATGATAAGTTAACTAGGGTGTTGATCCCTCCATCCCCACCTTTGCTTCCTCCACCTCTTCAATTATCTATAATTTTTTTTTTAATTATAAAATTAACCTTTTTACTTTTTAACCTTATTTATTTATTTTTTTGAAATTTTAAATTTCTATATTCACATTGACCTCTGCCATGTCCGTCGTTGAGGTCGAAGACACACTCCGTGGCGCTGCAAAAATCCAAAAATTTTAAATTAACGTTAATCTTTGCCTCTATGCCTCTGTTTGATGGTGTAGATAATCTGGAATAACCTAACCATGTTTTATGGAATAGAATAATTATTATTGGATTTGAGATGAGAATCAGAATACAATACCAAATGGATAAACTATGCCTGAAGCTAAAGAATAGAGTCCCGCGATCCTCTTACAAAAACAATCATTTTCTTTCGTTTTCTTTTTGTTAGTGTCATTATTGCTTTTTTTAATGTGTACCAAGCACAGTATCGGTGAGGTTGCAAATCCAAAAATAAAATCTCACTCTGAATCATCATAGATGACACTGCTGCCTAATATATATATATATATATATATATATATATATATATATATATATATATATATATATATAAAACCTTATATTAAAGAAAGTTTCTCAAACTTCAACTTCTCTAACTCTGTCATTTGGCCACATGTAACTCTTCTGCTAGCTTTCTGCATGCTTTTAACTTGTGTAGTTTTTCGTGTTGATAGCTTTTAAGTACAAGAAGGGATCGGACTCGGTTTTGGTGATGAACAAGGAGGATTGAGGATTATGAGAAATGTAACAAGAAGAACCCAATCAAAAAGTTTGAGGATGGTGACTCGGAGTTTTAGTTTGATCGGCCGGGTCCCTATTATTTTAAGTGGAAAAGATGATTACTGTGAGAAAGGTCAGAAACTTATCATTGAGCATTGCGGATGTCAACATCGTTTAAGGAAAAACGGATGTCGACATCCGTTTCACCAACACTGCACAGTTCAATTCCACTCGTAAAATAAGAGTCCGACTAAGCACCATCCAGCAAACCCTAACGTGAGAAGCGACCAACGTTCTCAATCACTCAATCGCCGAGGCCGACTGTCGAAACCGCGGCCAGACAACGCCTCTCCACGTGGCGGCTACACTGCTCGCCTCTCCCTCGATTTCCTCCTCCAAGCCTGCATAAAATCCCACCTCAATTCCTCTCACCCCTTTCAGTGTAGGGCGCTCAAACAGTTAATCATATCCATTCTCGAAGACCCCAGCGTGAGCACGGTCATGCGTGAAGTCAGTTTCTCCAACCCTGTCATTAAAGCCACCATCGAACAGTTCCTTAACGACGTCCCCTCCATCGTCAATTCCGGATTGAGATTCCGGCCTAGCACGGTGGCTCTGTCGAATTCTGCCACTGACCGGAACTTGTATTTGAATCCTCGTCTGCAACAACAACAACTTCTGTTTCACCTGAATTATAATCAAAGATAAAATAGAAATAAAAAATAAAGTGGGAGATAAAAGAGAAAAGAGGAGGTGGAGGGAACAAAGAGTGGGTTGTAGGGAGCAAAACCCCTACATTTATTATAAATTTATTATTAATACTTAATGATATCTTGTCACATGTGAATTGTAATAGAGAAAATAAGTTTTGATCCCTTTTTCTCTTTTCGTTCTTAATTGAGATAATGCTTAATGATATCTTGTCGCATGTGAGTTGTAATTTTTTTTCTTAGTTTCCTGTTGATCAGAGATCTTATGGAGACTTTCTGATCTTTGTTCAGTATTTTGTAGACATTTTTAGAGTTCCTTGAACTCTAAACATGGGTTCGATGTTTATAGAGTTCCATTGTTTCGATGTAAGATAAGAAAAGCTAGTGACATTTCTAGATGTTAGTTTAACTGATGATTTTAATTAGGTTGTGTTGAATGTGGTTAAACATAGAAATTTATCTACCTTTGTATGAATTGGGATTTAAATGCTTTAAAATGGTTATAATTGATGTTTGGAATGTTTTAGAATGTGATGAATCTGTTTGGATGGGTTCTTGATTATGAATTTTGTGTTTGTAAAGTTAGTTATGCTAATTGAAATGGATTTATTGGGAAGGAATGGTTAGTCTTGGTTGTAAGTCACTTTTGATCTAAAAATGAAAATTATAGTAGGTGAATTTTAGACAAACTAGTCCAAGTGAAAATATAATGTTTTAGGCTCTTCGGTATGGTCATTTGAAACTTATTTGTGTGGTGTGATTTATCACAAAATGGTTTAGAAATGGATGGTATATAATTGGTGGTGTTTTATATGGTTTTTAGGTGGATATTGGGGGTATAAAATCGTTATAAACAACTAATAAACATTGCTGTTCAGAATATAAAAGATGTCACTGGTATATTGTTGCTAATTTTATTATCCCATGATTGTTGTATTTTATTTGTCTGAAAATTCTGTTGACAATTTTGACACTGGTATATTGTTGCTAATTTTGTCACTGGTATATTTTGTTTATTATAGTTGCTTTGGCACAGTCTATGCAACTCGATATTCTTGCACAGGTCAGATTTTAAATATAAATGATATTACCTTCTGCATATGGCCATTTGTCTTGCTCTTGTTATTATAAAGAAGTTTTCTCCAACTTCTAACTAACAAATTAATTGGCATGAAATAACGGATTAGATAGAATGTTTTCAAGATTACTTTCTCATTGGCTTGCTGACAACTCATCTACATATTCTGGATGATCCTGCAAAATTCTCTAAGCTACAAATATAAGATTACCTTAAAACTGTTGCTTTCAGACGGGAGATAAATGAAGTGCAGAAAGCTGCCAGATTTCATTTAAGAAACAAAGCAAACTTTCTTAAATAAGCATGTAATTGATTTTCAGCCTTTGGTGTTCTCCGTTAAAATAACGAAGTCTATTTTTTCGTTTATTAGATATTTTTTTTTTTGTTTCTTTTACTCTTTTAATAGAGAAATGTTAGCAAGAATTGGCACATCGATCCCTTCTTATTTTCCAAGTGAAACAGTTATATCCGTATTGTTCGATTGAATTTATTGATTTCAAAGTAAATTATTGCATTAGATGATAAAACAGGAAATAAAATTTAAAAGAAAAAAGACAACGTTTCCATTATGTACATGACATTGTCTAGTATATTAAATATAAAAGATTAGGTGTAAATCTTAAAAAAACAATTTTATATGACCTATATAACAATGTAGGTTAATTGTGAATAATATATATTGTAATAAGTGAACTAATATATGAGAGATATTATGATAGGTGAAAATAACTATGATAGATAAAAATAACTACGTTATAGAAGTCGACATATTATGACCGGTAAATTATGATAAGTGACATAATTATTTAATCAGATACGTAAATATAACATAATAGTTAATCAGTAATATATTTTAAAAAAATCATACAAATAAATTTAGCAATTATTATCTGTAATGGTTGAAGTACAAAAAATTATAAAGACAATTGATCCTAATAATTTTGTAACATTAATGTCATCATTTCCTTTATTTCATTGACTTATGATGTTAATGCATACCTGTAACAAAAAATTATTTAAAAGTAAGAAAATATTTCAGCATAAGGAGAAGCTGAAGATGATCCACTATGACAACGAGCATTGACTCCACAATGCTCTTGAATCCTAAAGCACGAGCCAATGAATTCGAACTGGATATTTTTTTTGATTGAGACGATGATGTTGTTGATTCATATGTTTCAATTTTTTCCTACATACAACATTTACTAAAATAGTGAAATTGTCTAAATAAGAAAGACACAATTCTAAAACAATAAGGCATACTATGACCCACTTCCAGTTTTTGTATTACTTTCTCCCAAAATATTAGTCATAATCAATGATGTCAGCATTAAAAACATTCATTTGTAAAAAGATACAAACTATCATAGTAAGAAAATACAGGAAGAAAACTAGTCAAGAACATTCACTTAACACAAATGTGACATAAAAAAATTTTAAATCAAGAACTAATTAAGCATCATCAAGTCAATAAATTATAGTTCTAAAGACTAACTCATAACTAGTAATGTTGTCAAAGAATCATCATAACTACATCATAGGACCAGAGTTGGTTGTTTTCTTTTAATGAAGCATTTTTAATCCAATTGATAAGTATCTAAGAATAAACCTACTACACAAAACTCTTGTGTAAATTGTTTGAGTAATAAGGTATTACTCTACCACCAAAATGGATAAAGAGAAGAAAATTGTGTGTCTCAAACTAGAACATATTAATGAATTAAAAGTTCAAACTAGCACTGTAGATTTGTAAAAATGGTTATAACAACAAAATTCTGGACAAAATCGTGATGAAGCAACAAGGTCATTAAGTAGGAATGGAAATTTCCCTTGTCTCTCATCACTAACAAAAGCTTCATTAGTCTTCTTATGGGTAGTTATCCAAACTTCTCCTCTGCTAACTTTATGCCCATACTATTTTTCCTATAGAAATTAACGAATGCATATTAAGTATGTCAAATATTGTGAGGAATAAAGAATTGAAAAACAATAACACTTCATTATTTCTTTCCTTTTCCTTGCAATGCTTTTGGACCCCCTTGTGTGAGCAAGATGTTTCTTTGTCCTATTGTACTTATTTTTTAAGGCAATCTCCTAACTCAGTCATAAAAAAAGTTATTAAATTATAACAAGATTTTAAAAAAGAAATATACGTTTTATCTTTGCTCTATCATAAAGTTGATAGTCAACAAAAGAAGCCCAATTAATGATCTCTATCTATTCCTTGACAATTAATTCATCTTTAGTACGCGTGCCATCATCTCTTTGTTGTCACAATTCTTGCCGACAACCTCTCCATTGATGATTAAGCGTTTTCAAGATGTAATTGATTTGAATATTGGAATTAGCGACAAACTTTGCCTTCAAAACAGATTTTAATTAAAATTAACAACAATTATCCAATAACTCAATTGTTAATTGAAAATTTACATTCCTTACTTGAATGATATTCTGAATTATGTCTTATTTGTAATATTTAAGAATCTTCTTCCAAGTAAAATAACAAATAAGAAATGCTTTGAAGTTTCTAGTAATACTCTCTAAGAACCAATTCAATAATGCACTACTATCTCCAATTGATTGATACTCGTCATTTCAATGTAATAATAATCTATTCATTTTGAGACAAATTTCAAATATCATTTATTTTTAACGTTGTGTTCCTTTTGAGTGGAAAACGCTGTTCACACTGATATGCGAGGATGAATTTGAGAGATGGGGTTTGTTCTCATGTGATGATTTGCGATGATTTGCGATGAAATAATTCAGCTGATTTGTGGGATATCACTGTTCAACTCATCCCGCTAATTTCAGAGGATTTACGTTGATTGTTAGGGCAAAGACATATATACCCCTGTACGAAAAATAAAATTCCAACAGCAACCTAATAAATGAAACATAAAATTAATATTAAGCCATGCGTTGCAGGTTCAAGGTCTGCGATTTCCAACATGAGCAAGACAGTTGGAGGACCAAAAACGGTGTTCATGATGATGACGGAGTGGATGCAACCAACCAAACGTGGAAGGAGGGATTAAAGAAGTGAAGAAGATGTCGTTCAGAGGCAGACGACATCTGGTTCCAGCACTGTGAAGGAGTTTCAAAACAGGTGTATCCGGATACAAGGTTGGCGTATCCGGATCGAGGTTCTCCAACAACTTCCATTAACGACGTATCAGGATCGAGGTTGTCGCAGGGACTTGGCGTATCCGGTTCCATCTTCTCGACCAAGTTTGGGTATCTGGTTCCAGGTGGTGGAAGGACTTCGAAGGAAGGCGTACTCCAATACAGATCATTATATTCGGCTCAACGGAAGCTGTGTGCGGGTTGATTCGATTTTGCCGGCGTCGTTTCCGGTTCGGAGTGGTATGTGACTAGTGTTGACGAGAAGGGCGCAGATGATGGAGGCTGGTCTGTGACTGGTGTTCGGAGTGGTCTGTGACTGGTGTTGGCGATGGTGCCTTTGGTGTTGCCGAGAAGGGCGCAGATGATGGAGGTTGGTTCATAGATGCAGCAGCAGCAACACAGAAACAGGGACTTTGTATATTTGATGTATTTTGTATAATTATTATATGAATGCATGAATATATTTAATTAAGATATGAGTATACGAATATATCAATTTAATGATACTGTTTATTTGAGTTGTGTTTTTTAAGGTTTTAAATTGCATATATTTTTGGTTATTAAATATCCTGGAAGAAGAATTAGATTTATGAATATATATATATATATATATATATATATATATATATATATATATATATATATATTATGTTTTTTGTTTGTTTATACATGATTATATGAATATATAATGTATTATGTTTAAAAAAATATTTATTTTATTTTATTATAATTTTTTTAATATTTTAAAAATTAATTTTACTTATTATTAATTAATTTCCTTTCTTTATTAACATTTATACATTTAAATATAACATTAAAAAATAACATTTTATATTACTAAAATAATTAGGAGCATTTTGGTAATAATTCATTTCTACCAACTAAACAAATTTTTTAATTCTATCACATCAATCAAATCTTATACTAATTCCGACAAACTTTATTCTCAAATCCACTCTCAATTACCCACAAATCTACTCAAAAAAAACAACAACAAAATATTCTCAAATTCACTCAAATTATCTCCTCTAAATCATCTCCCAATTAACAAAGCATAAATGTTTGATACTCACCTTGCATTGGTCAAGAAATCAAATTTTTATCAAACAACTTCATCCGTAAGTAACATATATAATGCAAGCATGATATATACATAGTGTCTGACATCAACCAACCATGATCTTTTATTTGATATGATGGTGACCTTTCTTGTTGCTTTCAACAAAATATCTTAATTTTTATAATATTTATATTTATTTTATACGTATGAATTTCTTTCAAGGTGGTGAATGAATAACAACTTTATCTGAGGACTACAAAAGGTGAAATGTCAAATCAAATTAATGCACTTGATAAAAATATAGATAAAGATAAGATGCAATTAACGAAGAAGCAAAACTTTGACTGTGATTGTGACATCTTTTTTTATTAAGTTTTTGTTTCAATTCCGTGACACTTTTCATATCTCTATATGTTTGTGGTAGCTAGTGTTTAGGCGGTGCCTTTTAACATTTATTTTAGATTAGTAAAAATTACAGTATTATAACCAAACACTGCATCAAAAATTACTTTGATCATAAAGCATAAGCCTTCAAATAATATTTCTTAAAACCTGCATGACTTAATTAAACTTTTATGATTCAAGTACATAAACATTTGCATACATGGTCATATGATGGTATGGTGACATGGTATGGTGACACTAGTACACTGAGGGGTTTTTACCGTGGTGTTTTCTCATTATACGTCGCGGTTTACGAATCGCGGCATATTCAGCCGCGATAGTAAATCAGAGACTTTAGGCCACGGTTATAACCGCGGTATATAAGTTGGGGAATATGCCGCGATTGTCCAAGGAACCGCTGTCTAAATCCATTTTTTTTTTTAAAAAAAAAAATTGTCCAGTATATGTCGCGGTTCAACCGCGGCAAAAGACTTCAGTATATGCCGCGGTTCTAGCACTAACCGCGACCATATGTCTTTTTTTAAAAAAATAAAATAAAAAAACGAGCACTATATGCCGCAGTTGTGACACAACCGCGACATATTCCCCTGTAGGTTTTTAAAATTGCAGGTCTGTTTTTGTGATATCCACTACCACAAAAACAGACCTGCATATAAAAACATGTACACAAATTCAATTTCAACATAACAAACACATGTTCAA
>NC_028360.1:9946507-9995566 GCF_000741045.1 Vigna radiata var. radiata
ATACCTGAAATCAAAAATTAACTTTGATATAAGGATACTTGATATATAAATCAATTTTATATATAAATAATTGCTCATAGACTTACATAATCCATAGCTGAATAATTGAAATATTCAACTCTTGTGTTCCTGACGCAAGCTCACGGACATCTTGGCTATGAAGGTATATTGGGACCTCAGAGCCTCTCCCAAATACATTGGCATCATACTCAACCTCCAAAGGCTTCTCATCAAGGATGTCAGCAAGTAGATGCAATGAAGCAAGAGGATCATCCTCAGATAGAGGAATCCTCTCCTGTGCCTGCGTCTATTGTTACATGAAAAAATAAGATAAGTTTTGACATAAAAAACCTTTAAAATTGAGAAGTGTAAAGAAGAATTTCATACCGAGGGGTCAGAAACTAGTTTAACCAAAAATTTAGGCCAATTGATAAACGACTTAAATGCTTGTTCCACAGAGAAAATCTCTTCTGTGGACAGAGGAACCGAGGCATCTGGTATGATCATTTCATCCACTGAGACCTTCACCTCCTCCTCTAATAGTTGCATACCATGACATACAATCGCTGACCTAAACTCTGTTCCACGAGCTACCAACACCATCTCAGTATCCTCTAAAATGTACAGCAGACATGGACTACCATCGTCCATGTCATCCTCTAGGATGGCTGATGCAGAACAACTTCCTTTCCCGCTTCTCCCTGTCAGAGTAAATGTTAGATTATACAAAAGACAGAAATAATTGCACATAAATGTTTATTAAGTTTACCTGTGGGAGGGGGAGGGATAACATGTTCCTGTATAGGAGATGGCACCGGGCGCATGCCATAGCTCTCAAACTGCTGCTGGAACATGACGTTGAATTCAGCCCTCACCTCGGCCCTGATCTCCTCTCTAAGGTCTTCTNGGACCTTTTTTGTGATCTCTTCTGTCATCCTTTGTGTATCGCTGTATGAATATGAAGGCTGACAAGAAGAGCTCCCAAAATAATCTTTAATTCCTACTCCAGAACCTGCAACACATACACGTCCAGGGTGCTCAGGTCGTCCAATCGCAGCAGCAAGAATATCCTGGCGACCCTCTGGAGTGAATTGGCCTTGGGAGTTCTGCTCAACCAAGGCGTCCTGTAACATTACAAAACACCATTATTCTTTAAATAGTTTAATGTAGTATGTATAATGACAATACTTATTATTTTAGGAACAATGATAACTTACAATTCTTTTAGAAATTTCTCGTGCAGTGTCGGAAGAGTAGGTGCCTGATGGTCGCATACGAGCCAACTTCCATTTCTCATGTCTAGACNGTGGAGAAGGAGGCTGAGGAGGGCTACCACCCTGAGATGGTGGTATAGCATCTGCCTTTTGCTTGAGGATTTTCTCCTCAAGCTTCCTATACCCACCACGAGATAATAGGTGGGGGTTTTTGTTGTGAGCACTTGTTCCTTGTGCTTTGCTTCTAATTGNCTGTCACATACACATTAATTAATTAGTTCATATGATATATATTTGTTAATGAGGAATTATATAATATGAACTATACTAACCTACCATTCCTCTGACATCCGACTCTCTTTAAAAAGCTGCCAAGTATCGTCATCAATGGACTTATATAAACTACATGGACTTTTATGTTTAAGGTGTCCAAAGATGTATCTTGATGTCAACTTGCTTTTAAAGTTTCTGAAATTTTCCGCAACAGTTGACAAACACTTATTTCTAAGTGTTGGGACATTTGGAATGTCAAATGTCAGCTAAAATAAAGATAATAAATTTGTATTAGTACAAAATTATCAATATAAACAAATTTTAATTCAAATGATATTAACTAACTTACCAATATATCGTTCCATATAATGTTCCGATCAACCTCGGACACATGATCAAAAGATGGAATGAGAATGCTAATCTTATCACGTGCCACCACTCCAAGGTATGATCGGAAGTCATCTGCATAATGGCCAGTTGCCACACCCGTGATGACATTCACATTCACTGGAGTTCTTTCACCACTAGTTTTCCTGATCAATAGTTGTTTCATCCTAGTGGGTCCTCTAGTGGATCTGGTAGGGGGAGCCTCATCTCCGGAAGAATGTGGATGATCAGCCATATATCTGTCAAAATAAATAACAACATCAAATATTAATAAAAGACTTATGTAATATCATATAATTTAACAAAACATGTAATAGTAATCATAGAAATGTATAAAAACAAAACTAATGTGATATTAATAAAATACTTATACAGAAATTTAAAATTCATACATAAAGATATGGATTCATCATATGTATATTCCCCCATTCAAACAGTTCACACAAGGACATCTAAACTTCACTTCATTGTCACTTCTCCCCTCATTACGTTGCGCAAATTGTATAAATTCCTCTACACCTCTCTCGTACTCANCACTAATACGTGGTAAATTAATCCAATTTCGATCCATATTCCTAAATTTTACAAAATTACCATTATACAATATTCTATATAAAATTTTCAATTCAATCATACAATCAATTCAGTCATACAATCATACAATCATACAATTAATAATCATACAATCATACAATTAATAATAAGCATTCAAATGATCAATTCTTTATTATTGCTGATAAAAAAATAAAAACTTAAATAAAAGCTAACATACTTTGTCAATTATTTTTAACGACCAAAACCACAACAAATTCGACAAAAATGATCAAAGCCACAATATTTGTTAGCATGCAAAATAAAACGAAAAAATCATGTTGAAAAAAATAAAAAATGATGAAGGGCATCAAATACCTGGAATGGGCACGGTGAGAAGGACGACGCGACAATGGCACAATGTAAAGGTGGTGCGTCGAAAATGGAAGATTGACGATTCTGATCGGTCAAAACTCTTCCCCAACGTCGAAAATGGCAAATGAACCGAACGAATTTGAGTTTAATCGGTGCAAAACGATGGAAAATGAAAGCAAAGGTGATGCGTCGTTGACGGAGAAGAAGGCTGTGTTTTTGAAACTGTTTCACGATGGCAGGGACGACACTGTGCGTGAATTTTGTTTTTTTAACCTTCAGAAGAGAATCTGCCACGGTTCTACACTTAACCGCGACATAAAGAGGCATATGCCGCGGTTCAAAATAATCCATAATGGCAGTTTTGAAATTTTTTTTAACTTATATGCCGCGGTTCAGCGCCCAACCACGGCATATGCTCTGAAATTTTTAATATTTACTCAGATCATGGAATATGTCGCGGTTCTCTGACCAACCGCGGCCTATTCCCCAACGTTCAGAATTCCTCAACTGCCTCCCAATTGCCTTTTGGAGAATGTCAGAGGTAGCAGGGGGAATATGCCGCAGTTCTCTGAGAAACCGCGGCCTATTCCCCCTGCTACCTGCTGACATTCCCCATCAGTCAGGCCCTGCAATAAATTGACAGGGGAATATGTCGCGGTTCTCTGACCAACCGCGGCATATTCCCCTGTCAATTTATTGTAGAGGCTGACTGATGGGGCATGTCAGGAGGTTAGAGGGGAATATGTCGCGGTTCTCTGACCAACCGCGGCATATTCCCCTATTATTAAATTTTTTTTCCTGACTTGGCGTCAAAGTGGTTGGTTGACTGGGTATATGTCGCGGTTAAGTGGGAAACCGCGGCATATAAGTTCAATTTATTTACAAAATTGCCACCGCACAACATTATACAGCGGTTTATGGTGAACCGTGACATAATATGCACTGTATAATTTTTTTTTACTAGTGTGAGACTTGTATCTAAAGTTGGTTATACCATAAAAAAAAAATTCATGATAAATAAAATAATCATCCTAAAATAATAATGGAACATGACCAGACATATTCAGTCATATTTCGTGCACCATTATGATCTTAATCATAATTGCTAATTTCAGTCATCCATTCCCAAAAACATAGTCAAAAGACAAATTTCTTGAAAGTGCAAAACATCATTATAAGGTAATCATACAAAACAATACATTTGGCTCCTAAAAGTTTTATGGTGTTACCATAGCATAAATGGTTTTACAAATTAACCTTTAGTAACACTCGAATCTTTATATTTCATGCTTTTCGGGGGTAATGATTGCATATGGGAAAGGAGACAAACCAATTGGAACAAAGCCTTGCATAGCTGTGATTGAGAATTATATATATATATATATATATATATATATATATATATATATATATATATATATATATATATATATGTTTGGCCTATGAGAAAGAAAAAAAAGCATATTATTTTACACCATCTTTATGATGGAATGAATCCATCAATATTCCATTCGTTTCCTCTTTTTCACTCTATTTCTAGAAGTTCACCATATTTCATTCATTCATTATTTTCGGCTTTTACAACAGATTGAAAAATATATTTTGATATACATAATTTTTTATATTTATTTGATATTTTTTTTTATTTTTGATTTTTTTTAAAAAAAATTATAAAATTCTACCTTTTTAAAGTTATTTTATTCTTATTAAGCATGTGAAATGAATGTGAATGTGGGTTATTCTATTATTGTTTCAATATATTAGGTGTCACTTTTGACTTACAGCCTCTACTTACGATCACAACTATTTACTCTTTATTTTATGACACGCTTGAATGGCTTGCTTCTCTGCAACCTTTTTTAGTTCCTTTTCATTGCAACAAAAGACTATAGATTAAGCCAATAATAACTTGCACATAATTAATAAATGATTAAGTTACAACAGTAGAAGTTAATTCTAAATATTCTTTCATGGATTGAAATCGTGGAGAGGCTCTCCACCATGGGAATGGCAGTTAACTGCTAACTTACGTGATCTCAGTCACGCATCTGCCAAGCTCAACTGCAGTCAATACTGGACTGACTTCATGGGGACATCATTTCAAGGTTGTATTGGAATTATCGAACGGATTCGTTAACTGACTTTGACATTGAAAAACTTTTTCCGAACTTAAACGAAGGAAGACGGAAAGAACAGTCAGTAGAAAAAAGAAATTGTGAAGAGATTAGGTGGCTCGACCTCACCGGAACAAAACTCCAAATGTCTCTCACGTTCACTCCCTCTTTTCTTGCTATGTTTTTTTATAAGCATAATGTCCCTCCATGGCAGCTGCAAATTGCGTTGGCCACTAGGAAAAAATATGGTCGGCTCTTAAGGTCAAAAAGTTGTTCCATGTCTCCCATAGTGCTATGCCATGATGATAGCTTTGTCCTATAGTGTGCACTTAGAAAACTAGTGTTTTGTCTACACAGGAATATGTTTGAAAGTGGATTGTCCCACAAGTAAGCCAAATGACTCATAAATATGAACCAAGATATGTATCAAGTATTTCAGAGTCACGGTTTAGCCACATTTCATGTGCAGAATGGAATTGCTCACACATTTTAAATATTCATATTTTGTTTATCATATGTGTAGAAAGAATGATACAATTAAACATGCAAAGAAAAAAGTAAGCTACAACTCATCTGCACCAATGCCTGAAGTTATCACCCAACTTATCTGCATTGCAATTGGTCAGATAACATTTATTTTGCTAATTTAGCAATAGGATTATGTGGATAATATTTCAGTCTATTTAACACGGTAATAAAAAGAGGTAGTGCTGCTCTGTTTTGTAAGAATATGCAAGTTTCATCATATCTGACAAAAGAAGAGTTCAATGATGTTAACAGTCTTGCACTAGATAAACATGCTCCTCAATAACTTGCCACCAGTTTCAACTCTTACTCATTTTTTTCAAGCAGTAATAAGTAATAAATAAGTAATAAATAAGTATCTTTTATCTTCCATCACTTAACATTGTGGCATCCATTATTTTTCGACCTACTACCATTTGCCATCCACAAACAATGATATTTTAACAACTTTTTCTTAATAACTTTTTGACAATAGGATATGTGTCACCATTTTATTAGTATGTTTGAATTTATTCTAAAAAAATATTTGAAACGGACCAATCACAAACTGTCACGTATGTGTTATAAAAAAGTTGTCAAAAAAAAGTTGTTAAAAAGACTTTTTTCTTTTTTCTATAGTACTGGGCATCTACCATTGTCGTTGTATGGTGCCATCTACCATCTTCCATTGCCTACCATTATAGACAATAACAGTAAAGGACGCATAAACCATAACATTCCCCCACCAATAAACCAGTGTTCCCATAAAAATAAATAAATAAATGTTAGGGACGGATTTTGTTAAAATTTTTAAAATTAATAAAAGAAATGTAACAAATTATTCAGAATTTCAAAAATCGTCTTAAAATAACCTTTAAAATGTATTATTTTTATAGTGTATGAAATAAACAAAAACTATAAAAAAAATTACATTTACCGAAACTTAAATTAAGAACTTTAGCGTGTAAGTGTGCATGAATTCCAAAACGCATAAAACAGTTGCAGAAAATTTATAGTTGGTAATGAAATA
Source organism: Vigna radiata var. radiata (assembly GCF_000741045.1). Taxonomy (NCBI): domain Eukaryota; kingdom Viridiplantae; phylum Streptophyta; class Magnoliopsida; order Fabales; family Fabaceae; genus Vigna; species Vigna radiata. The sequence continues at coordinate 9,952,936 of NC_028360.1, forward strand.
TGACTTGCAAACAGTAATAATAATATTAATCAAACCACACTATAAATAGTTCCAGCCCAAGCTCACCTGCATAAAAATTAATAAATAAAATCCAACATATGTAAAACATTTTTATTCACGTCACCGTGCAAAGGTAAAATCATGCACGTGTTTTCTGTTTGAAGGCTTTCCACGCGCTGTCTCGTACCAATAGAGACGTTGAAATGCATATCTTCCATGTATTTCGAATGCAGCTTTAACTATCATACAAGGAAAAAGTCACTTTTAACAATTTTTTTTTATAATTATTTGATAACGTATATGTAGTTGTGAATGATTATCTGTTTCAAATATGATACAAGTTCTATTATAAAAGAAATTGTTAAAAAAAATTGTGAAAATATTTTCAATCCTATAAATACGCAACAAGGTTTGCTTACGAATCATTCACTTTTTCTCTCAAAGTACTTCACCATAGCCAAGCTAAAGATAAGCCTTAGACAAAGTACTTCAACTTTCTTCCTTTTCCAGTTACAAAGCTTTTCCAAACCATGGGTCAAACCATATTTCTTCTGTTGTCAAATCTTCGAAGCTTTTGGCCTTCTTTGGTTGTGATAATCACCTGCTTCACCATTATGATCAAAACCCTAAGCTCTAACTTCATTCAGACTTATTCTAAGCAACAGAAGCCAAAGCTCCCTCCTGGACCCAAACCATGGCCTATAGTTGGCAACCTTCCTGAAATGCTTGCAAGCAAACCTGCTTATAAGTGGATACATAATCTCATGAAACAAATGAACACTGATATTGCTTGTATCCGCTTAGGAAATGCCTATGTCATCCCAGTCACTTCTCCCACCATTGCTACCGAGTTCTTGAGAAAACAAGATGCTACTTTTGCATCAAGATCACTCAACATGGCCAGTGATCTCATTACTAGTGGATATTCAACAACAATTTTTGTGCCCTTTGGTGACCAATGGAAGAAAATGAAGAAAATCATAACCCACGATTTGCTTTCTCCACACAAGCACCTATGGCTTCACGACAAAAGGATGGAAGAGGCTGACAACCTTATGTTCTACGTCTACAACAAGTGCAAAATGGGGAATGATGGTGTTTCTGGCCTTGTCAATGTTAGGAGTGCTGCAAGGCATTATTGTGGAAACCTTATCAGAAAAATTACTTTTAATGTAAGGTATTTTGGGGATGGTAGAGAGGATGGAGGGCCCGGCTTTGAAGAAGTAGAACATGTTGATTCCATCTTTGATTTGCTCAACTACGTTTATTCCTTTTCTGTTTCTGATTATATGCCATGCTTGAGGGGACTTGATTTGGATGGCCATAAGAAGAAAGTGAAGGAAGCTTTGAGGAACATTAAGAAGTATCATGACCCCATCGTTCACCAGAGAATCAAACAATGGAATGATGGTTTAAAGGTTGATGCAGAGGATTGGCTTGATGTTCTCATCTCACTCAAAGATGCCAACAATAATCCATCGTTAACATTCGAAGAGATCAGTGCACAAATCGTAGTAATATATACTTCACTTCTCTCTTATTTTGTTTTTCCTTACTTTTATACAATAGTTTCTTATTTGACTTCATATCATGCATTTTGAAAAGATGAAATTCGATATCAATACTCAAACTCAAAATCGAACTGTTTTTTGTAGGAATTGATGCTTGCAACAGTGGACAATCCATCCAATGCATTTGAATGGGCACTTGCTGAGATGATTAACCAGCCTGAGTTACTGCGTCGAGCTGTTGAAGAATTGGACAGTGTGGTTGGAAAAGACAGGCTGGTCCAAGAATCAGACATACCTAAGCTCAACTATGTGAAGGCATGTGCCAAAGAAGCTTTTCGTCTTCATCCCATTGCACCTTTCATTCCTCCCCATGTCTCTATGAGTGACACTGTTGTGGGGAATTACTTCATCCCTAAGGGTAGCCACGTATTGCTAAGCAGACAAGAACTTGGAAGAAATCCAAAAGTGTGGGATGAACCCTACAAGTTCAGACCTGAACGCCACCTGAAGAGTGATGCAGATGATGTGGTTTTGACTGAACCAAATCTGAAGTTCATATCATTCAGCACAGGAAGACGAGGTTGTCCTGGAGTGATGTTAGGAACGACAATGACAGTGATGCTATTTGCTAGATTGCTCCATGGCTTCACTTGGACTGCACCACCCGATGTTCCAACAATCAACCTTTCTGAGTCAGACGATGATATCCTTCTTGCACAACCACTTCTTGCAATTGCTCAGCCAAGATTACCACAAAAGCTATACCAACTCTAAATTATGTTAAAGATACGTCAAATAATCTATATTATACAATCAAAATATTAATTATAATTTAGACATATTATAATTTGTGTAATTCTTATTCTTTTAAGAGATGAAGAATTATAAGATCCTTTTATTTATATATATATATATATATATATATATATATATATATATATATATATAAAATAATATATCAGAATTATTTTTTAAACATTTTTATATGGTATAAAAAAAATATCGACATCCTCTACAATACAGAAATTGTTGTTTTTTTTTCTCATTTAATATTTCTTATGACTCATTCCATTAAAAATCAATCGGAGAAACATCATTCTGAGACTTCCATTGCTTCCAAGAATCATACTTCTAATGTTGTCGGCAAGTCAGGTATATCTAACTCTGCTCTTAACCTTTCTGTTATTACTAGGGGTAGTGATTAGATAATTGTTTCAGGTGCTACTAATAATATAACTTATGATCCTTATAAATTTTCTAATTTTTCTCCTAATTGTTCTAAACCTGTTATTGTTAATGTCAATTGGGTCTCATCTCCTATAGAAGGTTTAGGTATTATATCCCTCTCACCTTCATTATCAATTCCTGGATTTTTTTTTGTTCCTACATTGAACTGTAATTTTATACGTCAGCAAGTTAACCAAATCACATTCTTGTATTGTCTCGTTTTACCCAACCCATTGTCTTTCTCAGAACATTCATTCCAAGGAGAAGATTGCCAATGATAAAGAAAGTGAATGACTGTGCTATCTTGAAAATGTCTCACAACCAACCCATAAAGGAGTGTTTGCTTGTCTTACGAATGAACACATACAAGATAAAGACAAAAAGGAAATTTGGTTATGGCACAGACGTTTGGGACATCCCTCTATTGGTTATCTAAAAAAATTATTCCGATCATTATTTCATTAATGCAATATTTTTTATTTTCTTTGTGAAACTTGTGTTATTGCAAAACATCATCGTGTTGTGTTTCCTTTAGACAATAAAAAAATCTAATTTTCCTTTTTCATTAATTCACATAGATGTTTGGGGTCCTGCCCCACAATCTACATATGATGGAAAAAGTGGTTTATTAGTTTTGTTGTTGACCTAGGTGTATTTGCTTAAACATAAAAGTGACGTACGTGATGGGTTCGTTCCTTCCATATGACCGTTACACAATTTAACACATCTATTAAGGTCATTCGATCAAATAATGGACGAGAATATTTTTAGATTGAATTAATAGAATTCATGAACTCTAAATGCATCTTGTATCAAACTACATGTCCTTATTCACCATAACAAAATGGAGTTGCTGAAAGGAAAATTAGACATATATTACAGGTGACAAGATCACTTTTGATAGATGGTAATGTCCCGTCTCATTTATAGGGTTAGGTTGTGAGCTTTTCAATTTATTTAATTAGTCGAACCCCTTCTAATGTGCTTAACTTTCGAAGGCCTTTAGACGTGTTGTTTGATCATTGTATTCTTCCTTCCAGAAATTTGAACGTGGCTTCCTAACTAGGAGAACTGGGCTCCCTAGGATCACTTGGACTTTGTTTTTGAGTGATTTTTTCAATTATTTTCCTTGGATGAGTGAGGTTCCTTACCATTGGTGGTGTTTAGTCCTTGTTGGATGTGTGAGTTTCCTCATCATTGGTGGTGTTTAGTGCATCAAAAGACACCTTAGTTCATTCAATATTGGAGGTCAAAGCCTAGATAGGTGTTTTGAACAAAGGTGGGTAAAAATCATAAGCATTGGTGCACGAGTTATGCTTTAAACAACCTCATTGATGAGGAAACTCACTTATCTAAGGAAACAAAATTTGAAAAAATCACTGAAAAACAAAGTTCAAGCAACCCTGAGGAGCCCAGTTCTCCTTATTGAGAGTCATGTTCAACTTTATGTACAACTCTCCAAAATGCCTCTAGTAATCGATTACAAGGTTCTGATAGTCGATTATCAGAGGCATTTTGGATAGTTGTATAGAAAGGTGAATGTGGCTCCCCAGCCAAGATATTGTCTCCCCAAGGTTGCCTGAACTTTGTTTTGGAGTGATTTTTTCAACTTTTTTGCTTGGATGAGTAAGTGTCCATTGATGGTGTTTAGTGTATCAAAAGACACCTTAGTTCATTCAAATGTGGAAGCCAATGCCCATATAGATCATTTAGTTCAATTAACTCATTACGTTATAATTCATTCATTCCTATCGAAGAATTTAACATAATAGATAAGAAATCAAAAAACATAATTCATTCAATAGTAAAAAACATTACAATATTAAAAAAGCATTATAATGATTAAAAAATATTTCAGTAATTAATAAAAAACATTATAAAATAAGAAAAACAATACTATCAAATTTACGTATATAATCCATATATTTGTTCCTTTGTGTCTTATTTGAGCTTCGATTTGTCTATCTAGATTTTCTATTTGAGTGTCAATATTGTCAAATTTGTTCTCTTCAAACATATAAATGTCGTTGATAACTTGTGTCAGCATTACAGAGCAACTCCCTTACAAAAGGAGAGACGCTCAGCAGACATCACACATTCCAAATTCATCCTCTCTTTTGTAAACCTATTTTTCATATTTACACACACCACTTTAAAAAATTAACAAAAGATAATAAACTTTATTACAGTGGTGAAGAAACAAGAGAAAAGAGCAAGAAATGAAGACGAGCGAAAAGAGAAAAAAAAAAAAACTTTCAAATTTTGAGAAGTAAAAGATAAACAGCTTGTTTGAAATGTTATTTTCTTTCAAAAACACCTTCCAATGATATTTCAGTTTTTAATATTTTTTTTCACAACAGATCAGTTAAAAACTGTCACCTAACATTGTAAAAAAAAAAAATTCATATGAATTGTTGAAGAACATTTTATAAGAGAAATAGCTGAAATAAAGTGAGACCCACGACGATTATAATTCAAACGTAGGGAAAATAACTGGTGATGTTATGTATAACAGCGAGATGATGAAATATATAGATGACGAGATATATATATATATATATATATATATATATATATATATATATATATATATATATAACCTTTAGGACTTGACATGTCAGCATATATAGACTTTGCCTCCATAAAATCTTTCCGCTTTTTCCTTTAAATGCACAAAGCCTCCATTGTATTAGTTGATTCACAAGAGGTATTTGCAACGCTAATACAATTATTAACATGCTTTTGCAAAAATTAATAATATTTTAAAACACAACATTTTTTAACATTAATTTTATACTTTTTTTTATTATTATTTTTCCTTTTATTTAGTATATAATATGATCGTATAATCAATCAGAAAAAGATTAGATACATATGTTTATTTGGAATCTTAGAAAAATAGACTGGTTAGTCGAACAATTGGGTTAAATCAAGATTAATTTTACGTTAAAGTTAAATAAAATTATTATCAATTACACCTTAATTACATTCATGTTAATTAGAAACTCATTTAAAAATCTATAAATATATGAGATATTGTGATAAGTTGGTTACATTTATTAAACATTTATTATTAATCATGTGTGAATATTAGAGCTGTCAAAATGAGTTACAATCTGCGGGTCAACCCAGTCCACCACCGGTTCGGATCGGGTTAGGTTAGAAAAAATACATTTTTTTATGCGGGTCAATTTTCAACTCAACTCATTTAAACCTGACTCATCCGAGTTGAACCAGTGGTGAGTCAGATATGCCAACCAACAAAGGATGACAAAAGAATATGCGCTCGCGGGTATCCGTGGATAAAATATGCGACGGATAGTTGTTACCCGTGAATATTTATTACCCGAAACCTGCGGATAGCGGGTATTTTAATACCTGCGTATAAACGGGTCGGGTTCGGGTATTATACTATCTGTATATCTACTACCCATAAAAATAATAATAAAAATTTAATTTTTTATTTTATTAAGTTAAATTTAATTAAAATTAGGCTTAATTACCTTTTTAGTCTCCAAGTTGGGGGCTGAATTTCTGTTTGGTACTCGCTTTTAAAAATGATGTTAATTTTGCTGTTAGTAGGTTCGTTCCCTTAAGTAGGTAGAAACGGAGTTAACTGACTGTAATTTTCTTCTCTCTCTTCTGCATTTCCTGACACTTTTTTCTCTCTTCCTATTTCTCTCACCATTTAATGTTTCCCTTTTGTTGGATTCTCTCTCCACTTGAATAGCCATTTAACCAATCTAAAAATTTCCTCTGCACCTTTATTTTCTTGTTCCAAATCTTCATTATTTGTTTAATTTTTTTTTAACAATACGCACACCTATATATCCAAGAAAATAATAACCCATCCAACATTCTTTTCCCTTCTACTATTCTAAGTTTTTTAATCACCCATACACCACCAAATAGTATCCAATGTCCACACCTCTAAACCCTTAATCCTTATACTAGAAACAACCCTAACTCTCATCCATTTTCCTTCTCTCCTGTATACAACCAAGAAGCATAATACCTCTCATGCAACCACCCTATACTCTCATTGCTCACAGACCACTCCTCCCATCCCCTCCAAACTCTCTTCCCTTATATTCTCTCTTTTTCACGTAGATATAGTATCAAAATTCTCCTTCCTAGTAAATACTCACGTGCACAATCACTTCTCTCTCCCCCCTTTTTTTCTTTTCAGAAAAGACCAAACCCCTACACTCCCTTAATTCTTGGTATCTGTTATTTCCTCTTAGCTCTTCTCTCTTCTCCTTATTTATATCACCCTCTTCCACAATTCTTCCATCTCCCCAATAACCCAAGACTAGGGAAACTATCCCACCTCCCTTTACACCATTGTCTCCACGCCTAAACTACATCCATTCTTCATAAACCCATCTCACTCATCACACTACAAGAGCATGTGACCACCGCCATGTAAAACCTTCTCCCTTCTCGCCATTCTTTTCTCATAGAACACTTCTTCTTCTACCCAGCCCTCTCTCATTATTCACAAAACCCTCTTCCCAACCAATTATATCACTTCCTTCACATTTTACAAACAAACACAGATTCTTTGCTCTCTTGCACAATAATTGTTGAAATGCTTTTTAGTTGCATTAAAGCTCACTCAACAAACCTAAATTCCCCACTAATGTAGTATGGGGGCAACCTAGGGTCTAATCCAAGGACTTGGTTCTTGTTAAGATAGAATTGTAGAATTAAGCCTATTTATTTAATAAAACTAAAACTAGGTGGGGAAAATGAAAATTAAATGGAATCTGAAAAAGAAAAGAACTAAATGCTAATGCAAATGAAAGATTCTAATTAGTTCTAAATGGATGTATGTAATGCAAAGGTATGAATCTGAAACAATATTAGAATAACATCTACAATATTATGTAACTATATAAAAGAAACTCAACTAAAGAAAATTACTACTACTCGTGCAAATCAATAACAAAATCCAAATCTAAATCTATGAATTACTAAAATAAGAGAAAGAAACAAAAGATGGAAAACTGGAAATGAATGCAAACAAAACATAAATGCTACATGCACACTATCTATATACATGATCGGGAAAACAAAAGAACTTAATTTAACAAATCTAAAATTTCATATAACAGAACCAAATCGCAAGGAAACAAGGAATATCAACACCTAAGATTTACTCAATGGAAATACTAAAAATTCAAATGACAAACTAAAGATATGAGGTGAAAGCGAAATTCAGAACCTATCTACAATATACAACCCAAATGAAAATATCATATACTACGTTCAACAAGAACAAGCAAAATTCAATGAACATATCAAATCAAAACTTAAAGCTCAGAACAGTAAATCAATTTGAACAAAATAGATGCGAGAAACATAAAGGAAAGAGAATCCAAAAGTAACAGTGCTGGAAAATCTAAAATGGCATAAGCAAGACACGTAACATGAAACTGAATTGAGAAATTGGAAAGAACAACTTTTATTAAGAAAAGGACATCAAAAGTACAGATACCAGAAATCCTAGAGAGCTCAAAGTCTGTCACCCATTGATCATCCCCAAGAATTCCAGTGAAGCAAAGAACGTATCTACCTCTAAGAAAGCAGTAAAAGCTAACTACAAACAGAGAATTGGAAACTCAAAGAAAACTGTAAAGCAAGGTATAGAGCGGTGTCTTTCACCCACCACTTGTAATCTTCTTATTACAAAATTCCCTTTTTATAGGGAAAAATCCAAAACAGAAAAGAAAAAGAAAAAGGGAAAGGGGGAAGAATCACCAACAGTCTTTGGAAGCTTCTCGAGTATCTTCAACTAACTTCTGCTCTTCAATCGTCGATTCAGCACGTGCTTCTCTTCTGATTCGCTTCCGATTAGCTTCTTGGGCTTTCTTCCTCTGGACCGAGAAACCTTTATTCAGCTTCCTTTCTTGATCTATAGAACTCACGTCTGGTTCGCTGTTCTTCTCTTTGTTGGAACCCTAGCTCGTGAAGAATTGGGGGAAACTCAAATGATCCTATCTCTGCACAATGTGATGTAAACTAAGAGACCCACTTCAGCTTTTGCCTTCTACGCACCGTTTCACTAATTGTAACAAAAGGGCTTAAGCTCTTCTTTATTCAATGGCCCAATTGTTTCTGCAGTGGTGGCCCAATATATTTTCTTCTTCAAATCTGACCGAGAACCCCCAAAAGCAAGTGTCTTCTGCCAGCTCCCTCAAAATGCGCACTATGATTCATTTGTGCAGCCCATTCTTCCAAATCAGTGCCGGCCCAGATTGCTTGGCCCATTTTTCCAAGAGCTAATCCTGTAAAAGGAATGAAAATGAAGAATTATACAACAAAAAAGAAAGAATAAAATTCTATAACAAAAAAAGAAATTCTTATTTTTATTTTTTTATTTTTTTTATTTTTTCTAAAAAGTAAAATAACCTATTTATTTAAAAATCTATTTTATTTAACTACAAAGACAAAATTAACACTATTTTTATAAAAACCTATTTTAATCCTATAAAATGCTAAACTAACCTAATTCTAGAAAATTAGAAACTAAACTATTCTAAAAGAACAATATTAACATAGAAAAATAGGGAAATTTAGACACTTAACAGTAATCTAGCCACGTAAAATAAGCTACCCATGCAGTATTTGGCTTCAACTTTTTCCTGCGGCTATTCCGTGTAGGTCTTATGAGTTCGACCTCAAAAAAAAAAAATAACAGATTTTAAACGCTTACTTTTTACCCTAGATACAGCCCAAGGCCCACTCTTCCTTATTGCCAAAAAGATCTAAAGATATTCTTGTTATCTCCATATATTCCATGTGTGAGAATTACAAATTCTCAATCGATCCTCTCTTCCTATTGGTCCAAAATTAACCACTAGACACCCAAGACTGCAAAAAGAAATGAAAACACAACCACTTATCTCGCTCTTTCTACGCCCACTGGAATTGAAAAGAGGTTTTGTTCTCTTCATTCCACGCTGCAATGCATACATCTGGGAGGTATAAGGGTTTTGGTATAAGAATACCCTCTTTCTAATACATTTTTAATGGTTATATTAGTGCCATTAAAAAGGGGGTATAAGGGTTTTGGTAGAAACTTCCTGTACGTGAAAAGTTATGAAAAAAATTGTTTAAAGAATCAATTACTCAGTGGGATAACCTACTCCACTATGACTCAAAGAGACACTGATTAATTAGAACAACTTTGTCACAATGGAAAGGCTAATTAACATGACTGGTTGACTTCCACGTGTCGCAGATTTATCGAGTTTACTTTAGGGGAAGTTTTTGATCAACTTCTCAACCATATATATATATATATCGGAAAGACAATCCACGACATTCGTTATGTTCCCTCCCGATGTTTGGTTTTGTCCTTGGGACCCTCCACATGTAAGCAAAAAACATTACAACATGTGCAAATGCCTGCGCTTTAATCATACACATTTCATGTTCCAATCAAGGGAGCCGATGCACATGATAAGGGTGTGCAGAGTAGAAGGAGGGTGTTGCGGTGGTGGTAATGTGACCGGGGGGAGGGGGGTTGGCTTGGCAGCAGGAGGAGTTGATGAAGAAACGTTGAGGATGGGTGCGTTGAAGAAGTGTAGATAATGGTGGAAGAAAGAGAAAAATGTGGAGATAGTTAATGGTGAGAGAAATAGGAAGAGAGAGAAAAAAGTGTCAGGAAGTGCAGAAGAGAGAGAAGTAAAGTACAGTCAAGTTAACGTCGTTTCTACCTATTTAACGGAAGGGACCTAATAACAGCAAAATTAATAATCTAGGAACCAAATAACATCATTTTTAAAAGCGGGTACAAAATAGAAATCCAGCCCCCAACTTGGGGACTAAAAGGGTAATTAAGCCTTAAAATTAACATTAATTTATATTTTACAAGGTTAAATTTAATTAAAATTGTACTATATGAAGTATACCGATCGAAATTAATTGTCATTTATAGACAATTAACAGGTATTAATAGGTTAGATTGCCTTACTCTTTACAAAATATACGGTATTGATGATTGATTATTGGGTTTGATTGCCTAAAAATATACAACATTAATGGTTAATATACCGTAGGCCCTATAAATATACAATTAAGGTATAGGTACAATCATCCTCTTCTATCCTAATAAAATATAGACCTCTTTATGAAACATATCTTGAGCATCAAAGTGTCTTCTGCATGTCAACAACCCATCGGAATGGATGACATTCTCGGAAAGGATTGAAGATCAAAAGAGAACAAAGCAAAGAAGGATGACTGACCCTCGGACCAACTAAACCGAAATAAAAATTAAATTTTAATTTATATTTAATTTAATTTATATTATATTTTATATATTTTTTTTTAATTCTATTTAAATTTTATTTTAATAATTTATAAAAATATATTTTTTTAAATATTTGCGGGTATCCGTGGGTATATGCAGGTTTTAAAATATCTACGGATATTTTTTAAGCGGGTATCTGTGCGGGTAGCGGGTGAATTTTTTTTTTTGTCGGGTCGGGTTGCGGGTAGGCACTATTCGTGCCTGACCCTGTTGTCATCCCTACCACCAACCCACTTAATTTTATTTTTATTAATTTATTATTTTATAATTTTATCATCCAGCTCATTATATGTAAATTGTATTGTATTTTTTTTATTATTTTGAATTGTCTTGTGTTTAACATCATTTTGGGAGTGAAACTTATTTAGATTTGAATTACAAAATGTTTGTAATTTTTTTTTTATTCTAAAAGAATTGTAATTAAATGAGCTAGTGAGCCAACACGTTTAACCCACCAACCCATGGTGGGACGAGCCGAATTCCAATTTTTCTGACTCGTTTATAAATGAGCCGGGTTGGGTTGACTCACTAAATGACCAACACATGATGGATTGGACCGGGTAGAGCCGGGTGACCTGTAACACCCCGATGTTTTGAATGTCACAGTGTAAAAATTTTCTCAAAATTTTTCCATAAAACAATCTTTTAAGACGATCAAACTTTATTTGATTAAAATGTGGAAGCAAAACATAATTATAAATGTTGCTTGTTCAAAATGAAATCTGAAATAAATCCCTTTTACAACAAAGATACCATGTCTGAAAACTTTTAAATCAAAAAAATCATCATTTTCAAAATATAAGATTCCAACTCTCACGTCAGCTACAATATCATCTACTCTCGTCCAAATACGATAAAGACGTAGACGTGGGAGTGCCCCCACATTCAAACACACATGCCAATCCACTTAGACAATGGCATTTCAATGACAAAATGCTACAAATAATATAATATAATCATTACTTTCACATTTTCAAAGATTAAAATAAAAAAAAATTATTGATAACTTCTCATCCAACTCCTAAACACTTTTATCACCCTATAAAATACTTTAATCAAATATTTATTTTTAGAAAATATTAAAATCAAATAAAACCTATTTTTTATTTTATCAGAGTCTTACGTGACTCATTTTGAGAACACTAAGTAACAATTCATGCTACAATTATTAACATGCTTTTGCAACACTCTATTACAGTCATTAGCATGCTTTTGCAAACATTAATAATATTTTAAAACACAACATTTTTTTACATTAATTTCACGACTACTTTTGTTTTCTTTTACAAATATAAAAGTTATTTCTTATGATTATTTTATCTCTAAACTATATATTCAATGAATTTTAATATGTATGTGGGCCATAGAATTTTCCTTTGTTGTAAGTGTGTAAAAAAAGGAATGGATGAAGTAAAGTGCATAATAAATTTGTGTAAATAATTACTTATACATTGGTAATTGATCTGGGTTTGTAAATAGTAATAATAATAATGTTTCGTGTTAGGATTGAGATTCCTTACTCAAAGAATTTCAAGTTAATGGGCTTCCTAATGATCCTCCATTATTCAAATTGTGTTGCTCACTCCCTCTTTCCTCTTTCCAAGTCGTGTGGAAAGGTACCTGCAAAAGGTACTCTGACGCTTAAGTCAGTGATTTTGTGTGATAATAGTGATTATATTCAATAGAGTAAGTACTTAAAATTTGTTACATTTTATTAATCATCAATCAGTTGTAACTACCTCAACGGCTATCTTAACCAATCGGTTAAGAGTTGTTAATTATTTGTTTGCCCAGTCCATTGGCCTGACAAGTATCCATACCATACACATGTCCTCCATGCCCAAACAAGCTCTTTATTGAAAGAGGTGCGCAGGGATTATTATGAGCTTGAGAGAGGTCGTTCACGTTGTATTGGGGTACTTGTTTTCAATGTGCTTTAAGTCGTTGCTCTTCTTTGGACTGAGCAACGGACTCTAGAAGTTCACTTAGAATGTTCCCTAGGTCGAAGAGACTCAGATGACAGTTCACGAAGAACGTTCACCGAGCGGTTGCTCAAAGTTGGCCAAGTTGCTCCTATGCAAGATCTTGTTATCTGCATTGAAGAAAAATAACAATCGAATTAGAACTATAAAAAAAATGTAAACAATTAGACTAACTTATTTATGGCGTTAGACAACTAATATCAAAATAACTTTGGTTATAAGGTCGGGCAACCAAGCAAGCCAGACTGTTCGGTTGAAGATACTCGGGTGAGAGTTGACAAAGAACGTTCCTCACCGCTTGGTTGATACTAGGAGTTAATTGAGAGCGTTCCATAGGTTTCTTAAATGAGAATGAGAGTTCATTGAGAACATTTTTCACTGTCTAGTTGAGACTAGGAGTTCTTGGAGAATGTTCTTTAAACGAGAGTGAGAGTTCGTTGAGAACATTCCTTACCGCTTGACATAGACCAGGAGTTCTTTGATAACGTTCTCTGGATTTTGTGGACGAGAGTGACATTTCGCTGAGAACTTTCCTCACGGCTCAATTTATACCAAGAGTTCTTGGAGAACGTTCCCTGAGTTTTGTGAACAAGAGTGACATTTCGCTTAAAACTTTCCTCACAGGTCGGTTTAGACCAGGAGTTCTTGGACAATGGTCCCTGGATCTTGTAGACGAGTATGTCAGTTTACTTAAATAAATTAAGAATATATTACAGACAAAATTTTTTTGTTGGTAATCATAAATCTAGTTTATGTCAAAATTTCCAATAATAATTACCAGTTATCAAGGATATATCGGTAAAATGTATTTTTCTGTAATAAAGTGAGTGTAATATAAATTTTAAAATATAAATACGATACGTGTTAATATTATTTTGAAATAAAAAGTTGTTAATATTATTTTAATATAAAAAATTGTGTTAGCATGAGTCAAAACAACGTTAATTGTCTTCCAAACCAACACAAACAAAATAATACAGCGTTCACAATATTGAGTGTTCGGGATCACTAATATAGATTTTTTTTTAGTCTTGCACACTAATTAATATATATATATATATATATATATATATATATATATATATATATATATATATATATATATATGAGGTTTGCTAATTTAGGTAAGCGGGTATTTTAGTTGGTACATTTTAGTAAAGTATACCAAATTTTAGGTTGAAAAATGTCTTTATTAAAAAAAGAAATTTAAATCCAAAGATATTTTAATAATTTTAAAATTTAATTTAAAAAAAAAATAAAAGGTAGTTATTAAAAATTCTGATTTGTCCACGTGTAAGAGAGAAGTTATTAGCTTTTATTACATATTTTTTGAAAGGTAGTTGCTTTTAAAATAAAAAATAAAATAAAAGGTAGTTGTTTTTTTAACCCAGACGGATTTTATAAACCCAAACGGGTTCTATAAACCCATACGGGTTCTATAGATCCTAAACCCTAAAGCATTATATTTTTTAAAAAGTAATTGTTTTTTAAAATAAAAAATAAAATAAAAGGTAGTTGTTTTTTAAAATTAAAAATAAAATAAAAAATAATAACTTCTCTTGATTTTTAATAATTACCTTTTATTTTTTTTTTTATTTTAAATTAAATTTTAAAGTTATTAAAATACCATTGGATTTAAAGTTGGTTTTCTTTAGATATTTTTGTAACCTAAAACTTTGTATATATATATATATATATTCATAACAACCACACAAATGTAAGGTTATCTTGTCTATAATCTTGTGGACGAAACCACTTCCCATGTCAATTTTAGAAAGAAAGTTTGTCACTCTGAAATTTATCCATAAGACCAGAAACACTCTATACATGTTTAGCATAATGACCTCGTTTGTAACAATTTGTCATATAAAAAACATTTCTGGAAATTTGTATACATTTATAAGGCTTTCAAAATGATAAAAAATTGAAAAGAACTTAAGTTCTAATTTAAATGACAAACTAGTTTGAGAAACTTATCGCAAAATTACCTTTTTCGAAAAGTAATAACTTTAACCATTCTAAATAAGTATAAATTAATTTTTTATAATTCTATAGTAAGTAAATACAATATTATTTAGTTTGTTTTGGCTTGTAAGTTGCTTCTTGAACACTATACATATTTATTTTTGTTTGGATTAAATAAGTCTCCTCGTTAGATTTGTGAATCTCATACAAAAGGATCTATGTATATCCATATTATGTAAAAGGATTAAGATATCTTAAATGTGCTATTATATATATATATATATATATATATATATATATATATATATATATATATATATATATATATATATATATATATAAGATTATTTGATTTAAGATTTTTTTTAATCAGTAAAAAGTGAGTCTTAATATGATAATAATGCATATTTGTGAAATTTTATAAAGGCTTTGCACTAAGATTAAATAAAAATTAATTAAAACGTGAATTCAAACATATTGACCTGGATCAAGTGGGTAACAGCACATTCATTATACGACTACTGAACTAGTGGCCCAGAACGGCCGAACCATACACAATGCGACATACATTCCTAGATTCCTTTGTTATGTAATACACCTATCAATTTCTTACATATACTTATTCAAATTATAAATTAAATACCTCAATCACTTCAATAACATATATTAAATTGTGTTGTTACAGTTAATACCTTTTATGCTATCATTACAAGAAAATCATTAATAACAATTAATATTAGAGACAACATATAGTTATCACTCTATTAATTGAGTTACATATCATTTTATATACCTAAAATTATCTGTATCTAATATTGCATGTATTATAAATAAAAGTTTATAATTGATTTATGAATTAAAATCTGATCTTTAACTTTAACTATTTA
Source organism: Vigna radiata var. radiata (assembly GCF_000741045.1). Classification (NCBI taxonomy): domain Eukaryota; kingdom Viridiplantae; phylum Streptophyta; class Magnoliopsida; order Fabales; family Fabaceae; genus Vigna; species Vigna radiata. Next base: position 9,968,828 of record NC_028360.1, read on the forward strand.
CTATTACGACTTTTAGTTTATAAAATAATATTTAATTTAGTTAATAATTAATTGTTTTTGTTTTTAACGAGTATTATTTAATATTTTTTTACCGTATATTTCTCGAACATAACCACATTATCCAGACAAAATGGTGGACTCACAAGTATAAATTTAATTCATCATACTAAATTTGGGTTTAGCTCTAAATATTTGTAAATGTTCACCTCAATCATCATTTGGGTTTAATTCATCATATATATTTAATAATGTTTTGTGTTTGTTCTACTTAAACAAAAAAAATCTTCTTTACTCGTTTTCTTCTTAATTATCCTTAATTGCAATTAATTCATATTTAAATTATAATTTATCAACCAAATTTCATGAACAAAACAACATACCAAAAAAATATAATGCGATTATGAAATAAAATAAATAATAACAATAAACTACCTAACAATATTTACAAATTTCACAAAAGAAATTTTGTTTGAAAAGAAAGCCATACATATTAGCTCTAAATTTATTTATTTTTCTAATCAATAATTTTAGGGTGTTACTCCCTCCACCTCCACCTCCCCACTATTTTAATTTATTTCAAAAATATTCTACACCTCCTCATTATTTTTTTTATTCTAAAAATACCCTACACCACTATCCTTAACAATCTTTTTCTTTCTCTCTCTGTCTTAATGGAGCATTTTCATGGTTCATTAACGGAGCATTTATATTACTCAAATTTGAACTTGTGATATATTTTCTTAAATAAGTTTGATTTAATCTTATTTTTGTTGTTGGATATATTTTTTTCTTTTCAAATTACTTAATAAATGGTAAAATTTAAACATTTTTCTAGAAATTTAGAACAAAATTTTACCATTTATTAAGTAATTTGAAAAGAAAAAAATATATTCAACAACAAAAATAAGATTGAATCAAACTTATTTAAGAAAATATATCACAAGTTCAAATTTAAATAATGTAAATGCTCCATTAATGAGCCATGTAAATGCTCCATTAGTGTAGAGAGAGAAAGAGAAAAATGGTTAAAGATGATGGGAGGTGTAAGGTATTTTTGGAATAAAAGAAAATAGTAGAGAGATATATAATATTTTTGAAATAAATTAAAATAGTCGCAGATCCCACTTGAAAAGGTGGAAGCAGCAACACTAATGATTTTAGCACGAAATTGTACCTTGTGGTCGGCCTATTATTGGCTACCCCATGTACGAACCAATGTGGCTATTGTGCAACAATAATCTTTTTGTACTCACCTATATAATTGCACTATATGTATCATCAGTGAACGTACATATTAAAATTCAAAATTATTTGGTTTAATAATTTTCTTTTCATCTTACTCTAATATTAATTATTATTTATATTTCATAATATTTTGTATTTATTTTAGTTAAACAAAAATAATTACTATTTGTTCTATTTTTTTAAATTACATTTAATTAATATTGAACTAAAAATAAAATAAATGTTCTTATCACATAAAAGTATAAATATTGCTTCTAAGATATATACTATGATGTTTTTACGAATATGTTTTATTCATTATAATCTTCACAACTTTAGTCTTACACGATACACTTATAACATAATTAACATCCAACTTTATTTTTTTTCTTATCAATAATAAAAAAATCAATATAATACAATGAATATTTAAGATGCTTCAACTCTTTTACATACCTACGAATATATATATTATTTTAATAAATTTTATGAAAATTATTACAAGCAATAATATAATAATTTTAATCATAATGCATTTCAACAAACCATGTCAAATATAATATAACTCTTTGATAAAAGAATCCGAACAAATTTAACAATATCAAATATAACTATCTACTAAATTTTTAATAAAAAATCAGCTCAAATTTATATAATCTTACAATGTGGATCTCAATAATTCTAAGTCCTGAAATTCTTGAGAGCTTTATTAACACAACATGACATACATTCCTTCAAACTTAAAAGATATTTGAAACACTTTGGCTTCTATGAAAGTTATTTATGATTTGGAGATTTTTGAAGATAAAATTTTTAAAGGCTTTAATTATTGGAAGGTAATTTTTTTTAGTCTGTCATGATTTTTTAGATTAATGCTTAGAGAAAGATGACGCTTATGTTTGTAATTTTGTAAGTTTATACAATTTAAAGTTTGTTATGTTTTTCTTTTAAGAAAAATAATTATGTCAATAAACTAATTAATTTCACTTTGATTTATAGAAAGTAATATAAGTGATTTAATATTTTATTTTTAAGTATTTATTTGGATTTTTTTTATAATAAATAAATTTTCATCATGAGTTTATTATGATCTTTCATACTTTGTATTATTTAATTTAATTTTTAAATAAATTTTGATGTGGTAGTAAATTACTGGTTGAGAATCTTATATATAACACATCAGATACATTTCTTCCAATTTTTGCAATTAGGAATGAACAAAAAAAAATATAATACATTATGGACATGTACGTGGGTGACGGTGTGGTGAAATATTTGAAATTATAGAAATAATGTGACTTTTAGACTGTCAAAAATAGATATTGAGAAAATATTAACTCTAAGTTTGGATTGGATCACACATAAATATTTAAAAACAACTTTCTCGTAAGGTATTTGAGTCCAACTATTTACTTAAAATCTATAAGTAAATACACAAAAATAGGAATTCTGCAAAATAGGACAAAAAGGAGAATTTGTATTAGAAAGTGGATTTTAAGGCTAACTCAATCCCATAAAACCGATCATGATAGAAAGTGGGTTGGTATAGACATCTCGTGCATGATAATAGAAATTGGGTGGTCCAAAAATTGGGTTGTTCAATAGTGACCCGACAACATGTGGAAACAGAAATGTCCACTTAAAACTCGTTAGGATAGACTTTTAACTGTGGTTCTGATACCATATTAGAAAGTAGGTTTTAAGCCTAACTCAATCTCATAAAATAAAACCAACTTGTAAGGTGATGTTTGCACCTCACTTATATATTATAAATTGGTCTTATTTCTAGTCAATGTAAGATTTCCAACAATTTGTATGTGGATATGAACTATTTGGCAGTGTATTTTTTAGCTTTGTTTTGTATCTTGCAATCGATTATTGTACCGTAGGTTTTTGTTTTCTGATTTGTTTTGGGGTGGAAGAAAGTGTGAATAATACAAAAATTATGACATTCCATTTAAAATTCCGTTCTTAAGAAAAGTATTATATAAAGATAATTTTTAATATAGCACTCTAAATAATAATATTAAAAAGAAAAAGGTTTATCCGTGCACGTGTTTTTTATGTGAAGAATTTTTATGCTGTATATTCACTGTACGAGAATTCAAAAATAATTTTCTGGTCAACATGACAATTTTACATTATAATACATATCTTTCATATGATAAAAGAGATTCATCGTAGTCGAATTTTGTGTGTAGAGGTAATCAAATTTTAATAGTTCCATTACTCGTTTCGTTTTATTGTTGAGAGGAAAATCGTAAGTGTTTATTATAAAGTGAATGTATCCTGTAAAATATTAATTATATTTATATCAATATAGATTATGATTCTATATTTCTATTAAAATAATAAGAATATAATAACAACATAATAAATAATAATAGAATAATTAATAATAACTAAGACACAAAATAATCAAAATTTAATCTAAATAAACAGAAGTTACATTATTTTATATATGAAAAAGCTTAAAAAATTATATTAAACCGCGTTTTTTAATATACCTGCTAACAGCAAAAAATATTATAAACTTCCATTTTCATCGTACTCTCGTTTAACAACATTTAGTAATAATAAAATATTGAATGAATATATTTAATTAAAATATAAATTAGATCAAATTATTAATTAAAATATTGATAAAGGTAGTCGAGGGATAGGAGTAAAAATTTTGAAAAGTGTAAAAGGGTATGATACATATACACTTTCATTTTATCTACATTTATTATACACTTAATGAATATATAGGTGGAAGTATTGGGTTAAATATATTTTTAGTCACTATACTTTGGGGTGATTTTGGTTTTCGTTCTTCTTTCAAACTAAGGTACAATTTAGTCATTCAACAGAAAACTCTGGTTTTAGTCTTTTTTACCAAATTTTTTTAACTTTATTTGTTATTTCAAGTACGTTTCATTATAGCATTTGGATTGTTTACACTGTTTCACACATTTTTGCTTCAATGTTAACTGAGAAACGCGTTTGAAACAACAAATAAAGTTAAAAAAATTTGGTAAAAAGGACTAAAACCAGAGTTTTCTAAAGTTGAAGGACTAAATTGTACCTTAGTTTGAAAGAGGGACTAAAATCAAAATCGTCCCAAAGTATAGGGACTAAAAATATATTTAACCCAGAAGTATTTAATACTTCATTCTTTTATTATTAGTTATTCCTAATTAAAAAAAAGAAAACTTATTCTTTTTTCTATCCCTATTAACTTATATTTTTTACTTTCTTTATACGTGTATATATCAAATGTTGATTCACTTTTTATTTTTACGGGTAAAGATGAATAATTCTTTTATTAATAATTTGATGACACATATTTTATATTCAATTACTATAAGACAAGATTATACAAATTTAAAAAATTTGTATGGATAAAACAATTATTTCTCATAATTTTTTCCTTTCTTATATTCCGCATGCAGCTTTAGATTGGCTATAAATAGGTATCAAGTTTTGGTCATGAATCATCAACTTTTTTCTCTAAAAGCCTTAGGCAAAGTACTTACCTTCTTCCTTCTTCGTCACAAAGCTTTTCCAAACCATGGACCACACCCCATTTCTTATGTTGTCAAATCTTCAAAGCTTTTGGCCATCTTTGGTTGTCATAATCACCTGCTTCACCATTATGATCAAAACTCTAAGGTCTAGCTTTATTCAGACTTATTCTAAGAAACAAATGCCAAAGCTCCCTCCTGGACCCAAACCATGGCCTATAGTTGGCAACCTTCCTGAAATGCTTGCAAACAAACCTGTTTATAAGTGGATACATAATCTCATGAAACAAATGAACACTGATATTGCATGTATCCGCTTAGGAAATGCCTATGTCATCCCAGTCACGTCTCCCTCCATTGCTACTGAGTTCTTGAGAAAACAAGATGCTACTTTTGCATCAAGATCACTCAGCATGTCCAGTCATCTCATTTCTAATGGATATTCAACAACAATTTTTGTGCCCTTCGGTGACCAGTGGAAGAAAATGAGGAAAATCGTAACCAACGATTTGCTTTCTCCACATAAGCACCTATGGCTTCACGACAAAAGAACAGAAGAGGCCGACAACCTTATGTTTTACGTCTACAACAAGTGCAAAATGGTGAGCGATGGTTCTTATGGCCTTGTGAATGTTAGGAATGCTTCACGACATTATTGTGGCAACCTCATCAGAAAAATTACTTTCAATGTAAGGTATTTTGGGGAGGGTAGAAAGGACGGAGGAGCCGGTTTTGAAGAAGTAGAACATCTTGATTCTGTCTTCGATTTGCTCAACTACATATATTCCTTTTCTGTTTCTGATTATATGCCATACTTGAGGAGACTTGATTTGGATGGCCAAGAGAAGAAAGTGAGGGAAGCTTTGAGGATCATTAAGAAGTATCATGATCCCATCATTCAACAAAGAATCAAACAATGGAATGATGGATTAAAGATTGATGAAGAGGACTGGCTTGATGTTCTCATCTCACTCAAAGATGCCAACAATAATCCATCGTTAACATTCGAAGAGATCAGTGCACAAATCATAGTAATATATACTTCACTTCTCTCTTAGTTTGTTTTTCCCTACTTATACTAACACGTAAACGCAAATCACATTCCACTAGGGAAAAGGGTTTAAAAACATGCATATATTTTATTTTATTTTCCATCTCACCTCTTTCATTTTATCGTTTTACCTTTTTTTCAACCTCCGTATGAATAGTTCGTACGGTAGTTTAGATCAGATACAGTAATTTCTGATTTGACTCCATATCATGCACGTTGAAAATAGGAAATTTGATATTATTCGAACTCAAAGTCAAACTGTTTGTAGGAATTGATGATTGCAACAGTGGACAATCCATCCAATGCATTTGAATGGGCACTTGCTGAGATGATTAACCAGCCTGAGTTGCTGCGTCGAGCTGTTGAAGAATTGGACAGTGTGGTTGGAAAAGACAGGCTGGTCCAAGAATCAGACATACCTAAGCTTAACTATGTGAAGGCATGTGCCAAAGAAGCTTTTCGTCTTCATCCCATTGCACCTTTCATTCCTCCTCATGTCTCTATGAGTGACACTGTTGTGGGGAATTACTTCATCCCTAAGGGTAGCCACGTAGTGCTAAGCAGACAAGAACTTGGAAGAAATCCAAAAGTGTGGGATGAACCCTACAAGTTCAAACCTGAACGCCACCTGAAGAGTGATGCAGATGATGTGGTTTTGACTGAACCAAATCTGAAGTTCATATCATTCAGCACAGGAAGACGAGGTTGTCCTGGAGTGATGTTAGGAACGACAATGACAGTGATGCTATTTGCTAGATTGCTCCATGGCTTCACTTGGACTGCACCACCCGATGTTTCAACAATCAATCTTTCTGAGTCAGAGGATGATATCCTTCTTGCACATCCACTCGTGGCAATTGCTCAGCCAAGGTTACCATCAAAGCTATACCAACTCTAAATTATACCAAAATTTAGTTTATCTAGGCGTTTATATTTTATCATGAAATAAATGTAGGAGTGTGAAATAAACAATGTAAACGTCTGTCTTATACTGTAAGGACTCAACATGGTTTTTAACTGAGTCTCTTTGTATTAGTATTTCAGAATCATGTTATGTTAGAATTTATGATTCAGAGATTCACAATAAAGAGCAATAATTCACATGCATTAAATACTTCAATCAAAACAGTTCCCAATATTTCTATAATAATGAAGCGGAAGCGTACCTAAAGACATTGAGAACAGTTAATGAACCTGAATTTACTTAAATTAGTAGTCTGTGATCTTCCCTCTGTAGAGCACCTTTAGTTCCCTCTAGATTTTCTCTTCTGATGGGAAACAGTTCCCAATATTTCTATAATAATGAAGCGGAAGCGTACCTGAAGACATTGAGAACAGTTAATGAACCTGAATTTACCTAAATTAGTAGTCTGTGATCTTCCCTCTGTAGAGCACCTTTAGTTCCCTCTAGATTTTCTCTTCTGATGGGGATAAAGAGAAAGAAATTCTATAATAATGAAGCGGAAGCGTACCTGGAGACATTGGGAATAAATGATTAATAACCTGAATTTACTTAAATTAGTAGTCTGTGATCTTCCCTCTGTAGAGCACCTTTAGTTCCCTCTAGATTTTCTCTTCTGATGGGGATAAAGAGAAAGAAACAGGAATGAATCGTTGTGCTCACAGATGGGGACCATGACCCCTTAAATAACCTCTGGCGGTTAATATTCTTTAGTTTCAATAATTACAATTTGGCCCCTTCAACAAATTATAATTATTGCTGGTCTCTACACAATATACCTTTCATGACAAATATACCCTTAGCCATATTTAACTTAATTAGATCACTTTATAAAATTGGCTAATATAATATAATGGNCCTAACACATTTAATAATTACTTATATATATACAAGTGACCCAATTGCTAACAATCTCCCACTGGTCACAAATATATATATCCATATAAATCCTTATAAATGTGTTAGACTTTATGAGCTCAAAATTGCCATTATATACCTTGAGTATATCCCAAAGTCCCGTCCATTGATTATATTCGCATGTCGAACCAAAACAGTTATAATTGCAACAATTGCAACCAAACCAACAGNGATTACTAATGTTGACATAATCAAATGACATGGATACATCATGAAATGTGTAGCATGAAAAGTTACGTGAAGGTGATCTGTACACGTCTATTTTCAACTGGTCCTTACTTTATCTTAATGAGATCAATACAATAACCTTAGTGTACAAAGTGTAATATCCAAATAATAAATCAGAATGTATGCATACATGAAAACCAAACATAGAACACAAACACACAAGGATGACTAACTCCCACTGAACCAAAGATTCNTCAAACTNTAAAACACCCATACAAGCAATATGCTCATGAAAGACCTTGAGTGTAATTGCCTTATTAAGAGGATATATAATCAAGAAGTTTGTCACTAAGTGTTCTATGGAAAACCATCCACTTTGTACTCTTCCTTTAAGAACTGATTTGATGTCAAAGTATAACCTAATTGGTCTTTCAATTCCTTTCAAAATACGCAGCCCTGTGACATAAATCAACCATATACCTTGATTTGATGCCTAATAAGTTGTTACTATCTTGGCATCCTACAAAATTGTCAGAATACTTGATGATCTCTTACTGGTCTGACTTTCTATACGTGAGCTTATAAACTTTTGTTCTCTTGAAAAAAAAAATTCATAACTTTATTGGCTGCTTTTCAAAGATCCATTCATGAATAGCTAAATATCTGCCTTGAACCCAACTGTGTATGCTATATCCGGATGCATACATACTTGGACATACATTAGAGACTTCTTAATTTCCTTTTGGGCATTAAATTGAGACTAAACTTGTCTCCCTTAGCAACTAGAGAATCCCCTTCGTGAAGCACATGTTTATGAGGATCTTGAGTTTGTTCTTATAGAGGTTCTTAACTTACTAGAGGTTTTGAACTTTATGAATCAGATAAATTTTTAACGATTCTTTCTTTAAACTTTAATCTTCCCCCCAAACTCAATATCCTAAAAAATTATGCTCAATATCATGCAATTTCATATTTAAGGATTCATAATAGGAAGTTACTGTATGAAGAATATATTGATTATTATTTGCCAAAAGTGAATTGGTTTCAACAATACTTAAATAAAACAAAATTTGAATTCATTATTTCCAAAAGTAACATAAATAACAAGGTTTGTTCAAATAAATAAATGAAATCAAATTTCTCCTAAATGACTGTACAATATGTCTTTCAAAAACAAAATTAGAAAACCAATACAAAAATAATAATCTAAAACATTCTTCACTTCCATCACTATGAACATGACATCTCTAAACAGATTCATCTTTCAGAATCAATTGTCTTCTGATAGTTTAGGCAATCCTTTCTTTGCACGCCAAGCATGATATTTTGTGCATTCCTTCTTCATATGTCCAACTTTATTACAAAAGAAACATTTATTAAACTGTTTTTGTTTCTTTTGTAATGGACCTTTAGAAGCGTCATCATTAGGATTCTCAGTTTTCTTTCTTTTGCCCTTGTCATTAGAGGTACTAGTTAAGTGAGCACTTTCAGTCCTTTCTTGCTTCAACCTCTCCTCTTCTTGAACACAATATGAAATGAGCTCGTTAAGAGACCATTTCTCCTTCTGACAGTTATAGGAAATCTTAAACTGTCCAAACTGTATAGGAAGAGAGTTTAAAATAAAATGTACAAGCAAGTCTTCTTGCAACTCAAGTTTCAAGGCCTTAAGTTTTGAAGCAATATTAGACATTTCCATAATGTACTCTCTCACATTTCCATTGCCTTGATACCTCATGGAAGTCAAGCTTTGAAGAAGTGCACTTGCTTCCGCCTTTTCGCTTTTCAGAAAGCGCTTTTCAATCTCAGCAAGGAAATCTTTAGCACTTGTAATATCTTCAGATACCGTACCTCTATAGACTTCTGGAATGCCGCGCTTAATGACCATCAAACACATGCGATTTGAGCGATCCCACTTCTCATATTCTCTCCTCTCGTCAGAGGTGCTTGAGTCCTTAAGAGAAAGAGGTTTCTCAATCCTTAANGCAAGGTCAAGATCCATGCAGCCAAGAATTATCTCTATGTTTTCTTTCCAATCCTTAAAATTTGTACCGTTGAGGANNGGAACCGAATTTAAGTTGGCAGATATAGAAGCTATCGTAACTGTATTTTATACAAGAGAAACAAAAGAATTAAGTTCACATCGTAAAATCAATAATTATATAAATACATTCAAATAATGGTCTATCCCATCTCAAGACACCCAATGCCCCATNAATATCAAGTCTTTGGACAGTAATATTAACTGCTAGAGGTATCTTGGTGTAATGATCAACACTGATAATAAGAACATATCCAATAACAAACCTATCTTTGGATTGATTTTATTATTGACACGTAAAATACCTTATAATTATCACATGTTACCACCACAGGTGCGTATACAATCCGGCCAAATATTAATCTTCCTTTGAGCCGACCAATACTCGCATGGATATGCATAAACACGAACATTTATAATTTTTCTATAAACTACTCGATAATGAAGACTCACTTTGGTAATATCTTAATTATCAATAGCTCATTTAAAAAATTATAAACAAGACCAAAATTAAATTTTATTTATTCCTAATTAATTATTAATTTTACTTTTATTTATCCTTAATTAATAATTAATTTTATAATTATTTATCCATAATTAATTATTAATATTACTTTATTTTCTTATATTTTAATCCAAATCTAATGATCTAATGATCCATAAATGGATCAGCAATCTGCACAAGATTTGGGCCGACACCATATTTTTAAAAAAAATATAAAAATCCAAAAAAAAACTGATCTGATCCATATTCAGATCCAGTAACCAAAAAAAATTCCCAAAAATTGGATCTGCCTTATTGGACCTTCCCAGCCCAGATTGTGTCTTATTGTTCCCATATTGGGCTTGTCCCAGATTGGGCCTGGGTCACTGCCCTCAAGCCAGAAGAAACCCTAGCCGTCAGCCGCGCTAGGGTTGCCGTCAACCGCGAACAGTCCTTGCCGTAACCAGATCTGCCGTCGTCAGCGACGAAGCTCCATCGTAGGCGACGAACGCAAGCAAGTCGCCAGCCCACCTAAANCGCAAAACAGAGTCGCGGCTTTACGCATCTCGCCGGCGTCGAACCAGATCGAGGGAAGAGAAAGAAGGACGAAGACCAGAGACTGCCGTTGAAGGAAGAAACCAGAAGCTCCGTCCTTCGCCTGCGATGAACCAGGTCGAAGAAGTCGAACCAGAAGGCTAGCCCTCGACCTGCAGAAAACCAGATCCAGAAAAACAAAAACCAAAACCCAGAAATCCAACGGCCAACCACGGCGAAGTTTCGTCGATCTCCGCAAACCTGTCGCTCAAGACACACCGCGCGAACCACCATCGAAACCCCAACTGTCGCGCCTCTGCCGCTGTGTCGGTCACAAGTTCCGCTGCCGCGGACCACCCCAAAGCTGTCGCGAGTCACAACTGTTGCGCGAACGAGAACTCTAGAAACCCAGNTTCTAAAACTATCTCTTCTTCGTGACGAAACAAAGTGAAATTCCAATTGAAACACAGACGAAACAGATTGGGAACAGAAACTGATTAAGGATTTTCCCAAATTGGGTTCACAGGCATTAGGGTTTCAAATTGGGAATTTCCAATTTAGGGTTCAAATAAGGGAATTTTCCTAATTTAAAAATTAGGTTCAAGACTGGGTTTCTCCATCATCACCATAAAAGAAACAGTTTCGATTTTGGGGCTTCACAAATTACGGTTCCGAAGCAATGTACAAAAAACAAAAATTGGAAATTCTAAATTGGATTTTAGATTTCCCTTATTTACGAAGAATTAAAGCATAAAATTGATTACAGATTCATAATTAGTAATCAATTAAAAATTCCCAAATTTGGTTTAAGTCATTTAATCATAAANTAACATGCTCTGATACCAATTGTTAGAATTTATGATTCAGAGATTCACAATAAAGAGCAATAATTCACATGTATTAAATACTTCAATCAAAACAGTTCCCAATATTTCTATAATAATGAAGCGGCAGCGTACCTGAAGACATTGAGAACAGTTAATGAACCTGAATTTACTTAAATTAGTAGTCTGTGATCTTCCCTCTGTAGAGCACCTTTAGTTCCCTCTAGATTTTCTCTTCTGATGGGGATAAAGAGAAAGAAACAGGAATGTATCGTTGTGCTCACAGATGGGGACCATGACCCCTTAAATAACCTCTCTGGCGGTTAATATTCTTTAGTTTCAATAATTACAATTTGGCCCCTTCAACAAATTATAATTATTGTTGGTCTCTACACAATATACCTTTCATGACAAATATACCCTTAGCCATATTTAACTTAATTAGATCACTTTATAAAATTGGCTAATATAATATAATGACCCTAACACATTTAATAATTACTTATATATATACAAGTGACCCAATTGCTAACATGTTATACTCATCTGAATAAATCCCAGTTTAGATATCACTTCTTTTGAATAGATTTATCGAAGAAACATAACATTAATAAAATATAAAAAATTAACAATATTTCCATCATAAATTAACTTAATAAAACAAATGTCTACGAAACTTAATCTCTTGTCGGAAGGAGAAATGTCCATCAATATGATGTAGCTCCTGTGTAAGCACGTTTGCTACATCCATATAACAGAAGTTTTCTACAGTCAAGTTCTAGTACATGTTGGTTTCATCACTGTGCCATCACAGTTTTATCTCAAATTTATTAAATTTCAAATGATTAGGATAACTTGTATCAAATTTATTAAATTTTGAAAATATGTTGATATTATATAGTCATTAAGTATGAGATATTATATATTTTTCTATCTGCAGATATTATATATATTTTAAAAGTATTTTGTTCTGAAAATATACTTTTTGGATTAAAAGAGAAAAATATTATAAGTTAGTTTTTATATCAATTCTTAAATAATACATAAAAAATTGTGTATCAGAATAATATATAATTAACTAATAATTACAAATGAAGAGTGCCATATAATGGGTCTTATTTACAAATACTGTTGTTAAAAAATTGCATTGTGTTTAAAAATTTGAATTGTTAAAAAAATACCTTTTAATTTAATTTTAATATTTAAATATATTAAAGTAAAATTTATTAAACAAAAATATAACTTATTAGATTGAAAATATATTTATAATAAAATATTTATTAATAACAACATAAATAATTAACATATTTTAACTGATTTAAAATAATTCAATTTGATTTAGTTTGTAGATTGTAGTTAAATTTATATAGAATTATTGTAATTAAATTAGTCTTCGTAACCACTTTTAAAATTAAATGAAATTTTGTAGTAATTCATTTCTTTTACCACACCCGTGTCAAATTGAAAGAAATTATAAGCCCAGGCCAGGAAAGAGGTTGTACTAAAAACAAAGTTGTGGTTGTTAGTTTGTTATTTGAAATTTTAGGAGTGTAATATCCCGCTATTTCTCACACAAAATATTTCATAATCAATAATTAAAAATAAAAATATTGTTTTAATGAATATAATGTTATTATAGTTATTCATAATATAATTGTAAATGTCTCACTAAGAAAGTATGTATATTTAATTTAAATAAAACTTATGCATTACTAAGTTTTCGTTGCTATTCCACTGCATCTCCTTTGCCTTGAACTGGAGTGGTTATCATTTCTTTATCAGTTTCCGTATAACACACATTATAAAATAGAATAATGATATTTAGACAACATTTTTTTGACAACATTTAAACATTGATTACGTGTCAATATGTGATTGGTCGTAAATTACTCCATAATAGTGTTTATGATTATTATTATTGATTATAGAGTAATTTACGACCAATCACAAATTGACACGTAATCAATGTTCAAATGTTATCAAAAAAATGTTGTCTAAATATCATTATCCTATAAAATATAAACATTAAGTAAGAGTAAGTTAATATATAAAAGTTCATTTACAAAACAGACATCAAACTATTAATACACATCATTTACTTATAATAATCATAAACTCATATGATAATCATACTAAACTCAACCATTCAGATGAAACATTGATGTGAAATATCGGAAGATTCGGTAAATGTGAAAAACATTTGATTTTACACTTATAAATGAGCTCGTAATTATTTATGTAATTCTTAATTGAAAAGTTGTAATTAGAAGTAGGAAAATGTGTAGTAGATTGTACAGAAATTTATACATCAAAGTAGAGTGCTATAAGATATTTCTTGCTAAATTATTAGCTTAGCGCATGAGTCTGTGCCCTTAGCTAATTAGTTATTTTCTTTAGCTTTTAAAGTGGAAAAGACAGAAAGAAAAGGAGGCTCCTGAAAAAAGTTCCGGACAAAGGAAAGAAATAAAAACATCTCAGAACCTTCAGGAGACTACTTCAACGCATCAAGACACCATTTTTGCAAGGGATTGCTTCAAATATGTACATTTAAATGACTAGGAGTAGCTTTCTTTCGTTGGAATTGGATGTGATGAACTCACTGTGATGTAATTTTCATGTTCAATATATCTTTGTTCGTTCATATGCTCTTTCTTGAATTTACTAGCATGGAAATATAATGTTATTTGAATGTCTCTGATTACTAGAAAGTAACTTTAAACATGGACATAGATAGAACACCTAAGTGATTTGGGATCTAAAGATAGACTCAATAACTTGATCATTCTTAGCAATAGAACTAAATGGTGATTAGTTCACTCGAAAATACGAAATTAATTTCTCTAAGTACAAACATCCAATTAATAATCTAAGTAGTCAAGTTGATATAATATGTCTTAAGAAATATATCTGAAAATTTTAGGTTTATATAACGCTTAACTAAGTAGAGATTGAAGTTTTACGAAAATAACCCAAAAAATAGAAAAAAAAAGCATAATAAGAAAACCAAGACCCTCACAAGTGGAGAGGATCACTGATAGGTTCTTGTAATCAAGAACCTATGGACAAACACTCGAAAACACACAAAGAACAATTCCTCTGAATTGTACAGCTTCCTTTTATTGCAAAGAATCAAAAAGAATGATGCTTACAAGGTAACCCGAGAGCTTAACCTCTCTCCAAAGAACTACAAGAGTTCCCGCAAAACAATAATACTCCAAAACTGTCTCTCCCAAAGCATCCCAACCCCTTTTATACAGACTTCTTCCTAACTACTTCCTAACTACCAGTAGAGGCCTAACAATACCACCCTCCCCCAAAACAACCTTGTCCTCAAGGTTGAAGTTAGGACATTGGTCTACCATAGTGCTCATGTCCTCCCAGGTTACGTCTTCTATTTTGCCCTGCAAATTCCACGTTTGATCCCATGGTTGTCCAAGTGACCCCTGGGCCATAGTTCTGCAAGCTCAGCATACCACTTTTTGATGTGTGGACCCGCGTTTTCCTCTCCAATGTCGCATCCATGGCCAACTTTCTTTTTGAATTTATTTTTCCACCAGGATCAAATACTTGAAAATCACCAAATGCGTCACCTTTCCGTTGCTGCTTGGATTCAAAAGTTGGGGGTAGCATCCTATTTAGGTCAATAACTTCTTTCTTTATTTGTTGAAACCTGTTATCCTCCTCCTGCTTTGCTGACAGACCCATACTGATAATTTTTTTTAAGTTTCTCTTTAATGTTCTTAGTTGAATCAGATGGCTAAGAATACTCTTAATTAACTCTTTTGATACGTTCACCCCTTCTTTAAGGGTTATTAGGTGCTCTATCTTCCGAAAAGGAGACAACCCTTTAATTTCCTGAAACACCCTTGAGTGCTGCTCTGCTTCCTGTGCAGCTGTCAACTCACTTTGCCACTCACTGTCCTCTCTGGACAACACAGGTTTTCATCTCTCCTGGAACATTTGGTAGTGCTGGTGTAGAACCACACTCTGCTCTGTTTGCACAGGGGTCAAATCACGTTGCCTCTCTCCATCCACCTCATTCTCCATTAGACCTAGTTCCATAACCAGTGTCCACGTTTCAGCGTCTGTAAACTTGAAGAGGATTTTCGATTCCACCAGCTGTTTGGAAAAAACAGGGTCCCCTTTTTCTCTCACCCTTTCACCCGCCAAATCATACCCCATGGTCATTTCTATGCCCAAAATAATATCTACACCCATGAAGTTGAACAAATAAAAGTCTCCCTCCATCGTAGCTTCTCCCAACTTCAATCGAATTTTATCACAATGTCCCCGGGTCGTTTTCTTCCGCCTATCTCCCAGGCTCACCGGATAAGGCGGAGTATCAATCAAAGGTAACTTCAATTCCTCCACTAACTTCCGGCTGACAAAATTGTGGTTGACACCACTATCAATGAGGACCACCACGCTTCTTCCTCCGATCCACCCCGTCAACTTCATCGTTCTGGTTGGGGTCATCCCTTCTGCTGAGCAGGCGAACAACTCCATGGACTTTGTTTCAGGTTCCACCACTTCCTCACTCACAACTTCCTCCTCGTCTTCCTCCAATAGCAGCACGCACATGCTTCTCTTGGTGCAACGGTGGCCAGGTGCGAACGACCCTCCACATCGAAAACATTGGCCCTCTTCTTTCCTCTTAAGGAATTCTGGGTAAGGGCGGTTCCTCACTATACTGCCTCTGTTTTCGTTTCCCCCCATGGTGCTCACCCCTATCGTCGAACGAGTTACGACTCCTTCTCTCCGCGCTGACCCCAGACTCTCCGCTCCTCCAGACTGGTTCACCGTGGGTCTAGTAGGTTCAGATCGCACCACTACCCCCGTCGATCGCGATCCAGATGGGTTAATCTCGGACCCATTCCAGTTGCCCCCTCTCGCTCGTAACATCGCATCCTCCACGTCACGTGCGACTCGCATTGCCATCATCAACTCTTGGGGATCTTGAATCCTCACCTGTTCCTTAATGTCCTCGCCTAATCCGGCGAGGAAATAGCCCAAGACCTGTTCTTCAGGTATGCCCTTGGTTTGTCCCATCAAAGTCTCAAACTCACGAACGAACTCCTCCACCGTTCCTTCTTGGCGCAATGTCGTCAGTCTCTCGAACACCCTGCCCTTGAAACCTCCTCTATAACGTTTGATCAAGGCGGTCTTAAGGCCCTCCCAAGAACGGTTCTTGGCCTTCTCTTTCCAGACTTTGAACCAGTACGCTGCACTTCCCTCCATACTGACATAAATCAGCTCTACCTTTTCTTCNTCNCCNTTNACCTTCTGAATATCAAAGAANCTTTCTGCCCGATTGAGCCAATTGAGTGGTTCGTCTCCGTCAAAGTTTGGTAACTCAACCCTCTTCCTCCAAGGTTTTTGCTCTCCACTTCTTTCACCGCTTCCACCACCTTCGGTCTCCCCATTCCCTCTATGTCTGTTATCATTCACGGAACTATCATCCAAACTACTCTCTGTTTGATGTCCCTTTTTTTCCAGAATCTTCATAATTTGTTGTAAGTCTCGACATACTGCCACAGACTCCGCCTTCAATCCCTCTACCTTTATTTCAATCGCTTCGAATCGTGCCTCCGTTGCTTTCTCCATCCTCACGTCGTTCCCAAATCGTTTGAATCCGACAGGTCGGACCAAATGATAGGTTCTTGTAATCAAGAACCTATGGACAAACACTCGAAAACACACAAAGAACAATTCCTCTGAATTGTACAGCCTCCTTTTATTGCAAATAATCAAAAAGAATAATGCTTACAAGGTAACCCGAGAGCTTAACCTCTCTCCAAAGAACTATAAGAGTTTCCGCAAAATAATAATACTCCAAAACTGCCTCTCCCAAAACACCCCAACCCCTTTTATACAGACTTCTTCCTAACTACTTCCTAACTACCAGTAGAGGCCTAACAATCACTCCCCTTACTAAAATTCAACATGCTCATATCTTATATATTTATATTTAGATTCTTCATCCTAAAACATACAATAATCATGCAAAAAGAAAAGAGTATCTTCCTTACCTCTTTTCCAGTATTTTCCTTAGATTTTCAAGACAAATTGCAAGTCCTCCTTCAGCTTCCTTGCTCTTTTCCTCTCTTGAACCAAGTATAGTCTTTCCAAGAAGACTCTCTAAACTCACGTTGCCTCCGTCTCCCAAAACTCATGTTGTTGCCCCTTCATTTTTAGTTTAAAATCCATTTGTATATGATTTCCATGGACCTAAATTTTCTCACTTTGTGCATGAAATTATTGAGAGCAACTCTACCACTCCCTAATTTTCTGCAGGAGATTGGAAATGTGTTGGCTAGTCTCTAAGGTGTCCCACCATTTCATCGGTCTTACAAGAGGAAGCCGAGAAATTTATTTTTCAAATAAATGTATTTTAATATGAAGAAGAAATAATATTTATTCAATTTTAATTTTAATTAGTTAGGTCATTTTAAGTGAAATAATATTCTTTTAAATAATAATCTTTGAATAAATCTCTTGGAACATTATTTTCTTCGAGTAGATATGTTAATTCTTTTTTTCAAATGGATCTATTTTATTCTTTGCTTTTTTGTTTTCTAAAATGAAAAGAAAAATAAAAAATTAAAATTATGAAAAAATAATTTAAAATAATTATTTAAAATTGTTGGATTAAATTTAATTACTTCAATAGAAGGAAAAAAATAATGTGATTTTTTTAACAAAAATTTGAAATTAAATATTTTATTATTGATTTTTTTTGAGATATTTTAAAAAATATAAATATCAATGATAATAATGGTGTAAAATTTTAAACTTATCTTTTATTTCTCATCCATCCTTTACTACACATCATTAAAATAATAAGAATTTATTACAAATTATAATACAACAATTAATATCTTCATAATTTTTCCTATGTAATATTTTTTAAAGAAAAATCTTTAAATGAATTTAATAGCATATTATTTCTCTTAATAAATAATAGTTGATTTTTTTGGTTTAATCATTTCATATAGGTTCGTGTTTTTGGTTGGAAATCGCAAATCGATTTCTTAATTTTTTTTCTTCAATTAGGTTCCTAATTTTTAAAAATTAAAACAAAGTGGTCATTGTCGTTAAATTGGTTGAACAACGTTAAAAAAATGATGTGATTCAGTGAACAAGTTAATGACATGAAAGCAAATCAATTAGATCATACTATGTCATCATCTTCAACTTAAAACCATAAAGTCTTGCCACTAGACCACCACGTTGCCATCGAACTGTACCATCAATGACCTTCACACACAAGTGCGCCACCACTGTACAACCTACATCACGAGCCTCCATCCGTGAATCCACCTTGCGCTTCCATCCTCCACGTACAGATGAATAAACTATCGCACTTTGTCATAGATCTTCAACAACCACCAACAGAAGACACCAGCAATACCTTTTCAAAAATCTACACACCCCAAGTTGTTTCATGGAAAAGTCTCACTTTCAATACTAGAAACAATGCAACAAAACCCTAAACCACAAAGACAACCACCATGGCATACCGGATCTTTCCACCATCGCGAGTGTAACACCAACAACTTCATGAAATCTCGTTGTCGCACTCGCCAGACCTTGCGCCACCATTCAAATAAAACCCTAAATCACTCCATCATTAATTGATGTAGAGACCACCATAAGCAGTTACGCCTCCTCCATCGCACAACCAATTCATGCCACTGCCACAAATCCATGAGCAACCTACAAAAGCGAGCAACCAAGAACCACTCCATTGCACCACCACAAGCCCTAATTTGAAGATTCATTGCAGAACCTCACTTCCATCAACCTCACTCGTTGGCGTCAAACGACCATGAAGATGAAAAATGACATTGGAATTCACCACCACACCAAGTCTGATCACCAACAATAACCTTGCCACTCATAGATCCATAAGCCTCAGATCTCAAAAATCAGAAACATTTAATATACTTGATCGCATGACAAAGGCCAACAACTACGACAAGGACGTAGACCACCAACAGGACCATGTGCGCCTCCTGCAATAAGGACTCCCAACACTGTGAGTACCTCATATTATTGCGAGCCATAGGGTTATCCAAACAAGAGAAGAAGTAGTGCACTTGAGTTGGTTTGCTCCACCATTGCAAAATGAAAACAAAATGAAATTAAGGATTTCTCAATTGTTTGGCCATGTTCAAAACTCATAAGACATAAAGAAGACTCAACAGACTAATAGTGGTTTTGTAAAGATTCAATGATGACTCTCTAGAAAAGTAAAAATCAAAGATTAAAATTGAATATTATAGAGATTCGACTAAATTTTAGGAGGAGTTTTATATTTTTTTCAAAGAAGAAACAAATTAAGAAAAGTAAACATCGAAAATAATAATAAAAGAATTTTTTTTAGAATTTTACAATATTGTTATTATTGTTATTATTTATATAACATTCACCAACTCAAATCATCACATTTGGAGAACCAATAAAAGAATATTCACAATTTTCATCATACAACTTAAATGAAGCAAATATATAAACCTACTCTCAATTCAACGTGTCATATTCATCAAACAACTTAATTATTCATGCAATACAACCATACAATTAACAATTTCAATATCTCTATAATTTAAAAAGAATGCAATTAACTTCCATTATCTATAAAAGAACTAAAAGAACTTTAAAACACCCAACTCCCTTTAAGCTCATAGAATGCACTATCTTTACCTAAAAACAACATAAACACGATCAGATTTGTCATTAAGACCACTAATCAATAGAGACTTTTATAGAAGATTCAAATATTACATGTAAGCTAAAGGAACTCATATGTGAAGAAAGATTAAACAAACCAAGAAAAATGTAGAGAACCACTAAAAAGGAAATTGATTGGTTAGAACTGAAGAGTTCGCCACAAGAATCACTCTAGTAGTCTCTAATTTTCAAACAAAGGAATAGGAAGTGATAAAGCTTAGAAAGAAGTGAGAAAACTCTTAAAAATTATTTCTAGAAAGATTATGCATTTTTAAATAAAGAAACTTGGTTATAAAAATTCTATCTATACTTTAGTTTTTTAATATTAAAATAATTGAGTATCACTGTTTTAAGTGTATTATCAATTCTAAAATACTATTTTCTAGAATCTTACACTTTAATTGATCATAAATAATAACAAATTTAAGGTCAAATTATATTTATTTTAGAATTTATTTTTAAAAAATGAATAACAAAAAATTTAAGTTTAAATTATATTAAGAAAATCATAAATTATTTTTTATTTTATTTATTCTTTTAAAATAATTAAAATTTGAACTCAATAACTCTAATTAATTATTTTCAATTGCTTTTCAAAATTTTGAATTTTGTTTTTCTCATTTGAAAAGTTAATATTTCGAGAAATAAAATTAAATAAAATAAAATTAGTACTATATTTGGATAAATTTGTTCTTTTAAGATAAAGATAGAACATATGTTCAATTATATTAATTCTTGTCTATGTGAAAGTGCGTATACTTCTTGTTGGTGTACAAAGTTTCAAATAAGTTCAAATTAGATATTATTATGAATTTGAATATCTCAATTGTGCTATATTCTAAAATGTATCAATAATATCTCATTATATAAAATATTATTAAAATAAAAAAATAAAATAAAAACATAGCATGAAGATTTCATTGTATCACTACAAGAATTTTGATGATTGCCGACAAAATAGTAGCGATGATCAATAATTTTTGATAAACTCTAATTAACCGAAAGATGTTTTATATTTAAATTTACTAATAGATACCTTCTTCGGTATGAAATTTGTGAGAGAGATTCATTGATAACCCATCACCACAATTATTGAAGACTTTGGCTTTCAGAAATTGTTTGTCGGTAAATTACAATTCTCATTATTTATACATACTTTTGTACCATCATATTTACCAAAGGTTGATATCCTTTGATTCTTTGGGTGGCAAATATTTTTGCCAAACAAGTATATTATATTATATTAAAGAGATATGAATGAGAATAACAAGAGACGAAGAAGAGGGGAAGGAGAAGGAGTAAGAGGAGAAAGTTAGATGGTGAGGTAAATACTGGTGGGTGCCATGGAGGTTAGTGGGTGACAGGTGTCTGTCATGCATTACGATGATATTGATGATCATCGATATATGTGTGATATCAGTGTTGGTGATGATGATGGCAAAATTTAGAAGAGGAGAAGGAAAGAGGAAGAGAAATAAGAAGAGGAGAAGGAAAGATGAAGACAAATAGAAGGAGAATGAAACCTCAAAAGATGAAAATAATTTGGAGTGATGATAATGGCACAGCGCCTAGTCAACAATGAGAACAAAAAAAAACGTAAATGAAAAAGAAAATGAAGACGAGGAGGAAAAAGGAGATTCAATTTTCCATTTTGTCAATGAATATCACTGATAAACATTTATCCATATATTTATGGCTGTTGGTACTTACACTAGTACAGTAAAGAGAAACGACAACAATTATTTTTGTCTATCCGAAATGATTCCGCAACAGAGGTATATACAGGCGAGGCAACAAGTGGTAGGTTTTTTGCCTCGGTTCAGAACTGAGACAAAAAAGTATATGTTTTTCCTCAATTCAAATGCAACTGAGGCAGTAAAGAGTGTTTCTTTTTTTATTTTATTTTTTCGCCAAACTTTTGGAGTCGATTGCTGGTGAACCGAGGTAGTAGATGAGAGTCGTCTGCCTCCATTTGGGATTGAACCGAGGCAATAGATGAGTTTTTTTTCTTTTTTTTTTGTTGTTTTTTTTTAGCCTTTCTATCTCGGTTGTGGCTAGAACTGATGCCATACAGGGCATACTGCCTCGGTTATGGTCACAACCAATGCATATTCTACGTGTTTTTTTTAAATAATAGTATTGTTTCTACAATAATTCCAACTACAGAAACAGACCTGCATATTTCAAAATTGTCCATCACAGTCCAAAAGCATATTTTCATCAACAAATCAATCAATTTAATACAAAAAATTCAAAACTAACTTATATATCCCTAATTCAAAACAATTCATATGGCTATATATATAATAACTCTTACACCAATTCACATTATCAATTTAATCACCAGATAACAATACAATTAATATTTATATGACCATTATATCAATCTAATAACCAAATAACAATAAAATTGCTAGTCCTATAACTAATATATCAATCTCACAACAATTATTATCAAACGCATATCAATCTAATAACCAAATAACAATAAAATTGATAGTCCTATCACCAATACATCAATCTCACAACAATTATTATCAAACACATATCAATCTAATCACCAAATAATAATATAATCGTTAGTCCTATGACCAAATATATCAATCTCTCAACAATTATTATCAAACATAGACCAAAAGAATGAACGAACCGTGACGACAGCGAAATGGAGAGCCCTTCGCGCTTGAGTGTGGAGGCAGCATCAGAGAGGAAGAAAGCAGTTCCTTCATGCGAGAAAACGAAATAGAAGTAGCGAGGTGGAGCCCTTCGCGCAATAGAAATGGAGGCACTATGGTGAAGGCAGCGTTGGTGGAGACAAAGTTCGTTCGTTTGCGAGGGAATAAGACAGCACGAGAAGAAGAAGAAATGTGGTTTGTGCCTTAGAGGAAGAAGAAAGCTCGTGGAGGAGGAAGACGAAGTTTTGTTCGCTCATGAAGGAGAAAGAAGAAGCATTATTTGCGTGAGAAGAAATTTTTTGTGTTTCAGGAAATGTAACTAGAGTTGTCAAAATGGGTAACCCGACTTGACCTGACCTAGTCCACCACGGGTTGGTCACTTAGTGAGCCAACCCAACCTGACTCACTTATCAGAGAGCTGAAAAAATTTAAACTTAGCCTGACCCACCACGGGTTGGTGGGTTAAATGGGTTGGCTCATTAGTTCACTTAATTATAAGATTTTTTTAAATAAAAAATTATAATTTTTTTTATTTAATTTAAATTAATTTCACTCTAAAATGATGTTAAACTCCAAAAATAATTCAAAATTAAAAAAAAAATAGCATACAATCCAAGCGTAATCCAAAAACAAACACAAAAGGCAAACAGATAAGTTTTTAATATTGATAATTTTTGTACCACTTGTCTATCTATAATATTAGAGTCTTGAATAGATAAATATATAATATTTTTCTCTCTTGAAACATCTTTTTTATCCCATCAACAATATAATAAAAAAATGTTAACTAATAATATTGAAACACAAAATAATAAATAATTAAATTAAAATAGGGGGTTGGTGAGCGGACCCGGCTCACCACGGGTTCAACCTGGTGAGCCGGGTTTTAAGTGAGTCGGGTTGAAAACTAACCTACATAAAAATATTGCATTTTTTCAAACCCAACCTGACTCAAACCAGTGGTGGACCAGGTTGGCCCGCAGGCCACAACCCATTTTGACAGCACTAAATGTAATCCCTCAAAACGATATTACCTTAGTTAAGTGGAAAACCCAAGCAATACGCCCCTACTGACTCGATTGTAATTGAAATTGATGCCTAATAAAACTTTTAGAAAATAGAAATTTTGAAAATATGTTCAACCTATAGGCCTCGGTTTACGGTTAAACTAAGGCATAAACACCCTATGGCATCGGTTCGGTTGTAACTGAAACTGATGCCTAAAACTTTTAGAAAATGGAAAATTTGAAAATATGTTCAGCCTATAGGCCTCGGTTTGCGGTTAAGCTGAGGCATAAACACCCTATGGCATCAGTTCTTAAATAATCGAGGTAGTACAAGTTGACATTAATGAATTTGGAACGTTCAGTTTCCATCTGCCAGGACATACTGTCTCGATTATGCTCAGAAACAAGGTAGTATGTCATTTTTAGGGCTCTTTCAGTGGATATCAGTGCCTGCAAAAGGATTTGGTAGGGTTTTTTGCCTTGGTTCGTTAGAGAATCGAAGCAATATCAGTTGATGAAAGAAATTCATAACGTTCATATTAGATTTTGCAAGTCTGGCAGTATATATTCCCTCGATTTTATGTCTCGATTGGTCAGAGAATTGAGACAATAGGTCATTTTCAAAAAACGTGTCAGATAAAGAGTCTGACTTGCAAAAAGGAAAAATATTTTCTGCAGGATTATGTCTCGGTTGCTAGCTTAACTGAGACAATAGACCCCTTACAGTTCTACTCCCTATGAATTGAGACATATAACTTTGTAATAACTACAAAAATACCACCAAGTTTTAATATTTTTGGTTTTTATAAAATCAAAACATATATAATACATTAAAAACCTCTCTTTTTATTAGTGTTAATGAAAATTAATTATATCAATCACCACTTTATTAATGAATTTTTATGTCTCAATATTCTATTAATTTATGAATGAATATTTATTATTATGAACAAATAGTCACCATCGAGAACATTTTCTTATGAGTTTATGTTATTTTTCGTTTTTATTTGTATGGATATAATAATTCTTCTTTTTTGTGGTTGTTAAGACCTTGGGCTTTTGCTTTGCTGTTAACAATAAATACCAAATAAGGAAACGTCAAAGAAAAAGAGAGAACCTAAAATATATAATTCATGTGACTCTTTTCGACGTGCACTATAATTTTATTAATTGTCCCGGTACTAGAAAATGAATTGCAATAGCTTTCTTTAAAAGATATTAGTAAAAGTTTTTTATGACAAATTTGATTACTTATTGAAATTTAAAAACAGTTTATTTTCAAATATATAATTTATATTTATTATTTTATTTCTCATATAAGTCACTTAAAACATGTGGTAGTTAAATATCATTTGTGAAACTATTACTTTTCACATCAAGATCTTTGCACATGATTATTTATGACATTATGTGTATCCTTTATTTATTTATATATATATATATATATATATATATATATATATATATAGTAATTGTACCGTATGACTATGTGATCCGGCAGTCTTCACCAAAGAAATAAGGAAAATGATATTTTGACACAAAATTTTGATAAATTTTTAACACCATCAATGTGTCACGTTTTGATTGGTGCACGTGGAAGAAATTTGAAAAAATAAAAAAATGATGTGGAAATTCAAGTCAGAGAAGTTGTAGGGTCTTCATTTAGGCGGCTTATTTTTGGGTTTCAAAAATTTGAAACCTCATCTCTTAGGAGAACCCACGAGAAAAAGAGAAGGTCATCTCATCTGCAAATCTTCATTGATCACAATTGGCTGTTCATCGAAGCAGTGTTCATCGGACCGTTGCCGTTCATCGGAGTTGTGTCTGCCGTCGTTGGAGCCGAACGTCCCGACGTTTCGAAGCATCGTTCAACGCGAAAACCACCATTGACACGTGTTTTCAAGTTTCTTGCCATTTGTTTGGGTTATCCTTTGTCAGATCACACCATGTTCAAAGGATGAAATTAATAGGATTTCCTTGACAATGGTGGATGCTTGCCTATTCTGTTTACGGGTTCGAATCTTTGAATCTGAAATTCAAATCCCCTCTTTGTGCAGAAAGTTAGCCTAAACTACCCACTTATATTGTCTTTACTACCACTTTCGTTTCTACACCATCACTTAAAAAAAATATTTCCTTGGGAATGATCTTGGATATAAATGTGTTATTAAATGATAATTAATGAATTTTATTCAATATAATTGGTTAACAATAAGTTTTGAAGTTCAAAATAAGTGGCAGATCCAAAGATGTCATCTTTGTGCAAAACGTTAGCCTAAACTACCCACTTATATTACCTTTGTTATCTCTTTCGTTTCTGCAACATCAATTTAAACAAAAACGTTTATTTGGCAATGAACTTGGATATAAATGTGTTATTAGATGATAATTAATGAAATGTTTTCAATATAATTGGTTAAAAATAAAGTGTGGAGTTCAAACCAAGTGGCAGACTCAAAGAAGCCCTCTTCGTGCAAAAAATTAGCCTAAACTACCCACTTATATTACCTTTGCTACCACTTTCGTTTCTGCAGCATCAATCTAAACCAAAACGTTTCCTTGGGTATGAACTTGGATATAAATGTGTTATTAAATGATAATTAATGAATTTTATTC
>NC_028360.1:9995660-10017770 GCF_000741045.1 Vigna radiata var. radiata
TATATTGCCTTTGCTACCACTTTCGTTTATGTAGCATCAATTTAAACAAAAACGTTTCCTTGGAGATGAACTTGGATATAAATGTGTTATTAAATAATAATTAATGAATTTTATTCAATATAATTGATTATCAATAAAGTATGTAGTTCAAAATAAGTCGCAGATTCAAAGAAGCCCTCATTGTGCAATAGGAATCTCAAATTTCATTATCAATAAATGAGGAATACATTTCTTTGAAAATTTCTAACAAAAAATATGTATAGGCACACCTAATGAATACATTATGAAACAATACTAAAAAAATCAAATATCACATTGCAAGAATCCCTATTGTACAACATCTACAACAACCCTAAATGTTGCAATACTTCATCCCTCCCCACATTGTAAATATCAAAATCTAATCTCAAACATACTTCTCCCTAACCTGTTGTAGTTCTTCCTGAAAACAAAAAAATGCACACAAAATCAATAAAATGTCCAATGTTGTATCAAAGGTCTAAAGCATCAAAATTTTGATAACTTACACTTGTCAAATAAAAACTATAAATCCTAAAAGAATCAATATATCTCATTGACTGACTCCAATGATGGTCTCCTCAAGAAAGTAACTTGGAACCTTGCCATTAACTACATGAGCACCGTCATAGTGGAGGACCCTAAGCTTTCCTTCCTACAACCACTGCCAAAAGATTGCCCCTTAACCAATATAAGCTAAAGCATACATCATTGGTCACCCCTAGCAAAAACCATACCTTTGTTCCATAAACTAGTCCTCCCTAGTAAAAGGATGAAAGCATGTCACACTAATCTCGTCTTCTACACTAGGAACCACTTTAACAAGTTCCATATCTGACACCTATAAACCTAAAAAATAAAGCAAGTTCATAGACATGAAATTGATACCAAAATCATTTCAAAACAATAAGAGAACAGACAATATGAATGACAACAATTAGTGCTAGCCCATAGATTAAGAGTTTGGTAGAAAACTAGGAATCGCATAAAAGCCAAATAAACAAAATTCCTATATACTTTTAAGAGTTCGGTAGGCCCAAACATGCCCTTCATATATATATGAAAGGATATTAAACATCAAGAAAAAAAAAACAATAGTATCTCGATAACTCCTAAGCATGAAACTTAGAAAGCATAAAACTATGATAAATACAATTTTCACGTCAAAAACAATTACAAAACATGTCTTTTCACAATTAAAATGAGTGTTAAATGCCAATATAAGCAACAACTGCAATGTCAAGCCATAACACTACATAAACTACCCTGCCCCCCAATACTTTCCGAATTCAATAATCCCCAATTTAAAATTGACAAAAATTGAGAATCACATTAGCATTCCAAGTTTTGCTAAATTTCATTTTTCTTTTTCATAAATAAACCTAAAGGAAACAACCTCAACCTTTTTGACTAACATCAATATAAAGAGATTCAAACTCAAACTCCTAATAACCTTGGATTGAAGGGACAAAAAGTAAGCCAGGATACTATGCTTAAAATTAAGCAAGTTTAGAAAGCAATCTTGATTGAATAATCTTGACTATTCTAATAAGTTCTAGACCGAAGGAACCAGAAACCAACCATAATCATGAATTCCTTGAACAAATTTAGATATTTTAATAACAAAATGCATACTTTTAATCATATATAATTTAATGTGCAGACTAAAGTTTAGTCACTACCTCTACCACCAAAATAAAAAATAAGAATTTAATACTATAAAAAATAAGAATTTAATACTTTTAGACATATTCTATAATGAAATTTACCAAGTTAAATGAAGTAACGAAGAAGACGAAGATGCCACTTCTCTCCTCTTCTCTCCTTTCCAAATTCTTTAAAACTAATTGAGATTTCAAGTTTCTTTGATATACCCTTCCAAAACCATAACAACAGCAATCAATTCAACTTCTCCACTAAAGAAATTCAATTCTTGTGGTGTTTATCTGCGGCTACTTTTGCTACAACAAACCTCTATTTCAAAATCATTGGAATCTCTAATGGAGATGGTGTTGGTCGTTGTTCGAGTATAATGTTGCAATCAATACTTTCATAAAATAAAATAAAAAATCTCTTTTTAAATGTTAAATTCCACTTATTTTGAATGAAGCAAAAACGGAACCAAAATATAGCATCTATATACACAAGTATAAAGAACATGACAAATATAAATAATGAAGTTAGAAATAACAAAAACCTAGGGTAATTAAGAAAAGAATTCTAAATTTAATTATAGAAGGTCTAAAAGTAGAATAATGGAGAATATTATTCAATACATAACTCTCATAATTAAAACATCACAAACAAATATCCACTTAATTAAATATGAATACAACATAAAATGGCAGTGATATAAAATTGCTTACTTAATCAAACTAATAATCATGCTATGCTTTGAAAAACTGCTCTTAACCATCACCTGCAAGTGGTATAAAACGCATAATTGAATGGCTTCGCTTGACAATAATTTCCTTTATAATAATACTCCATCATTCTTACAACGCTTGAAAATAATTCTTACCTCTGTTATGAACTTTGTCGGGAATCTTACATTCTGTATCAAAACATAAATACTACTAAGCCATTTCAAAAATAGCATTAACATTTAAAAAGAAGATAATTTGTCGTAAAGGAAACTGAGAGCTTTCAGGAAGCCTCTTCACAACTATTTGTTGTCCATTTAAAAGAATATCCTATAAAAAAAATATACAGTTAGTATGGAAAATAAGTATACACCTATTATCTTTTAGGTCCAAAAAAAATCAAACTAACACCCAAAAAATAGAATAATCCCTAAATGGTAAAAAAAATTTAAAAACAAATCAAACTCATCAAACAACAACAAAGGATAACCCAAACAAACGACAAGAAACTTGAAAACACTCGTCAATGGTTGTTTTTGCGTTGAACGATGCTTCAAAACGCTGGCACGTTCGACTCCAACGACAACAGACACAACTCCGGTGAACGACAACGACCCGGTGAACGTTGCTTCGATGAACAACTGGTTGTGATTGCGGGTGAGATGACCTTCTCTCTCGTTCTTGTGGGTTCTCCTCATAGATGAGATTTCAAATTTTTGAAACCCAAAAATGAAACCGCCTAAATGAAAACCCTGCAACTTCTCTGACGAAAATACACTTACCCGAAGAGCGTATGAAGAAAATTATGGTGTGTTGAAGTTGCTTGATCCTACACAGAAGCGGTAATATTGTTAAATATTTACAACAATTATGTGGCAATGTTTAAAAAATAATAAAAACACGTGAGATCAAAATGTAAGAAAAAAAAGGTTTACGTGAAAGTTTGGATACAGTGCATGAAGACATCATCCATACCCACGCATAACCCATTTCATACTTTCTACAGATATTTCGGCAAAAGATTGAAAGCGACTAATATTTTTTAAGCAGAATTTGAGAACAATTTGTAAATAATTTTTTTATAGCGTAAATCATATGTATAAATCAAATAATAAAATTAATCATCTAAGGAGGTAAAAGAAATTTAGAATATGATTTGTTTATAAAACTCAAACACCAGAGTTTTTCTAGGAAAAATTAAACTTATCTTAATATTTTCTGCAAGTAATATTATACTCTTTTCAAAATTTAATAAATTGAATAGCTACATGTTTCACATTGAACAAAAAATTATTTATTTTAAAAAGTCTATATGTACCAGAATGGTTTTATTTAAAAAGTCTATTTATTTAAATAAACTTTCAGAGTTTTAAAACATGAAGTTATTAATGAGACGTGACAGACCAGAATTCCAATTTCCTTATGATTGTGTATCATGCCTTAGAATTTCATGGGAAGGAAAATTCTATTATTATTTCCCTTCTCTCTTAGGCCTAATATTTATTTATTTTAATTGTGATCAAGAAATTCTTAATAAGTTTGTTATCAAATCTTCCTCACAAATTTGTTAGCTATTTCTAACAAAAAAAAATATTTACAAAACGTGAGCATCTTATTAGACCATCTTTATAATATTTTATATATTCTTATAATGTAAGGTTCTATATTTTAGATCTTTTTCTTTATCTCATATGAGTATGATATAATAAAAAATTTAGATTTTAAAATCATGATTACTGAATACTAAAGAAAAAAAAGGTAATGTTTAGCAACGAATTAACAAAGTGTATTAAAAATATAAATTGTGTGTTGTCTACAAATAATTTAATATATTTTAAAATTAAAATTAGTGGTGTATTTTAAAAATATGGATAACAGAAAAAACAAGCAAAATTCCACATTTTCTCTTACAATAGTGTATATACTACAAAAAATAATATCTAGAGATTAATTGGTAAATAATGTCAAATTTCTCTTACATATTATAAATTCTAAAACTTTGAACATCAAAACCTTGACTTTTTTTTAAGACAGATCCTGCATTGGATGAATTAAATATGTTAAACAGTAAAACAATTATAAACAAATTATTTTACAACATTTATTCTTAAAGATGTTAACATAAGAAAAATTGACAGCTAACGTTCTAATTTTAGAAAACACCAAAGAAAAAAGGACAAAAGAGTTTAACATAATTTAACAATAATATGATAAATACTTGTACAGAAATTAATAGAGAAATAAGAAGCACCCAGGTTTCTATAGATATACTATAATTATTTAATGAGATAATAATCATAAATACCGAAACTCACATCTTCATCTCCCAATATTTAATGACATTAACATTATTTTTCAGAGTAACATTTTTCCAAAACATATACAATAAATTAAAGATTTTTAATTTGTTTTTAAATACAAATCTGTTAATTTTACCTATAACAATTAAGCAAAATAAATCTGAAAGCAATATGTTATTTTATAAAATTTTAGTGCTTACAAGTTTATGAAGTTGGTAATTAATGAGATAAATAATCATAATCACAATATGAAATAGAACCGTCAAAATGGATCACAATCTGCGAGTTCACCACGGGTTCGGGCGGGGTAGGGTTTGAAAAATTGAATTTTTTTATGCGGATCAGATTTCAACCCGGCTCATTTAAATCCGGCTCATGCGGGTTGAACCCATGGTGGGCCGGCTTGACCCGCCAACCCACCTACCTAATTTTATTTTTTAAATTTATCATTTTATTTATGAAACCCTGCAAAATAAAATACTCTCTTCACTCACACAGTGTATACCAAAAAAGTAACCTCTGCTCTCGCATATCACTCTCACGGAACTTGCTCTCATTTACGTTGCTGTCACTCTTACTCTTTCACTGAAATTCTTCAAGGAGCAGGTTTCTTGTATGTTGTTTGTGTTTGTTTTTGGATGACATTTGGATTATATCGTACTTTTTATTATTATTTTGAATTGTCTTCAGTTTAACATAATTTTTTGGGAGTGAAATTTGTTTAAATTTGAATATAGAAAGTTTGTAATTTTTTTTATTTAAAAAAATTTTAATTAAATGGACTAGTGAGCCAACCCGTTTACCCACCAACCCGTGGTGGATCGAGCTGGGTTCAGATTTTTCTGACTCTCTAATAAATGAGTCGGGTTGGATTGACTCACTAAGTCACCAACTTGTGGTGAGTCAGACCGGGTCGATCCGGATTACCCATTTTCACATAAATATTTTAATCAATCTTTTGTAACAATATAATCATAGAAGATGAAAAGAGTATGTAATTAAAAATTTTAGATAATTAAATATAAATATTGATATATTTCTTTTTAATATAATAAAAAAATATCAACAAATGTTTTAATAAATCAATTATCTATATATTTCTATAATTAATAATTATAGAATTGCAGATACCTAATGGGCATTTGACAATTACAACTACTTCTGCATAGATTTTCCCCCTCCAGAATGTATAGATTTGACTCGTGACTCTCACCATTTTTGGCATTCTTTATAAATAGGAACCTCATTAGCCAAGAGTGACCACAGTTTAACATTAATCCCTTTATACTTACCATTTTCTTCCCTTTCAATTCGCAGTATACCTATGGATTTCGCCCCCATGCACCTTCAATGGCTTCTCATTTCTTCATTTGTTGTGATTTGTGGTTTTACCATCATCAGAGTCTTCAGATATCACATTACTCAGAAGCCTAAACTGCCTCCAGGTCCTAAACCCTGCCCTATACTTGGTAACCTTCCTCAAATGCTTTCAAACAAACCTGTATTTCGATGGATACACAATCTCATGCAAGATATGAACACTCAAATTGCATGCATTCGTCTAGGAAATGTCCATGTAATCCCAGTCACGTGTCCTTCCATTGCTTGTGAGTTTTTGAGAAAGCATGATGCTGAGTTTGCTTCAAGACCACTGACCATGGCCACTGATATCATGTCCAGTGGTTATAAGACCATAGCTATTGTACCCTTTGGGGAACAATGGAAGAAAATGAGGAGAATCTTCGTGAACGACTTGTTCTCCCCTCTCAGGCACCACTGCTTTCAACACAAAAGGAACGAAGAAGCTGATAACATTATGTTTTATGTCTACAACAAATGCAACAATGTGAAGGATGGGGGGCTAGTGAATGTCAGAGATGTTNCACAGCACTATTGCTGCAATGTGACGAGGAAGTTGATTTTTAATACAAGGTACTTTGGAAAGGGTAGGTTGGATGGAGGGCCAGGGCCAGAAGAAGTAGAACAAGTGAATACTATTTTCACATTGCTTAAACACGTTTATGCATTTTCTGCTTCTGATTATCTGCCATGGTTGAGGGTTTTTGATTTGGATGGGCACAAGAGGAAGGTGAAGAAAGCAATGAGNACGATGGAGAAATATCATGATCCAATGATTGAAGAGAGAATGAAGCAATGGAAGAATGGAGCAAAGAACGTTCAAGAAGACTTGTTGGATGTTCTGATCTCACTCAAAGATGACAATGGCAATCCTACTCTCACAATGAAGGAAATCAAGGCTCTTACTATAGTAATACATCATTCCTTATTACCTTTTTTAGAAGTGCTTGTTTTTTAATAATATAAATATATTTTACTTAGTTATATATTAATCTAATAACTTACTTTTTCGAAAATAAATAATTCTTTTACTTTTCTTAATCAGCAAATATTATATACTTAATTTATTAGAAAAAACAATATTTTATTTATAACCATTTATTATATCTAAAACAAAAATATTTTATTAAAAGATATAAATGAAATTATTCAGAAGGACTTATATTGAAGTGACAAGGTTATCTACCTATCATAAATCGTATTTAAATGAATCAAAAGACTTATACATAAATAATTAATGTGTTGAATTTTAAATTGAGTATTTTTTTCCCTTTTTATTAAAAATAATCCTTTAGTTACCAGGTTTTATTTTCCTACTTAATCTGATATGGTATTGGAAACTATAAGTATTCTTTGAAAGAGGGATCATACGTAACACATACACATTGATACATATTCCGATTGGCCTAAAACTGTGTAAAAATAAAATAATGTTAACACTTTCCACATTCACGGCAGATATTATATGAACCATTCACATCTATTGCTTTGTTTCTATGCATAAACAATTTTACAATGCAAATACAAACCATATATATATATATGAATCAACAGAAAAAATATGCAGGAACTTATGCTTGGAGGAGCAGACAATCCATCAAATGCAGTTGAATGTGTTCTTGCAGAAATGATAAGTCAGCCCCATATACTTCAGCAAGCTACTGATGAACTTAACAAGGTTGTGGGTAAGCAAAGGATGGTACAAGAATCAGACATTCCAGAGCTCAATTATGTAAAGGCTTGTTTGAGAGAAGCCTTTCGCCTTCATCCTGTGGTACCTTTTAATCCTCCCCATGTCTCGAGCAACGACACAATGGTGGGAAACTATTTTATTCCAAAGGGTAGCCATGTACTACTAAGCAGACATGGACTTGGACAAAACCCTAATGTGTGGAATGAAGCAGACAAGTTCAAACCTGAACGTCATCAAAAGAGTGATGGATCTATGGTTGTTTTGTCAGAACCAGATTTGAAGTTCATATCATTTGGCACAGGAAGACGAGGTTGTCCTGCAGTTATACTTGGTTCCACCATGGCTGTGATGTTATTGGCCAGGCTGATCCATGCATTTTCCTGGAATGCACCTCCAAATTTATCAAGTATCAACACTCTTAAGTCTGATAATGGTGGTATGCTTGCTGAACCACTTGTGTTAGAAGCCAAACCAAGATTAGCATCAGAGTTGTATTACAGTTAAATAAGTATTAAGTAAGAAAATCCATGCAAATGAAAGTTATGTGTGCTTTACTTTTTTATTTTTTAAATAAAGATAAAGAAAATTGTTACTGTTGCAGTTCATAATTTGATGATGATAATCCTTTAGAAAACTAGGGACCTTATCAAAGGCTCTTCTCTGCTCTCATTACTAACAATATTAATTATCATATTGGTTTATGGATTAATGTTAGTAATGTTTTCATTAATAATGTTATCGGGTATAGCATAAGCAACAGTTTCAAGAAAATAGTTCAAAGCATTATATTTTGATCAGCAATTTTATCATCAGGATTGGAAGCCTTTTTATAAGGAAAAACATGCTCCTAAAAGTTAACATGAATTTCTTTCCTGAGTATATCCAAAACAACGTAATCTTATAGACACATTTCTTGGCTCTAGGTTCAAACTTATTTCTAAATCTTTGCAAAATAGAAACAAAACATAAAGAACCAAACATTTTATTTCTCGTCCATGACCAAGAGTTGGATTCTGAAACTGTTTACAAGAAATTTATTCTTCGGGTTAGTTGGTTTTTTCTTCTTGTTTCGTTCACTCTAATTATGGGGACATAAATATGATAAATATGATGGTGATTCTTGGATTTTCAGCATATGGTTGCTGCAAGAAGTTCCAATGTACGCCTCAGAAAAGCTTTGAAAAAAAAAGAAGCAAGGTAGCGCATTCTTAAACCAATCTTATGAGTGATGTTTTGATCATTATGAGTGATGTTTGGTTATTTCTTTCAGCGCAAATTTGAAGTGCCCCCATTCAGCTCCTGCAAAGTCATCAAGGATGTCAAGGATGAACTTTATTTCGTCATCATCACTCAAGATGACTGACAAGAAGGTCCAAATTAAACCTCTTTCTAAGGTTGCAGCAACCCCCAATGCTAAGGTGAGGCCATCAGCTCCGGTGGCCAAGGCCTTGACCACTCCAAGGAATAATCAAAAGAAGGTTGACTGTTGGTATGCCTAAGAGCAGAGTGGTGTCTTCTAAGGCTCTTGTTTTTCCCTCGCCTAAGAAGGTCATAAAGATAAAGAATTCTATGGAATTAAAAACACCAATGGAAAAGCTTGAACTCAATGGAGTCAAGACGAATGAAGAAAGAGGAAGCAAGTCATTGCCAGTGACTACCTCAAAAAAGCACCTGATAAGATATTGTTCACTTTGGGTCAAGCCCTTACAGATTTGCTTTTGGTACTACTTCAAAAGACCTCTCACCAATGGAGGTATCTTATGTCACTCGATCATGGAGGGACGTACTCGTCTGAGCCCGGTCACCATACTTGAACCATGGGCTGATACCATTTGTAGGGAGGGGTTCAACAGTCACACATATACACATAAGTCTTCACATTGATAAGATATTGTCCACTTTAGGTCAAGTTCTCACATATTTGCTTTTGGTACCACTCCAAAAGGCCTCTTATCAATGAAGGTATCTTATGTGTATATAAACTCATGTCTATCTCTCATTTTTTTCTTATGTGGGACTATATTTGTACCCACCACTAATAACCGTAAGGAATTAGAAACTAACTCAATGTCAAGTTTGAAGGAGAATAAAGTGAAGAAAGGCACTCAGAAACGACAGGTTGCTAAGCCTCATCAAAATGACTCTAGTGAATCAAGAATTTCCCAAGAACCAACAAGAGAGGAGAGCTTAGTTATAGCAAGTTTTGTCAGAAGCTTCGAAATGTGACATTACCTCACTATCAAATTTCAACAATAAAGAGAAGATGACTACAGAAGGGAGTGAAAATGAAGAGATAAAGAACTTGGTTTCTGTAAAGGGAAAAGTTTCTGAATCCAAGAAAAGAAAGTCTGAAGAAAAATCATTGGCTTCCTTGACAAAGAAAATGCTTCAATAGTTTAGAAAATATGTAAGGAATTTTATTTCTCTAAAAAATGTTTGACTCTCCATTGTTTTCTTAAATTTGGTGAAATCAATGAATTTTTGGAGGCTGTGGAAAGATGAGTACTGATAACGACATGTCCAGAAAGAAGGCTATTCTTAGAAGCAAGCACGAGGATGATCCGAAAAAAACACAAAAGGTCTGATCTTATATTAATGATTACTTTCCGTCTCACTTTATTGAATGATTATATAACGTTTATGATTTTGATCTTAAGATAGAAATCTCCGTCGACCACAACTGCTTCTCCAGTTGTGAAGAACAGAAAATTAAAGCTCACAAACCCTAAGTCTTTTAAGCTGAGAACTGATGTAAGTAAGGAAAGGGAATTGTGTTTAAGTTTATTTATTGTTAAAAAATAATTTATTTTAATCAAGTGTAATTAGTGCTATTTTTTTATGCTGTAGGAAAGGGGAATTCTTAAAGAAGTAAACTCGGATAGAAAAATTCTCTCACCTTTAAAAGAAACCGTAGTTAAAGATGGTGGAACGGCAATGGGGAAACATCAGATTGTAAACCGAGTGAGTTCAGTTCCATTATGAATCTTTCGATCAGTTCATGCACATAAGAACATGTTCATCTATTAATATTTTAGCATAAACAGTATTTTAGTATGTGACTGAAGACTTCCCAAAATGTTATACGCAGGGTGGCATTCAAATTGGCAACTCCAACTGCAAGGTGCAACGTAAATTATCTGCTAGAACACCTTATAAAAATTATCCTGGTCCTAAACTTGAGAACCCAATGAAGTGTTTGTAGTAAGCAACTTTGATTCCAATGAAAGTGTCTATTGCAGTGGTTTAAGGAAGAAAGAAAAGGTTGTCATTGCAACAAAACTTGGTGTTACTATCGAAAAGCTATCAGATATTGTGAAAGCCACGGAAGCCACGGAACCCTATCGAAAATATTTATTTAATTTTATTATAATTTTTTTAATATTTTATAAATTAATTTTATTTATTATTAATTAATTTTTTTTCTTTATTAACATTTATACATTTAAATATAATATTAAAAAATAACATTTTATATTACTAAAATAATTAGGGGAATTTTGGTAATTTTTCAATTCTACCAATTAAACAAATTTTTTAATTCTATCACATCAATCAAATCCTACATTAATTCTCACAAACTTTACCCTCAAATCTACTCTCAATAATCCACAAATCTACTCAAAAAAAAACAACAAAATTATCCTCAAATCCATTTAAATTATCTCTTCAAATTTTCTCCTTCACATACATTAATAAGAACAGAGCATAAAGAGTATGTCATTAATAGACCAAATTGTGTGTACAAAATATCCAGCAAGATGGCCTGACATGCATCAACGGATAAGACTAACATTGGCTTGAATAATAGACTATTAAATTTGGATAATCATTAAACAGACTCTTCGGTCATGAATGACATGAATAGTTAATTTTGTCATTTTACTATTATTCAATGAGACAGTATGATGTGAAAGTGTGTCGTATCTGTATAAAATATCTACAATTTAATTTCTAGAATTCCAAACAGACTAATAACTTCATTATTACGTCATTCTTACGAGTGGACTAAACTAAACAATTATTCGCTACAATTTTATTATTCTTGTGTTTTAAATTTTATTTCAAAAGTTCAATAAAAACATTTAACAATTAATCTCAATATTAAAATTTAAACATAGATACAAGGATGAGAAAAATAATTGAATACAGACACATACAATTTTTATACTAAGATCCAAAATTGAAAATTGATTTCAAAAAAAATGAAAATTTTGAAGCACTTATATATGAAAAATTCTAAACTATAATTTAACTTGATAGAAAGCTTTCAAACGTAAAACTAGTGCTGTTAAAAAAAAATGTCCAATCTATTAGTGAATCAATTCAACTTGATTCATCTATTAGTAAAACAAAAAAAATTTAAATCCCACCCAATCCATCACGAGTTAGTGGATTAAACAGATTGACTTATTTTTTCACTTAATTACAAGTTTTTTAAATAAAAAAAAGTTACAATCTTTTATAATATAAATCTAAATAATTTTACTTTAAAAATTATGTTAAATTCCAAAGACAGTTCAAAATAACAAACTAATATACAACAAGTTAAATATAATCTAAAAACAAACCCAAAAAGTGAATAAATAAGTTTATAATATTAATATTTTTGTGTCACTTATCCATTTATAAGATTAAAGTTTTGAATGGATAAATTTATAATATTTTGCTTTCTTAAAACATCTTTTTTTTATTCTCATCAGATAAAAAAATGTTAATAATAATATTAAAATACAAAATAACAAATAATTAAATTAAACTAGGTAGGTTGATAAATCAGATTGGTAAGTCGGGTTGACTCACAACATGTTTAGTTCCGATAAGTCGAATTAAAAATTAATCCATATAAAAAAAATCACTTTTTTAAACCTAACTTGATTGAACCTCTGATTAATCAAATTGGTCAACAAATTCTAACTTATTTTGACAGCATTGGACCAAACCAATTCATAAAGACAAGAATAAGAAGAAATGAAAAAAATTAAAAAAAAAGCATAAAAAGAAATCAAAAAGAAAAACTACACAAAAAAAGTAACTTCAAAATTTACTTAGACCGAAGAACATTGCAACGGACTCTATGATATCCCACAGATACTATTTTTAGTTTAAAAATTATCACAGTGCTTTTTTCACATAATATTCTTTTAATTTGTTTATTATTTGTTCAAACATCGCCTTTAACTTAGATTTCTATCTCTTTATATTTATTTTCTTCTTTTACTTTTTATATCTTCCCTTATATCTTTAGATTATTATTCTCATGTCGGTCAATTGTCATAATCAATAAGATTGGTAATTTTGCTAACTACTTCCAATAAATAGCATTAATTATGACTTCAACCTCTGTGCTGTGTTTTTCAAATTCTAAATGACCCCACTTGTATAAAAGAAAAATTATTTAAATATTAGTTTGGTTTTTATTTTAGTTGAGTTTATTTAATTTAGTTTTATTTTTTAATTTGAATTCTTTAATATCATTTAAATAATTAACTGATATGTGTTGGTATGTAGTTTTTCTTTTAACTTTTTAATTTTTTAATTATAAAAAAATATTCACTAGTGCAGAAACGCTATTTAACATCGGTTAATTTGGTCTTTTAACGTCACTTTCACATCCGACGACTATAGGATGACGTCTATGGGACGTCGCAATTCCTCAGAACCGAAATCAATATAAATGTCGGTTAACGATATCCACCGACGTCTATATAGACGTATGCTTATACTCACACCGACGTCTAATTACTCTATATAGACGTCCACATTTGCTTAAACAGACGTCAACATGAATATATATTGAGATTGAAAATGACACTAACCGACGTTTATGTTCTTATAGACGTCGGACCAGGCACTAACCGACGTCTAACAACGACGTTGTGTTTTAATGCAGTTTTGATCTAGACTTTCGGTAGCATTGTGTAACACTCTCCTCTCGCTAGTTTCCCCACAAAAAAAGCTTGCGTCTTTTGAATCTTCTAGTGCTTTCAACCCAAAACCGAACCTGGGTCCATGGCTACTTCCCATTATTCAACCGCAACAGAAAAAAATTACTGTGTCGAGAAGTAGACAAGGACCCAAGTTCCATTTTGGGTCGGAAGAACTAGAAAACTCAAAAGATCGCCACTCTTCTTGTGAGGAAACTAGCAAAGGGAGAATGTTGCACTATGTTACCCAAAGAGAGGATCAAAACTGCACTAAAACACAACACAAAGAAAGCAAATTTTAATCAGTTGAACGACAAGATAATCGATCAAAAACTAAAGAAAGTTTAAACGGTAAGCATAAAAAAAAACCACGCACCTGGGATGCAAGAGAGAAAAAGGAGAGGACGAAGACAATGACGTTATGAGAAACGACAATGCAATGCCGCAAGAGATAAAAAGTAGAGGTGCGCAAGCGAGTAAAAGAAGAGGAGAAGCAGAGAAAAAGGAGAAGAGATGAAGAAGCAATCAGAAACTGAATGGCGAGAAGAGTCCGCGGTCTATTTAAAATGAAATGGGGCGTCAGTCTATTTAGGGGATCCGACGTTTATAGACGTCGGTGTTTCAGGGGATCCGACGTCTATTCTACGTCAAGAAGCTGAAAAGATTGACGTTTGATTTCCTGTCAGGGGTAATTCACGTCGGTGCCCCTCCTAGCCGATGTCTAAAACCCTCGAATTTGGTGAAAATAATCAATTACAGGAACTTAGACGTCGCTTACGTTCAGAACCGATGTCTAAATTGAAGAATTTTTTACTTCCCACCTTCCAGACAGGCCTTAGACGTCACTGTTTGACTATGTGACGTCTAAGCGCCTGGGAATTAGGTGAACAACAATAATTGTAGCTCAGTTGACGTCGAGTTTTCAAGGGATCCGACGTCTAAAGCTGAACCGGTTGACGTTTGATTTCCTTCAGTGACTTGAACGTCGGTGCCCTTTTCTAACCGACGTCGAATTGACTGTCTTATCACATACCTCAAGGTCTTAGACGTTGGTTTGCGGCAAGTGTGAATAGACGTCACCTAACATCGAAACTGACGTCTAGTTTACTAATATATTTACGATAATGCCACCGTGCAGTAATAAACGTCGGTTTTTCACGAAACCGATGTCTTATGGGTGACGTTAAACAGCATTTTTGTACTAGTGATTATGTCAAGTCCATATTATGTTACGTGTGAGTTGAA
The DNA here is from genome assembly GCF_000741045.1 of Vigna radiata var. radiata. NCBI lineage: Eukaryota > Viridiplantae > Streptophyta > Magnoliopsida > Fabales > Fabaceae > Vigna > Vigna radiata. The sequence continues at coordinate 10,010,563 of NC_028360.1, forward strand.
TTTGGGTTATATGTGAAAAGATCCAAGCATAAAGGATGCTAATAATTTGCCTTTGGGTAGATGATTTTTTGGTCATATTGCAGCACGAAATTGAAGAGATAAAATCATAAAGGAAAGCGGCATTTTAAATGATAGGCTTAACGGTGTTTTCCAATATAGTAGAATAAATTTCTACTTTTTTTTCGTAATTAAATTTGAAATGATATACAACCATATAACTAGATGAATTTTGGCATGACATATATTTGATAGTTTGAGAAGTGCAATAGTTCAAATTTTTAGAATTATTATGGATAAGTAAGCAATGGAATGGAATGGACATTTGACACTTATACTCCCAACAAAAATGTACACCTACTATATAGATTTTGTATGGATCGATTTGACAAGCAGCCGTTACCATTTTTGGCAATATTTATAAATAGGCACATGATTAGTCAAGAGTCACCACAGTTTAGCATTAATCCCTTTATACTTACCATTTTCTTTCTTTTCAATTCACAGTATACCTATGGGTTTCCTCTCCCTGCACCTTCAATCGCATCTCATTTCTTTATTTGTTGTGACTTGTCGTTTTACCATCACCAGAGTCTTGAGATATCACATTATTCAGAAGCCTAAACTGCCTCCAGGTCCTAAACCCTGCCCTATACTTGGTAACCTTCCTCAAATGCTTTCAAACAAACCTGTATTTCTATGGATACACAATCTCATGCAAGATTTGAACACTCAAATTGCATGCATTCGTCTAGGAAATGTCCATGTAATCCCAGTCACGTGTCCTTCCATTGCTTGTGAGTTTTTGAGAAAGCATGATGCTGAGTTTGCTTCAAGACCACTGACCATGGCCACTGATATCATGTCCAGTGGTTATAAGACCATAGCTATTGTACCCTTTGGGGAGCAATGGAAGAAAATGAGGAGAATCTTCGTCAACGACTTGTTCTCCCCTCTCAGACACCACTGCTTTCAACACAAAAGGAACGAAGAAGCTGATAACATTATGTTTTATGTCTACAACAAATGCAACAATGTGAAGGATGGAGGCCTTGAATGTCAGAGATGTTTCACAGCACTATTGTTGCAATGTGATGAGGAAATTGATTTTTAATACAAGGTACTTTGGAAAGGGTAGGGTGGATGGAGAAGTATCATGATCCTGTAGGCGCAGCGTTGTGAGAGTAAGTGATGCAGAGAATGAAAAATAAGAGAGAGGGGCAAAGGATGTAAAACTGATAGAGAGAAAACCAGAGTTATTTTCTCATTACCAAATGTTCAAAAACTTCATGGTGTTAACTGCATTTAAGGGAAAAATTTTTATTAATTCAAATTGACAAAATTAGAGATTTAATTGATCACTTTCAAAATTAGAGGATCCAATTGAAACAAATCCCCAAATATAGGAACCTCCAAACCTATTAAACCTAAATATTTATAATAATGGTAAAGTTAAAGAAAATAAAAAACGTGAGAAGCAAAATGTAAGAAAAAAATTTACTTCAAAAAGTTGGATCCATTGAAAGAAGAGAACATCCATACTCACACATAACAAAATTTCATGTTCTCTAAAGATATCACGGCAAAAGATTGAAAGCGATTGATATTTTATTAAGCAGAATTCGAGAAAAGTAATTTTTTTTTTAATTTTAATAGAGTAAATCATACGATGATACCTCCTTAATTAATTCTCGCATACTTCAGATCCTCCGGCACTTAAATCTAGTGATAAAATTAGAAGGTTGTATTGAGAAATTGTGATTTCAACTCCCACGTATAAAATTATTTTTTATATATATCATATCATATTCATATCATTATAACATATATTTATAGTTCTAAAATTTTATTTTTTAACTTTTCTTTATTTTTATTAATAAATGAAATCATTTTGATAATTTCTTAAAAGCATGATATAAAATATTGTAAATTAATAATTTATTGTAAAAGAAACATTAAATTTCAATGTGGACAACGTTTAAAAAGGTGCTAAACAGTCCATTTTTTATTATTGATTATTGTTACTAAAACGTTTTTTTTTTTCAAGATTTAGTTTTTATTTATTTATTTGTTTGTTTATTATTTATTATTGTGCAACTTCTTTGATCAAGTTTTTAGTTGTCTCGCGCTCTATAAATAAAACATTTTTTGCATTTTAAAACATATCAAAAATTCCTAAAGACTTACGCAACAATATATATTTTCTTACTTTGTAAATTCATGGGTCCATGTATTTTAAAATAAAAAGAATTTTGATAAAAGTAAAAATTATTATTTTATATAATTTGTAACCAGTAAAAAAAAAAGGTGTAAAATATGATTAGTGATGTTTAACGATTTATATTTTAAAGAATAATGTATCGTTTTTAAAACAACTTTGTTATACATTAAACATTTTGAATATTGGTTTCTTTTATAATTTAAATTAAATTATAATATAGATTACCCTTTTCATAATATATGTTGTTTTATTAAAATAATTTTATTGGATTTTAATAAATAAATAAATAAAAAGTACAAAAACATTAGTTTGAGTGGAGATTTAAACATGTTCAATTGTTATGTTCATATTGAATATTTTAGAAGTTATTTGAAAATAGAATGAAAGCAAATAAATAAAATGTATATATGTGGACTAAAGACAATGAGCGTAGATATATATATCTTTTGAAGCTCGCCAATATAAACTTTATTTATTTATCTTTTAAAATTGCAATATCTGTTATATCACAATTAATTGCAACTCTCTTTAGGTAATATGCATTTGATTATAAAATTATTTATGTTAGATTAAATATGTGCTATAGTTCCTTGGTCTAAAAGGAAATAGTTTTGCAAAACTGATTTATAACAAACTTTAAATGCTGATAAATCCAATTAATCATGAATAGTTGATTTTGTCATTTTACTATTATTCAATGAGACAGTATGATGTGAAAGTGTGTCCGTATTAAAATATCTGTACAAAATATCTATAATTTAATTTCTGAAATTATAATAACTTAATTGTTATGTTGTGGACTAAAATAAACATTATTCGCTACAATTTTATTATTCTTGTGTTTTAAATTTTAATTTAAAAGTTCAATAAAAACATTTAACAATTAATTTCAATATTAAAATTTAAAATTTAAACATAGGATACAAGGATGAGAAAAAATAATTCAATACAAATATTTATACATTTTTATGACTAAGATCCAAAAACAATCACAGTACTGATTTCAAAAAGAAAATGAAAATTTTGGACCACTTGTATATGAAAAATTCTAAACTATAATTTAATCGGATAGAAAGCTTTCAAACGTAAAACGAATGAGAAGCTACACCAAATAAGTAACTTCAAAATTTACTTAGACCGAAGCACATTGCGAGAGACTCTATGATATCCCACAAATGTTATTATTTTTAATTTTAAAATTATCATAATGCGTTTTTCACATAGTATTCTTTTAATTTGTTTATCATTTGTTCAATAATCGCCTTTAACTTAGATTTCAATTTCCTTATATTTATTTTCTTATTTTAAATTTTTATATTATTCATCTTTCTTTATATCTTTATATTATTCACATGGCCTTCAATTGTCATAATCAATGAGATTAATTTTGCTAACTACTTACAATAAATAACATTAATTATGATTTCAACCATACTCTCTTTTCTGTGTTTTTCAAACCCTAAATGCCCCACATGTAAATAACAGAAAAATTATTTAAAAATTTAATTTGATTTTTATTTTGTTGAATTTATTTTAGTTTTATTTTTTTAATTTGATATTTTTGTTAATATCGTTTAAGTAATTAACTGATAGTAGACAATATTTGTTATGTGTTAGTTTGTAGTTCATTTTTTAATTTAAAGAAAAAATTCACCTATCAAGCCAAAATTATGTCACGTGTAAGTTGAATTTGGGTAATCTGTGAAAGAAATCAAGCATAGAGGGCTGCTAATAATTTATCTTTATGTAGATGCTTTGTTGGTGATGGGAGATTGTAGCACAAAATTGAAGAGTTCAAATAATAAATGAAAGCAACATTTGAAATACAGACACAAGGGTTTTTTCAACTATTTCCTTGGTCTCGGATTTGTCTATACTTCACATGGGATTTTAATGCATTAAATGAAGTATGCAAGTGAAATATTGGAGAAGTTCAAAATGTCATATTTGTGTAATAACATGCCAGATATATGTTGTAGAGTTGGGTTTATAAGCAGGTTGATAAATTGTCCAAAACTTTCATATATGACAGCAGTTAAACATATATTAAGGTACGTATGATTTTGGTATATATTTTCTAAAATAGGCTGGAGTGAATAATGGAGTTGGGAGTGTTTTAGAAGCTTGGTCTGATTCTAATTGGTGTCGAGATAAGGTTGAAGAAAAGCACTTATGGCTACTTATTCAAATACATGAATACATCAATCTCTTAGTGTTCAAATAAGCAATGTGTGATAGCACTCTCTTCTTATGAAATAGAGTACATTACAGCAATAGAGACCACTTGCCAATGTCTATGGATTGAAACCTTGTTTGGAGAACTGAAATTATAGTATGAGAAACCTTTGCAGATGTTTATTAATAACAAATTTGCCATCAACTTCTAAAAAATCCAGTTTTTCATGATAGAAGCAAGTATATTGAAACAAAATTTCATTTTCTAAGAAACCAAGTATGCAAAAGAATAATAGACTTGTACATTGTAGCACTGAATATCAGTTTGTCGATGTTTTTACCGATAACATCTATTTTTACCTTTTTTTTATTTGTTTTAATTAATAAAATCAATTTTTCCGTAGTTTTTATCTTGTTTAATTCTCAAGCTTTTCTTATTTTGCATTGTTTTTTTTTGTATTTTAGTTGTTTTATACTTTTTTTATTACTAATCTCTATTTTGAATATGTAAAATAAGTCAATAGTAAACAATTCCGATGAAAGAAAAAAAAAAGTAAAATTCAAGAGAGCATGATTAGACAATAAAAGAATTATATTTAGACAAATATTGATTCCACGGGCACTAAAATTGCACCTAGCACTACAAAATGAAGAAGAGACTCACGTAGTGGGTTATATTGCCATGGACTGTCCTAGATGACCAAAGAGTCACCATTGGACGCTAGGCTAACTCGCTTGGCAAGTTAGCTTCTCCCTGAGTGAAAATGATAACCCAAACCTATAATATTTGAGTCGTTAGACGAAAATATGGCTCGCCCAATGAGTTATAAGTTAGAGAGTGTCGATTTTTAGGTCTCGTTGAGCGAGAATGAAGCCTCTGGGTGAGTTTGTCGGTCCTGATACATGAAAGTGGTTATTTAATCATGTTTTCGTGAGAGTTTTGTGTATTCTCTCCTCTCACATTTCATTTTTCACCTAAAGCGACTGGGAGAAACCCTTGGAGGCTCTTTGGGGTGTTGGGAAGCTCACCCTTCTCCTTCTTGGACTTCAATCTTCATCAATGGTGATTTTATCCCTTTTAGATTGAGGAGGAAGATGGTTCATGAATTAGAGATGAAAATGCGAAGAGGAAACACAACAAGAGCATAAAGTAAAGGCAAGTAACCTTAGGAAAGTGCATGCATCTCTCTTTGGTTTCAATTTTTTCCTTATATCTTCAATTTGTAAACTCTAGGCTCTCAATTATGAAGAGCTAACTCTAGTTATTGATATTATATGTAATAAACTGAATCTTCTGTATTTTGTGATTTTAATACATATTTTTTCCATTTCAACGTTAGTCTTTGATTTTTATGCTTAATGCTTGTTGTGATTTGATCAATCATGGCTTGATTGTTGGTTTTAAGGTTTTTGAAAGTGTCTTTTGAACATATACCTAATAGAGCTTGCATCTAGGGATAGAACATGATTCAATAACAATCTTAAGACTCTTGAACTTAATGCATAATTGCTTTTTAAAGAATCAAGAAATTGGAACTTGATTAGTTATCATAGACTCAAAATTTATAGGGATAGTATTTGAATATTTTGGTGAATTGATTTTTACTTAAATATAGAATTGATATGTTTATGTATACATGAAAATAAACTAAATTAAATATAGCCTTGACAATATGAATCTTCTATGTTAATTTTATTTTTTATACCAACTATTTGATTAAAATAAATAAAAAAATTTCCATTATGTTTTTGTGAACTTTGTAATATAAATGAATTATAATTATTTTTAGTTTAGGTCGAATTCTTTGTATTTTTCTTTCAACTACATGCTCGTAAAAAGAAAAAACCAAAAACAAAGTAAATGTAGGGATACAGTGAGACAGAGAAAAAAAAAACCCTCAATAAAAAGTAACCAATAATTGAAACACATCGGTTTTTCTCCCAAAATTTAATTAGATAATCAACTAAATTTCTAGTTTTATCGCAATTAAATTTGAAAAGATATACAACCATATAAGTAAGACAAAATTTTGGTATGATATTTATTTGATATTTTAGGTGAAATAGTTCAGATTTTTATAATCATGGAAACCATATAACTATGGAAAATGATATTTTGACACCAATTTTTGACATCATTTTGACACTGCACACGTGTCAAAATGTAGTTGGACGGTTTCAAATTAAAAAAGCTGAGGTAGGGGCATATTTGGAAGAAAAAAACCAATTTTTTTTTTTTAATTTAAAATCGTCCAACCACATTTTGACACGTGTGCAGTGTCAAAATGGTGTCAAAAAATTGATGTGAAATGTAACTATGGATAAGTAAAACAATGGAATGACATTTGACAGTTAAACACCCTACAAAAATTTAAACTGTACGGATGAATATTCTACACGTAACCATTACCATTATTAGTAATCTTTATAAATAGGCACATGATTAGCCAAGAGTCACCACAGTTTAGCATTAATTCCTTTATACTTACCATTTTCTTCCTTTTCAATTCACAGTATACCTATGGGTTTCCTCCTCCTGCACCTTCAATCACTTCTCATTTCTTTATTTCTTGTGATTTGTGGTTTTACCATCATCAGAGTCTTGAGATATCACATGATTCAGAAGCATAAACTGCCTCCAGGTCCTAAACCCTGCCTTATACTTGGTAACCTTCCTCAAATGCTTTCAAACAAACCTGTATTTCAATGGATACACGATTTCATGCAAGATATGAACACTCAAATTGCATGCATTCGTCTAGGAAATGTCCATGTAATCCCAGTCACGTGTCCTTCCATTGCTTGTGAGTTTTTG
>NC_028360.1:10018155-10043588 GCF_000741045.1 Vigna radiata var. radiata
TGAAGAGAGAATGAAGCAATGGAAGAATGGAGCAAAGAACGTTCAAGAAGACTTGTTGGATGTTCTGATCTCACTCAAAGATGACAATGGCAATCGTACTCTCACAATGAAGGAAATCAAGGCTCTTACTATAGTAATACATCTCCTTATCACCTTTTTCAAAAGTGCCTGTTTTTTAATAATATAATTATATTTTTGCTTGTTATAGATGAATCTAATAACTTACTTTCATAAAAAGAAATAATTTTTTACTTTTTTTAATCAGCAAATATTATCTAATTCTTATGGCTACATACACGTTATATACTTAATTTTGGAAAAACAGAAGAATATTAATTGAATATAATATTGTTTATTATATTTTCGTATAGGTAGTTGATAAGTTAACAGGTAACTTATAAGCTACCTTATAAGTTATTTTGAGTTGATAAGCTTTTAACTTTTAACATTGAGTTGATTTGCAAGTTTAATGAATTATAAATGTGTGATACACTAACTAGTTAATAAATATAAAAGGATATAATTATATAAGTTTTTTATACACTAACTAGTTAATAAATATAAAAGGATATAATTATATAAGTTTTTTAATATTAATAAATTTCTATTTTTTTTTCAAGAAAGTGTATTATTATGTAATTATCTAATATAGTTTTCGATTTTTTTTAAGTGATTAAACTTTTAGTAAATTTTTTGGTACTTTTGTTTATTTTCTTAAAGTTGTATAAGTTTTGTTTTTCAAATTTGAACATGCTAATTTATTTAAACAATTTATCAAATAAATAATAATTTAATTTAATTTTCATTTACTTTTCAGAATTTTAAATTTTTATTTCTTAATTTAATCTCTTTTTTTTTATTTTTGGTGTGTATAATTTTCAAATTGCACCCTGTAATAAAATATATTTTACTTCAATTTTGTAATACTAATTATTTATAATTTGAATTGCATAAATAATTAAAAATTATCCACAAAATAATAAAATGCTGCAATAATTTGTGTATCTAAGATTAACTCAAACTTTGTAACTTGAGCTTTTCAGTTAGAAGCTAACATGTGAATTGTAATTTAGTTTATCAACTATAGTTCTATAACTTATAAGCTATAAACTTCTAAAATAGAATATTTTGGAATACTTATTAAATGTTTTTGTGTTGATTACATTAATTTATAAACTAGTTAAATAAGTTGATAACAAATAATTAACTAACATATAATTTATATTCCTATCAATCCATTTGTGTCACTAAATTCAAACTCAAATTATTATTTTTATAAAATTGTCCATAATTATAATTATTTGTAAATTATAATTTAAATTATGTTGTAAATTCAAAATATACTTTATATGCTCAAATATTCTTATCAACTATGAATTTAAATTATACAAAAAAAAATGCATATTTGCTCAAACTAAATAATTAAAATACTAGTTTATAATGATTGTAATTTTTTATGTCATTTATATATATATAGAGAGAGAGAGAAATATACAGAGAGAGAGAGAGAGAAGTTATCTCTAGTAAGGAGGGTCTTTTTTCAAATTAGGACATCTGTTCTCTAATAATTTTTGTTATGTTTATTTATTTTTGAAAATATATATATATATATATATATATATATATATATATATATATATATATATATATATATATATATATATATATATATATATATATATATAAATTTCTCGTAGAATTTTTAAGATTAAACTCACATATGTCTTCCTTTACGAAGATTTTCTAGAGGTTGAAAATGAACTTCGAAATCTTATGTATTCTCTTAAAAAATATTTATCTAACTCCATTTACTATAACAATTCTTTATATATTTCATTTTGTTTCTGTTGTACATGCATCAACAATTTCACTGTACAATCTATATGTAATAATAGAAGCATTATACAGGAACTTATGCTCGGAGGAGCAGACAATCCATCCAATGCAGTTGAGTGTGCACTTGTAGAAATGATAAATCAGCCGGATATACTTCAGCAAGCTACTGATGAAGTAGACAAGGTTGTCGGTAAGCAAAGGATGGTGCAGGAATCAGATGTTCCAAAACTCAATTATGTAAAGGCTTGTGTGAGAGAAGCTTTTCGTCTTCATCCAGTGGTGCCTTTTAATCCTCCTCATGTCTCAAGCAATGACACAATGGTGGGAAACTATTTTATTCCGAAAGGTAGTCATGTACTGCTAAGCAGACACGGACTTGGACGAAACCCTAAAGTGTGGAATGAAGCAGAGAAGTTCAAACCTGAACGTCATGAAAAGAATGATGGATCTATGGTGGTTTTGTCAGAACCAGATTTGACGTTCATATCATTTGGCACAGGAAGGAGAGGTTGTCCTGCAATCGTTCTTGGCTCCACCATGACTGTGATGTTGTTGGCAAGGTTGATTCATGGCTTTTCTTGGAGTGCACCTCCAAATGTATCAAGTATCAAGATTGTTAAGTCTGCTAATGGTGGTATGCTTGCTGACCCACTTGTATTAGAAGCCAAACCAAGATTAGCACCAGAGTTGTATTACATATAACTAAGTAATTAGTGAGTAAATCCATGCAAATGAAATACTTTTGTATGTGTCTGTGTTTTACCTTTTGTTGAAAAAGATAGTCTTCTTACAGATAAAGTAGAAAGAATAGTCATATTCGGAAAATGATATTTTAACACCAATTTTTGATATTATTTTGACACTGCACACGTATCAAAATGTGATTGGACGATTTCAAATTAAAAAAGCTGAGACAAGGGTATATTTGAAAGGAAAAAACCAAAGTTTCTTTTATAATTTGAAATCGTCCAACCACATTTTAACACGTGTGTAGTGTCAAAATGATGTCCAAAAAGTGATGTTAAAATATCATTTTCCTATTCTATTAGTATTAGCTATGATTTGCCTGTTCTTCCAGTTCCAGTGGTTGATAAGAGATTCCCTCGTCAAAGATTGTACTATGTATAAGTTAATAAGAACTGTAAATGTGAATTATGTGGAATGCATGAGTATTTAAGTGGGTTAGAAAAATTAAATAAATACTCTAAGATGTGGAATCAATATGTATTTATAAACTTTGAAGTTTAAGATGAAATTTCTGGGAAATAATTAAGATAAATAAAAAATAAACTAAGAAAATTATTTCGACCATTGATGTTTTATATATATAATTTGAAAATGTTTTTAAACTTGAAATATTAGAAAGAAAACCTAATATGAATTGATGGTAAGAATAAATTAATTTTAATCAAACATATTTAAAAAATTATTGTTATATAATATTAGTTAATTGATAATAAGGGATACAGCCTTTGATCAATTAATTTAAGTTGATTTTATTAAGAAATTGAGATTTAAATTAGTTAATTAAGTGATTGTATGATTAGAATTTATCAAAAGAAATCCAATTTTAAGTAATTCTAAAGGGGTGGTTTTATAAAACACAACCTTAAAACCTTCAAATCCTAATATTTATCATACGATATTCTTTTAATTTGTTTATTAATTATTTGTTTTGTTTTCAGCTAAAAGTATCTTCCGTATGATTTTTACAGTGTCTAGCTAGAGCATGAGCATTGAGTGAATTTATTCATAATAAAAAGTGTATTTTATATATGAATCTTAACAAATATTATATAATCCTCAAAATTTGTATTTCTTTTAATTGATTTCAAGTACTACGAGTACATATTCTCATAATTTTTCTTTAAGATTTTTTATAGTTTTATTAGAACCCGACAATAACAAACCGTATAATCAATTATCAATCTATTATATAAGTTATTTTTGGTTTTAATAGAAGATTGTACTACCTATACCGACACACATGATCTAGAAAAACAATCAACAATTTGATTATGGAACGAATTAACTGCTCATGAAGATTTCATATTTAATTACCAAAATGTGAGTCCTGAGTATTGATCAGATCAAACCATAAGAAATTGGATCATGATGCATAATAGAACTATATCCGATCTATTTAATTATATTGGTACGCAGTCCCAAGTTTTAGGCAGAGAAAATTAAAATATATATATATGGTTGGTATATAAAATTAGAACTTATTCTTATTTTAAATTTTGATACATTTTCTTCTACAAACTCAAAAATTATATAAATGTAATTCTCTTAATTTAATTATATTAAACTTTTTTCTAAGATATCAAATATGTTTTAGGATAATATTTAAATTTTTTTGTCCTATTTTATCATATTCTAATTCAAATGTTATTTTAAAATATTGTTCAAAAAGTTAAAATATATTAAATTAAAAAATTATATTTATTTATTTTTAAAGTTTAAGAATTAAAATATATCAAAATTTAAAAAAATAAAAAAAATGAATTTTTCATATAAGTTTAGAATAAAATTTTATTATTAAAAAATATTTGTTTGACTTTTTTTTATGTTGGACGAATCCATGAAAAATCACGTTTGAAAAGCATGCTTAAGTTCTATTTAAACTTCATTATCTTTATTTTAATATTTTATTTTTAGGTTTAATACCTCAATTGGTCCTCTAATTTGTCAACTAATCTCATTTTGGTCCTCTAGTTTGCAACAGTCTCAATTTAGTCACAAATTTTGAAAATATGAACATATTGTATCTCATCCGTTAAGTGATAACAGACGACGTTAAGTGTTGATGAGTTGTAATTTTAGTTTTTACCACGTGTCAATGTGAAATAAAATGGATGGATGACGAAGCCTAAGATTTAAGGGGAGGCCATCAACTGGTTTAGAAACGGTGAGAATGGCTGGAGATTTAAGGGTATGGTTATTTTTCCCTCTCCTTCCCTTTGTGCAGCGTGTAGTAGTGACATTAGAAATGGTGCTCACAGGCAGAGAAAGCTTGATTCGATTAATCGGCAGACGGAGGCGCTTCCTCCCCAATCGCCGCTCTATCCTCTCCGATACCATCCCTGATCCTAACCCTAACCCGAACCCGAACCCCAGTCCGAATCCAGTATTGCATCGGATCTTTACCAATCTCTTCTTTTTTGCTGATGTTTTGAGTGACACATTGTCATTGTTTCCATTTTCAGGTTGTTGAACAACCGTTGCAGCAACCAGATCAAAGCGGCGACGTACAATGCCCTGTTTGCGGCCGCAACCTTCCCGGTGATGATCACAACCGCATAAACTCTCATCTCGGTATGTATGCACGCTATTCACGTTTATATTCTTGCTTACATCAATGTTTCTTTAAACTCTCTCATCTCGATTTTCACTCTCAAATGCGTGTCTCTCTCATTCACAACCAAAACCAGCAACAAAACAAAAGCTTTCCCAACGCACCCTCTTTGAGTTAAACTTTTCCCCATCCAATTCTAAACCTAAACTCCAGAGTCTCACTCACGAATCTGGCAGTGCTTCCTTCCTTCCTCTTCCAAACAACGGCTATGAAGAAGTGGAAAATTGCGATAAGCAAGAACCGCCTGAAAAACACGAGACTGGAGTTAATTCTACACTTGCTGCCACTCCCTCATCTTCCTCGCCCGTGAACAGTGGGGTGCCTGAAGATTCTAAACCAGTTGATGCGGCCTGACATTGTCGCAGGAAAACACAATGAGGACCTCATACCAAATGAGGTGAAGGAAGGAACTAAAGAGAGGGGGTTCCCTAAATCTCTAAATCCCAATTGGTACATGAACCAGAGGTCTGAGTTTTTTAATATCCCTAAATCCCTTAATCCCAAATGCCACGTAAAAAAAAATATAACACCTCACCACATTCTCATTCCAACACGTGGACAACACTTAACGTCGTCTGCTACCACTTAACGGATGGGATACAATGTGTTCATATTTTCAAAATTTGTGACTAAATTGAAACTGTTGCAAACTAGAGAATCAAAATGACATTAATTGACAAATTAGAGTACCAATTGAGATATTAAGCCTTATTTTTATAACCATCGATATTTTTATCATTATATTCACATGGCGAACAATTATCATAATCAGTGGGATTGGTACAATTTTGCTAACTGCTTACAATAAATAACATTAATTATGACTTACAATCACCCACTGCGAGTACTGTGTTTTCAAACCCACGTACCCCACCTGCGTATTCATTAAAAGACTATCCTGTCTTTAAATTAAATTGCTAAAGGATATCGTATTAAATATACGTGTGAAATACCATAGTTTCATAGACAGGATACCTAAGAATTTCATGGTAAGACACGTTTTCTTTCTTTCCTTTTTTTTTTTCTTTTCTGCATTGTAACATGTTATTTATAATAATATGAAAAAATATAAAAATATAAAGTAAACTCACTGAAAAAAAAATAGATTATATAAAAGTATATTTGTTACAAATACAAATTAGTATATAGACATATAAGTTTATGGTGTATTATTAGATTCATATAATTAGTCCATCGATAAATTTATCTAATATTTAATATTAGATTCATCTAATCAGTATATAGACACGTTCATCTAATGTGTATGAACATACTTCTCTAATATGTATTGCAAGACATGTTTAATAAGAGAATAAATAGAATTGTCTAATGCGTATTAATTGACTTGTATAGTGTGTATAAATAAACTCATCTAATGTATTTCCTGAACTCACTTAATCAGTGTATGGATAAACACGTCTAATGTTTGTTACAAGACTCGTTTAATGTTTATTGCTAAACTTGTCTAATTAGTGTGTGAGCAGACTTGTCTGATGTATATTGCAAGATTTATCTAATCAGTAAATGAACATGTACTCTTCTAATGCGTATTAATAAACTTGTCTAATTTTTGTATATGAAAGTTTGTCTAATGTATTGTTAGACTCGTTTAATCGATATATGAATGACTTGTTTAATGTGTATTACTAAATTGGTTTGATCAATTCATCAATTACTCATTTAATCAAAGTATTCCTAAACTCACCTAATCAATGTATGGAATGAATCGTCTAATATATTTTTGTTATACTTTTTTAATTAGTGTATCTACAATCTCGTCTAATGTGTATTGTTAAACTCATGTAATCTTTCTTGCAATACTCTTCTAATAAGTGTGTGAAAACACTTCTCTAATGAGGATTCTTAGACTTATCTAATCAATGTATGAAATGACTCATATAATGATTTTTGCTAAACTCCTTTAATTAGAATATGGATAAAGTTGTCTAATGAGTGTTTGTTTAGACTTGTCTGAAGTGTACTGCAAGACTCATCCAATTAATGAATGAACAAACTTGTATTGTATTAATAGACTTGTCTAATTTGTGTATAGATAAATTTGTCTAATGTATATTGATAAGGTCATCTTACCATTGTATGTTGTTTGTAGTCTAATTAGTGTTTGGACAAACTCCTCTGATGAATATTCAAAGTCTTGTTTAATCAATGTATGGAATGTTTCGTTTAATGTTTTTTGTTATACTTGTCTAGTGATTATATAGACAAACTTGTTTAATGTGTATTGTTAGACTTGTTTGATTAATGCATTGATAGACTCATTTGATGTTTTTTGTTATATTTGTTTAATCAATGAATGTAACTACTCGTCTAATTTTTTTGCTATATTCATCTAATTAGTCTATAAACATACTTGTCTAATGTATGTTAGTAGACTCGTCTAATTTTTTTAATTATTATACTAATATGATTACTGTATGGACATGTTGATTTAATGTATATTACAATATTTGTTTAATAATTTTTTTTATATTTTTTTAATTAATGTACGGAATGACTCATCTAATATTTTTTTCCTATATTCGTCTAATTAATATATAGATAGACTCATACATTGTATATTGTTAAACTTGTTTAATTTTTTTCAATACTCATTTAATTAGTATATAATCAAAATTAAAGATGATAAGGGATTGGTCGAACATGGACAGTACACTACCGCAAAGAAAAATTTCATTTAGTACCTACCAAATATGTTTTTAGAAAAAATATCAGTGGATATTTTATAAAGCCCACAATATCATTAGATACCAATAGACATTTGAAAATAGATATTTTAAAATTTTTTTGAAATAAAATATAAATAAAATTTCAAAAAAAAAAATAAAATATATATATATATATATATATATATATAATATAATATAATATAATATAATATAATATACATTAAACTAAATATAAATTAAATTTTAATTTTAATTTTTTATCGATTACAAGAGCAAAAATTAAAAAAAAATGAATAGTTTTAGTTAATAAATTGTACAAGTGCTACTTAATAAAAAGAAATCACAAACTTTCACATAATAAAAGAAATTGTATAAATATGTAAATGTATTAAGTATGCATTGTATATTTTTAAATGTTATTTGATCATTTAAAAGAATAAATGGTTAGAATAATATTGTTGTTTTTACTCATTATTATTTTTAAGTTTAACTTTTTTTAAACGATTTAATTAGGTTTTTTTAGTTAAATTTGTATAAATGGAATTAATGTTGGCTTTGCAAATATCACATGACAAATAAGTAAGAGGTGTCTTATATTCAGTAAAGTCTCTATATTTATTAATTGAGTCCTAATATTTTTTTTAACTAAACAATGTTATTTATCTAGTTAAACTCAGTTTACTTACAAATAAAAATGAATAAATTACAAATTTTATTTTATTATTGTAAATTTATTTAATTTATAAAATTGATTGAAGTAGACAAATCAAGTTAAAAGATATAAAATATATTAATAATTTCGTTTAAATTTCTTACCAAGATTAACTTTTTTTGGAGGAAATAAATTTATAAACAAGCTAAAAAAAATACATTTTTTGCATAACTTCAAATTTAAAAATTTCAAAACTATCATAAGAATTTTACATTTACACTTCTAATATTTATTTTTTTAAAGTGTGAGTTGGTTTTTCTAGTTAATGGTTAATTTGTTAATGGTTAATTTGATTGTTAGTTCAGATAAGATAGACATGAAATATTTTTATCCAAATTTGAAAAGAAATTAAAATAAGTTTTTTTAATTAAATTAAATATAAAATTAATTTGAATATTTAGATAGAGTATTTTTGTATAAATTTTAAAAAATTTAACATAAATATATAAATTATAATTAAGTTTAATTATCATACTATCTTAGATAAGGACAACATTTCTCAATTTAAAAAACAAAATATTAAGATTCAATTAAGTCAGAAAGACAAATATAAAAATTAAATTAAATACAATATATTGTTGATATTCTCATGGTTAACATTGACATATAACATTAATATTATTACATGACATTATTACATGACATGGACTTAACACCTAAAAGTACAAAAAAATAAATAAATAAAACAAAAATTAAAAACAAAGTAAATACATAATAACACATAACATATACATATATAATGAAAATAACATAATTAAATAGTTTTATCAAAAATTTAAACTTAATTTAAAATAAAAATAAATATGACATTGAATAAAAGTAACAAAAATAAAGATAAAGTATTTAAGCCTACATTAGCAAATGGACTCGCCTTTAATTTAAATTGTACCACAAACCAATTCAATTAGTTTAAATTAAATCATCGGCATATTGCTTACAAATATTCAATAAATAAATAGCTGAACAACTTCAACGCTTAGTTGTTTAAATAGCTTATCGGTAGGTGTTATACACTTTTCTTTTTTTAATATTTTCTTTCAAATGGATCTCAAATTATTTATTAGAAAAAAAGAAAGTAAAAGTCTTTTTCTTTTTTTTTTTTCAGCAAACACTTTCTCACAATAGTTAAACTTTAAAAAAGGAATTATCTTGTTTTTCTATAGTACCCTCCTTCCTTTTATAAATTAACCGTGATTAACATTATCATAAACTTTAAACATGATAAAGTGAGTCTTCTCTTTTAAACATCATTTATTCTACAACTAAATAATATTATTAGAATTCAAATAATGAACTAATCGGGTTGATGATAAAAAAAAATAAGAAATAAAAAAATGGTATTATTTAAATGAGATGTAAGACAATAAAAATAAGGAGAAAGTAAGATAAACGTACTTATATTAATATTTTTATTTTATTTCTAATTTTAATATGAGTTTTTGACAATTTATTATTGCTATTATAACAACTAGCGTAAACATATAATATACATATTCATATTAAAATATTATAATTTAAAAAGTATTAAAAATAGATATATATTGCTAAGAATATAAGAATTGAATAATTATTTTTAAGTTAATGCGGTTATGTAATAAAATTATTCACCTTAATTGTTCATTAATGTTATGGAATGTTTAACAATTGGTATCCTTTAGCAGATCGTGCTGATAGTCCATAGTACATAATTTAATAAAGAGAAAGATATAAATATAATATTTATTATTAAAATAGTAGTATGAATATTAATAAAAAGTTTATGAGATAATTTATTAATATTGGGAACCTTGGAATCTAATCATCCCTAGTTATTTTTTCTTGAAAAGAATATATATTTAACTAAAACTGTAATGATTTCTCACCCAAAAGAAACTATCATCGATTCCAAGACAATTATAATTAATGCAATAACCACATGTCATTGCCGTAGAATAATAATATAAACAAAAAAATACATAATCACGAACATATGCAGAGAAACAGACTAAGATGTAAACCTTTTCCTATGTTTCATTCATATAACCAACAAACAAATTAACAAAATCATTGTCGAAGAAAGAAATGTGCAGGAGTCACTTCCATTAAAAAGAAAGAAAGAAAAGAACTTTAAAGATAAACTACTAAAAAAATACATTATTTTTCCCCTCTGTAAAAGAAACCAAAAACTGTACTGTGAGTGCAAGTAAAGATAAATATAACAAGGATTGAATGTAAGAATAAAGAAATTGTTAACAAAGATTGTTTTGGTTTTGGTTGGGTTCACTGTCTTCCTCATCTCTTCTTTCTTGGTTCCACATAATGGATGCAAAGCTTCTTAGATCAGACAAGTGTCTCTGACCTTCTCCATTGGATTGAGGAGTGTGCAAAGAAGAATTCTCACCATTCTGCAATTCATTGTTGTAGCTTCTTGGATCATTTTGGTTCATATATTCATGTTCTGATTCACAAAAGAAAATTGCTGATAAATCAACCATGTCTTCACGGTTGGGATCAGAATTCAGATCAATTTGTCCAGCAGCACTGGACTCACCCACTTCAGCTTGACTTCTGCTTAGTCCTACTACCTCTTTCTCCAACTGAGTTCCATCATCTCTTGATGTTTCATTGGTATCTGACTCCTCTTTGGGGAGAACTTGATCTTTCTGGGCAGCTTCTGCTTCGCGTTCGGATTGCCGTTTCTTCTTTCGCAGCATGAGAGTTTTGAACCGCCGCTTCACGGTCAGGCACACGTTGCATGCGCATGTCGGCTTGTGTCGCCCCTTGCCACTCGGTGGCTGGATGCACACAATGCAAGAGCAGCCGGGACGGTGTCTGGGATGCTTGGTGGTGGGTCCGGCCGATGATTCGGCCGTGTCAACAAGATTTTCTCCCAGGGCTGCTGCACTGGCAAGAGCTTCCAAGCCAGATGCCTCGTATTCTTGGATTGACTTGCTCTTTTCATCACTTCGTCGCTTCTTAAAATCTGTAAAGCATTGATCACAGCACAAAGATTTTGTGTTAACCATTCAGGACAAACATATATAAGGATATAACAGGTGTAGCCCAATCTGCTAGATCAAAGGAGGACTCATTTTTATTTCGAAAGTAAAATTGCGGTTTATGTGGCACTACGAAACATACACAGTTATAAGAACATAGCAATTTGCGTGTTAGACCCCCAGATGGAGTCTAAATATAATTTCACAAGTATTATATTAACACAGCATCATTCAACACATCAATATAATGTGCTGAATGCAGAAGTTGCATGGTGCATCTTTTGATTTGAACATTCAATCAATTGTAAGTGACAGAAACGTCAACCTCAACCCAATCTCAAACATGACACAGTATATCCAAACTCCAGATGTCAGAATCACACCTTTGTCGGTTTTCAAAAGACTTTCTAATTCCCCTGAACTTAGCTCTTCAGGTACTGTGCATGAACATCTGAAAAAATAATGTCACAATAAGAATTTTATATCATTTTATCAATATCTCATATGAAGTAGTCTTAAAATAAATAATAATGGATCACCTTCTTGAATCCCAAGCATTGTCAAAACATGTCCAATTGGCAGGAAGAAGAGCATCAACTGGAAGCTTTCGCCATTTAGAGCAATCATCACATTGAGCCCACTGTTCCTTCACCCTGGATGACATAGTTAACATAATCATGCACAAGTTGAAAATTTGCTCACATCGATATAACAAGTCCAAATGCTCTTGTGGAGAATAAATAAGATCCAATGCCTAATTCTGATACAACTATTGCCACAGCACACATGAATTCAGGAAAAATACCAAACAGTTGTCAGGTGGATGAACAAATGCATACGTAAGATTAAATCTTGAGTGATAAAAAAGTAGTGTTCGAATGTACCAAATACAATGCAAAATATGCAGGAAGGTTGGATTCTTACCCAGAAGAACAGGTACTGAATATAGTTCTCTTTCCAAAAACTGGGGGTTCCTGAATGAAATGAAGTGCATCACATAAATTAGGCAGCGCAAAGAAATTTGAATAGAATTCTTCAAACTACATTAGTCCATATTCAACTCGCAATAGCTAACCAACAAAATAAAAATACATGGACTCATTTGACACTGTTGCACTTACATCATATTCTTCAAATACTTGGTCCTCAATTGTGACAATGCTTGGCTTGACACTAGGAGGAGGACGAAGTAAATCCTGTGCTTCTTCCCATGTAAGTTTTAGCTCCCTAGCATCTTCATTGTCAATAAGCAGCCTCTTACTTTTAGGCCCAATATTACGAGTCTTCTTCTTCTCTAAAACCGAAACTTTTCGCTGTAGTGAAGTATTGTTTGTCATCATCCCATTAGTTTCAGTTATAAGCAACCCAGAAGTTCCAGTACCCAAAAGTGGATGTTCTCTTTGTCCATTAAACTTAGGTTCCACATTCCCCTTCATTGAAAGAAGAAGATTGGCATGATTACTTCCTGATGGCAGATTCTCAGTTCCAGCAGAGGTGGCTCCCTTTGCTGAATTAGATTGTGCAGATGTGGAGGTATCCTGTTTGACAATAATCATTTATCATATTCAGCAACAGAGAAAATTAATAATAATAATAGGGTTGTATTATTCAAAGAAGAGACCACACAGTAATGGAAATTGTGTCCCAACCTGTGTATCTGCAGAATTTGATGCCCTTCTGAAACCCATTACAAGTTTGCCTCCTGGGTCTATCCGACTAAATGTTACTGCATAAAAGCATCATACAAAAGAATAATAGCTATTTCAGATTTGCGACACATTAATCTCAGAATATTTGAAGCTTGATCCACATATTAACCAGCAAATTATGCACAAGAGATTAATTTTTCAAGGCATTGAATTCCTCTATTTTTCTTGAAAAGATTATAGCAAGAATATTTATAACACACAGCTAGCCTATCTAAGGGTTATAGGCAACAATGATTACAAATAAAATTAAAATTAAAAAACACGAAAAAGAAATTGTGACTAATTTGACTTAAGTACAAAACTTTAGGGTAACAGACATGCAAGGTTTATTCCCTAGCTTTATTCTTACCAGTATCACCAGCGCGTAACTGCATGGTCTGTATGCATGGGGTCACACCCTCCAATACGTACATTCTACTGTTGTTATTTGGCCAAAATCTGAACTGAAATGTCCACTCGTTCCCCTTCACATCTTGCATTCGCAAAGGAACACCCTCAGATTGTGAAATAGAAGGGAAATATGCCTGCAAATCATAGGCCAGTTTGTATTATTTCAGCCATTACAGGGTAAAGAGATATTCCAAAATTTATAAACAGAAAAACTGCAGAAACACCTCTCCATAGAAATTTATATACAGAGATAACAAAGCAAGCACAGAAATAAGAAAAATAAAGAATAAAACCCCAAAAATACCTCAGCGCAGGCTTTTGGGAGAACAAGACGGCCAATTCGACCAGCATCACTGGCACTTAATACCTTCTCAAATAATGGCACAACGGTGGATTTCAAACTGTTATCATATATTAAGGGAAACTACTGAAAAGCCAGGTGTATACTTAAGTTTATAATACATGTCCGAAACAACCAAATAAAAAACATAAAGGATACTCTCCAGATAGTCGCTCCAGCTCTTGATCGGTAATCCTCGGCCAGTATCGAGGAAGTAACTGATTCTTTCCTCTGCCATCTGCAGGTGGCCGAGCAACTCGAGATTGAGAATTTGTACCTTTATCTATTTCCACATTCATGGTAAGCCCACTCTTCACTGGTTTTGGAAATATAGGGCGAGTTCTTTGCCCTTGATGAAAAGGTGGAGACGTTTTTCGCTCAAGTCTTCCTTCCACAACCTCTCCAGCAGAAGGCAGGACAGAGTTGTTCCCAGATCCATTTCCCAGGTACATACTCAATGATGGCTGCACATTTGCTTCGTGGATGTTTTTAATCTCCCATGGTGACCTATTATTTTCTAATGTAGCAAATGTTAATGGCTGAACAGATGGCTTCACCACTTTTGAAAAACCAATGTCTCCTTCCCCGAATGAACATTTGGCTTCTTGGTTGTTGTTCCCATGACGTGAAATGGTGCCATCTTTTTGAGCATTATTCCATCGGCTGGATTCACTAGCTTCAATAATTTTGCAGAATTGCATAAGCTTTCCTTCATCAACACCTCGTGCAAACAGTCTTCCCTCAGAACGAGAAGGCCGATCACTTGAATTATTTTTTATCAATGAAACAGGTCCATTTGGATTTTCAATATTCCTCATCTGCAGAAAAACATCAAATAGAAGGAACCAGAGAAATTGTCAAAGGATAAAAAACACAATACACCTAAGTAAACTCTCTTCAAAGTCTTGGCCAACTGCATGTGTCATGGCAGAATAACAAGACACGAGATCACTTAAAAGAACCAGCAAGCAAGCAGCAGCATTTAACGTGCTGAACATAATTAGAAGAGTATTCTATATATCAAAAAGCTTGAGGTCTTCCAATGATCACTTTTATATAGGAGTTATCTGAATCCGAAGCATATGCATGCATTCAACATACAACAAAAGAATGATGTCAACCATGTGTTGTTGTACCATAAAAGAGAAACCACAACCAATCAAACATTGCTAAAGTGATGTCCCCACTTGAGTATAGATATCCAGCCAACACATTATGCTAAACCAAAATACAAAAACCAAAAAAGCTACAAATTTAAATGGCAGGCAACCATTTTAACTGGAAATACTGAGACAATAATATATCCCTAAACAGTCACACAAAAACTAATACTAGAGACCGATATTGTATTGATATTGTATTTAAAAATGTGACGAAATTTATATGACAAGCAAAAGTGAGATCCCAGATTCAAGATTTAGCAATAAATGAGACATGTTGCATTAAATAGAAAATAACAAAAAATTATAGCTGGAAAACTCCAGATTAAACTTACCGTACTAAGTTGGCTAGTATTTACACAGCTAACACATCCTATACCACCAAAGTCAAGATGCTCGAACAAAGATTTAGATACCATGCAACCACAGTGGATAGGCTGCCAAACCAAATCAAATAGACTTCAATGACTAAGGAACAAAGGGAATGCCCGAACAGTTACATGAAAATAGAGTAGCATTTTACCTTGTTGCAAAAGTTACAGTCCCTCCAACCAGTTTGTTGGTGATGAAATTTGCTGCAGAAAACTGAATTCTCGTATGCGGATCTGACATATTATGGATTTCCATGTGGGAAATATAAAGAATCAATAAATGAATTATTACCGATAAAAATGCATAGCAAAACTACCAACGTTATGACAGAGAGAAGATATGTGCAGAATCAGAAAATATTACATTACCAAGACAAAACTTCGATAAGAAAACTAAACCTAAGATCCATTCATACTTTCAATTATTGATTACCATTTGCAATCAACTCTTTTTAACACACCCTACACTATCAAGGAGCAAGATGCTTCGGTATAACAAGAAAAAGTACTTTCCAAAATAAACAAGAAACATAGCACTAGAATTAAACTATCTAACAGAAAAAAATAACTGTAAGTGACACTTATTTAAAAACTAAATAGACTCAGCTAGATACGTATACATAAGTAAGTCCATCACATGAACTAAAATTTCCTTATCATTATGAGGGATAAAACAAATGTTTTTATTTACAATAACCAGTAACACCTATGACAACAATCACCAACTTAAAAAGTTATGCTGGAATACTGGTTTTAAAAACAGTCTGCAACCATAGCTGCCATATCAGCCATATATACCTGCAATTTCTCGCAATGTCAAGGATTACAAGGAAACCACGACTTAAAACCTTGGTTAGAATAGTAGAACGTGCATTTATTGCATCCAAATTAAGGAAAAAACAATATATTCGCCACATTGCCATTTATACAATCCCCACATTATGACACTTACAATGGCTCATGGATGTCACCCTTCCACTCCTCCATAAATCTAGCATTACAGATATAAGCCAACATTAGTCAACATAATATATATTTTGAAATAAAAAATACAAAATCTATATTTTACTACAACAATTAAGAAATTTTATTTCACAATCATTATGACCAGAACACCCTCACCAAGTCATTCTCTAGAAATATTTCCCAAATTAGCAGCATTGATCCCCGCCCTTAATCAGCAACAACTTCATATTGTCATCAGAAAAGAAAAAAGCATTGCATGGCATAAATACTTCTCTGAATTGCGCACTTAATGTGATTCTTATTCACATCAATGCGGTAGTTCCTTGATATTAAACAGACACACTTAAAACCAGAAAATCCCGGGAACGAAAAAAAAATGACCAAACCAAGCCTCACAAATACAGCTGCAACCCTCATGAGACTAATTACACCAAAATCAAAAACCAAAAAACGTATCCGATTTTAAAAACAACATCAACAAGAACGAGTCCCAAAATCGTTTCCCCAAAACTACCCTTGCATCATCCACTACCCCCATAATTGACGAATAGATGAAATTCAAAGGAAAAGCACTCAAATTTACCCGCACTTGCAGCACAGTTGGGCGAATCCACCAGATCGCAGAGGCCACCCCTTTCTCCATTCATGAGTGCACGAACCATTAACGACGCAAATATCAGAACCCATTAATACAAAATCCAAAATTCCACTGCCAAAGAAATACAATCCAAAACTCAAATCAAAATCACAAACCCTAAACCAAAAACCAAAACAACAAAAAAAACACTTTGACCCATCATCACAAATTCATTCAGACTCCATACACACCCATGCAAAAAGCTTCAAGATTCACAAAGGGGTTATAATGAAACAGAACCCCAAGACGAAAAAACAAACCTTTGTCTCACCCCAAGTGAAAACCAACCAATGGGTCATTCACATGAACGAAAAAGAACCCGACTTCGCAGTGCTAGCTACCTCTATCTATCAATCTATCTCCTCAAATCTTAACAACCACATACATCATCTGTTACATCAACACTTAGCTGGGGAAGAATACAGGCAGAGCAACGAAGAAAAACAGAGTGAAAGCACTGAAATCAGCATAAGGCAATGGAAATTGACCTGAAATTTTACAGAGAGAGAAACCGAGGATGTGTGTCTGTGTAGAGAGAGAAAGTAATGAGAGAGAAAGAGGAGAGAGAGTGTGTGTGCATGCAAAGCAACAGATGCATAAAATGCATGCAGGACACTTGAAGACATAACACATACACACCACCGCTAACCTTAACGCCCACAAGTCGTTTATTTTCTTTTCTTTTTCACTATGTTTTCACTTTGGGGACACTGATATTCTCACCCTCAGTTCACGGGGTTCTCTCACTGTGGCTGTGACTGTGACTTGGACTCGCTTGTCTCACCCCTCGGTGTATCCGTATAGGTAAAACTTCTATCCATGCCTTGCACGTGTATCTTATTATTATAAATATTTTAATTTTAAGTCTTTAAAATTTACTTTTCTACGTTGATTCTTAATTTAAAAATTGGAATCATTAATACTAACAATATCTCATATTACTCAAAATAAAAAATAAATTTGCATAATTAACTTAACTCCTAACAAAATGTATTAAAACTTTCTTAGTTTAAGAATTATTAAATTTATTAGTATTAATTCTGGATTTTTTGGTTGAAGGATTAAAAAATATTAAAATCGGAAATTGTTAACTATAGACAAAGAATGAATAAAAAAATTAGATGGGAAATCAATGTGAAAGTTAATGGTTCATCTTTCCTCTGTCTTATTTTATTATTTATTATATTGTTGTAGAAATTTTGATTTTACTTATTAGATATAATGGTATTGCTGTAAGGTATAAGTATGCATGTGTAAGTGAATCTGTGTAGCTTAATTTAAACTTATTGTCTTGTTAATCATAATCAGAATAATGATTATAAATAACTTCATGTTAAAAGAAAAATTAAATTTAGTGGCATTCTATAATATATTAGTGAATGAATATATTGAAATAAGTGTTATTACGTTATGAACAAAAAAATGTTATTTTAAGGATACAAATATAATTAACCTATTGATAATCGTTAAAATTATAATTTTAAAGTATTAAATGATAGTATTAGATTGGATAGACCTATTAATTTAATTTTCAAATCCAATAAAAATAATATTAAATAATTTAATTAAATTACTTTGACTGCACCCTAATTAATTACGGGAATACTTTTAGCATTGCGATTCACATTACTACTTTGTAATATATTACCATTTAGTAGTTTAATTAATGTAAATTTGATGTGTATAAAATAACACTGCAATTATTTGAACACGCTTTTTAACGTAGGTTTGATTATGCATTATATAAAAGTAAATATACATGTATTTTAGACTTTACTGACATTTCGATCAAGTTAAATTAATCAAAAACTGAAATTTTGAGACAAAGTAACATATTGAAAAAATAAGTTTTTTTTGTAAACCATTTTGGAAATTATAATAAAAATTCTTCGCACCTTATCAATCATACATCTTTTATCTCAATTTATTTTCAAACTCCATCGTCCAAACATCTCAATAAATATAGGTTAAAAACTATAAATATATCCAAAAGTTAACAATAATAATATAATAGAATAGTCGAATAAAATAATATACAGAATGAGAATAGATGTAATAACCCAAAAATTCAAAACTGTACATAGATCGAGATTCTTAAACAAATTTTACAACTTAGACCGAACAGTCTTAGGGTCTACTAGACCGAACAGTTTTAAAAAAAGGGGGTTCATACCGAACGGTTATACAAAAGTATATACAAACCAAACGTTTTACTAAATTTACAAGTACAAGAACCTACTACCCAGATATACCTATGTTATCTTAGGGTTGCTCAGCTTGTAAAGCTTCTTCTAACGAACTAGTATCACCTTCTGCTCACATCCATTGGATGATCATCGCAGTGAAGAGAACGACCGAATGGTAAATAAAAACAGACAACAGAAAAAGTAGGGTAAGCTTATGTAATTTAATTAATTCATTTAAAACATACGATTTAATATAATAGTGCATGGACGAAACAACATATCCAATCATACAATCATTACACAACGCATTTCGTATAATAAACCGAACGTATAAATAATTAAAACCGACCACTTTGACACTGTCTGGACTGTATGAACTATGTAGTTACGACGTTTGTGCACCCTGGTGGAACCTGGCTGGGATGCCCTCAACAGCCGCCACCCGAGGTTAGTCCAGTGGAGCTACCTCGGCATAGAAATACCTTGAGACTAAAGGACCTTCTGCCATTCCCACGCATGAGTTACCCTCCTCTACATGAGGTGGAGTAATCACAGAATATCAGAATAAACGACAGCTTAACTTAGCCATGTTCATACTTTACCATTCAAAATCAATCATGAAACATTCCTCCTTGGAATTCTCTTAAAACATTCATAATATTCATTTCATATATCATTATCTTTCTTATTCCATATAATCCAAATCCAATAGTATAACAAAATCACATCCAAAAATAATTCTTAAAAGAGATATGAAGATACTTTAAGGAGATGACCGAACGGTCGAACAACTGGTTAACTGCAGTGGAAACCGAATACTATTTAAGATCGAGCATACAAAAACTTGATTTGAGAATAAGGTCCTAAATTTACTATTAATACCTTAGACCGAGTATGTGGGGCTTAGACCGAGTAATTATAACTTAGGTCGAGTACTTTACAGCTTTGGCCGAATATTTATAATAAAAAGAAATTCTCTTTAAGAAACCGAGTATCACTACAAGACCAAACACTCTTTATGAAATCGAGTGTCAGTATAAGACCGAGCACTCTTTAAAAGAATATTATTAATATAATACCGAGTGCTTAGTCTATGACCGAGCACTTCCAAAGCCGAGCACTTTAGACATATATATATATATATATATATATATGATCAAACTGATAATGAAACTTTCTTCACTTATTTTGAATGCCTTGACTAAACTAACTTAGTAAAATAAAATAAATATAACTTTTAGGAGACCGATCGGTCATCAACTGAAATCTCCTATAGAAGAGAATTCAGTCAAGACCGAACGTCCTAGGGAAACACCGAACGATCATATACATGACCCTCGATCAAATTGCAGAATTCTACAGACCTTAACCCTATTGCTACCCAATTCTTATCCATTTTTCAATCACAAACACGTCCAGACAAAGATGCAATGTCACAAAATCAACCAATTCATATTTGTAACTTCATTCCAGCATACAACATCCAAAGAAACAAAATCATAATTAAATTACAAGCTTCCCTTACCTCTAAATCCAAAAGTTAGGCTTTCACAGTTGACCCACGTTCTTGAGAACTTCTATAGTTTCTAACAGACCGTCTACACGGTGGAATGTATCCATCATGGAATCAAATACACAAAATCGGATTCAGAGAGTAAATTGATGAACACATGGAAGCTGAAAAAGTACTTGCATGCATACAAAAACAAATAAACTTCAAATGACAAAGAGGATTTGATCTTACCGGCTCAAATTGAAAATTGATCGGTGCAACTGGAAGACTTGTCATCGGGAATGTTTAATCAGAAGCTGATTGAGGATCGAAGAAGGATAAGGGTGAGAAATCTTAGAGAGAAGAAATGAAGTTCTAGAGAGAAGGAGGAGAAAATGGTTGTCTGAAGGTTGAAGATGAAGGTTGCATGCAGAGAAGTGTCACCAGATTTTAAAATTCCACTTTAAACACAACCTCCAAAAATCGATCGGTCCACTTCCTGCCTGTCACCTGT
Organism: Vigna radiata var. radiata; assembly: GCF_000741045.1. Classification (NCBI taxonomy): domain Eukaryota; kingdom Viridiplantae; phylum Streptophyta; class Magnoliopsida; order Fabales; family Fabaceae; genus Vigna; species Vigna radiata. Next base: position 10,039,492 of record NC_028360.1, read on the forward strand.
CTTTTACTTTCTTAATTATACATTCTTTTTCTTTGTCAAACAAAGATCCCACTCAACAGAGAATTTAATGGATTTGACACCTATTATCGGGAGAATTTAAGAAGTCTAACACATTACATACAAAAAATATTCAATCCCAAATTAATATTAATAAATATTCAATCCCAGATTAATATTAATAAAGTAAACATATTTTTATGTTTTATTTAAATAAAGACATAGATAAATAAAATGAAACTTTTTTTATAAATTAAAAAGTATTATGTTTAATTTTCTTCAAAACTAATATAAATAAATTGAGTTTAGTTTACTAAAAAATCATTTTTGTTTTCGTTAAAAACATAATGCTATACATTTCACTTTCTAGTTTGTTATGAAACTGACAGACGAGATCATCTCTTAAAATATGAAGACTTTTAAGTTATATATCCTTATAAATATTGTACATACATACTTACAAAAAAAAAAAGGAGAAAATAATAATAAAAATAAGATTATTTTAAAACACTTAAATAAGAAATTAGAACAGAAGTAAATAAAATCCTATTTTTTCTTTTGATAGTAAATTAAAAATACATTGATTATGAAACACTTTATTAATTATGCATTGACTATCCAAACAAATGAATTAATTAATTAATTGAACATTTAAAATGCATTCATAATACATTATCCCACACTCTTCTTCACACAATGCATTGAAACCAAATTGATGGAGAACTTTTGAGTCGGCAATTAATAATATAAATATTTATATGTTGACTTTTTCATTTGATATGGCTAAAATAACACATCACCATCTCCACAATTATGCATGGGATTCAGTAATTTTCTAACCATTTTTATGATGCTTCTATCATGGTTGTTCATATTAAGCAATATTCAATGGATTAGACTTTGCAAAAAATTCGAATTAATTTGGCTTGCTTACCAAGATCAATGAGATCATATAAAAGCAAAATTTAATTTTAAAAATGTTTGGTTGGGACATGAAAGGTTGCATTAAGAAATTATGTTTGTGTTAGGTTGGAATTATCATTTTTCTACAAAAATATGTTTCATTAAAAAGTTGTTGAATAATTAAAAAATAATTAACAAGTGTAGCATTATATTAATATATTTTAAATTCTGAATGATTTTATGTCAAACTATTAAGTTTTTTTTTTTAATTATGTGGTTACTATGATTATACGTAGGAGAAGATACTAGGTTAGGACTAAACATCAGAGTTTTATTTTATAAGTTTTAGCATATAGGTAAATATTGTATATACCCTTTTTTATTTAAATGTTATTTTTTGATATTACCTTTATGTTTATTTAAAAAGGGTATTATTAAAAATGTTTAGTAATAACCTATATATATGTAATGTTATTAGACATTGGAAATAATCTTATCATGTTTAATTTTGATATACAAAGAAAAAATAAACGTTTTAAAGAAAAATAGAGAAGCCCATTTAAAAGCAAAATAATTCGATCCATTAGTAAAATATTTCCCTATAAAACCTTAAAAAGCGAAAATTATTTGGATAAAAATTAGTAATATCAAAGAAATATGAAATTCAAATGTTCATCAAGATTTTCACCTTAGGAGAATGAAGCTCTGAAAGTGAAAGTGATCACATCAGAAAGAGGGAAATCTTTGTAAAAGTGATATGATGAGGTTATGTATTTTAAATTATTAATTGGTTCCAACAACCACCACAAAACTATCATCATATTTTATTTTTCTCAAAACAATAATCTATTATGTGATTGTGCACAAAAATTTAAAATTTAAATCACCCTATTTAAATTATTTAAAAGGGTTGATTTCATTATCATACAAAATAACATAATATAGAATATCGATTATCGTGCTTTTATATGATAATTTAAATTATAGTGTTGAGTAAAAGTGTTTTTAGCACATAATTTTCAAAGAAAATAATTTTGGAAACTATCATTGTAAAACCACATGTTTTATCTTAATTTTAACATTGATTATGTAATATAATAAAAAATATATAATCTTGATTATAAATTTAATTTAATTTAACTTTCATCTGTATATAATGTAAATATCATACTTTTTGTTACACTTTAGTTGGTGAATAATAGCAGTTTTTACATCAGTGAGGACCACTCACTATTATATTATTTATTCTCATCGACCTACATCAAATGAACGCTATAACTCTTTATCAATGCTGTCAATTATATATATAAGTATAAATAAATATATATATATATATATATATATATATATATACACGAAGACATTTCTTAGAAAAATATATAAATGAACCTTTACAAATTATTCAAAATATAAATGAGTCAAGTTTTATATATACTACTAAAAAATTATTTACTTTATTAAAAAGGTTATTACAATTTCAACCTAAAATGAAACTTTAACTACACAAAGACAGATTAAACATTTGTGCCCTCATTGTTTAGGACCTACGTTACTAATGTCTCATTTACTTTTGTTCATACTCATCAAGTGATCATTCAAAACATAAAACAAACAAATAACACAACACGAGTAAGTTAATATCAAAAAAATAAAATATGGAACTCACAAAATAGCATATAATATTTGCATTTCAACTAAGCACAACACTTAAACATATCAGACATTTGGACTCAAACATCTGGATACATGCATTATTGTTGAACTATGGCGGGTTGTGCACTTGTAGTGGTGACACTAGTAAAAAAAAGCATTATACAACGCACATTATGCCACGGTTCATCCGAAACCGCAGCATAATGCTGCGCGGTGGCAGTTTTGTAAATAAAACGAACTTATATGCGGCGGTTCCCCACTTAACCGCGGCATATACCCCAGTCAACCAACCCCTTTGACGCCACGTCAGAAAAAAAAAATTAATGCAGGGGGAATAGGCCGCGGTTGGTCAGAGAACCGCCACCTATTCCCCCTGCTACCTGCTGACATGCCCCATCAGTCAGTCCCTACAATAAATTGACAGGGGAATAGGTTGCAGTTGGTCAGAGAACCGCGGCCTATTCCCCTGTCAATTTATTGCAGGGACTAACTGATGGGGAATGTCAGCAGGTAGCAGGGGGAATAGGTCGCGATTCTCTGACCAACTGCGGCCTATTCCCCCTGCTACCTGCTGACATTCCCCAAGAGTCAGGCCCCTGCAATAAATTGACAGGGGAATAGGTCGCGGTTGGTCAGCGAACCGCAGCCTATTCCCCCCTGCTACCTGCTGACATTCCCCAAATGGTAGTTGGGAGCAGTTGGGGGGATTCTGAACGTTAGGGAATAGGTCGCGGTTGGGCAGAGAACCGCGACCTATTCCCTTATCAGAGTAAATTTTATAAATTTCAAAGCATATGCCGCGGTTGGGCGCTGAACCGCGGCATATAAGTTAAAAAAATTTTCAAAAATGCCATTTTGGGTAATTTTTTTTAAATGAATAGGTCGCGGTTCAGTGTAGAACCGCGGCATAAAGGGGGAATATGCCGCGGTTAAGTGTAGAACCGCGGCAGATTCCCTTCTGAAGGTTAAAAAACAAAAGCTCTGAACAGTTTTCTTCTTCACGCGAACCTGAAAACCTTNGTCCTCATCTCCGCCGCGATCGAGTTGCGANTTTCTGCCGTCATTGTGCTTGCATTGCTCCGACCGCCATTCTTCTCCACCGNCCTTGCTTCTCTGNCGCACCGTTGCTTCTNTGTTGCGNCGTTCATCTCCTGCGAGCCAACCTGGTTTGATTTCTCNCCCTNCTTATGCTTTTATGCGATTCCTTTTAAATTTTATTGTGCTTTTGTTGTTTTATATGCTTGTGATCCTCAAATTAAGGTCGGTGATATATATGCTTTTGTTGTTTTATGCGATTCCTTGATTTCTCGCATTGTCTAGGAAGTTTTGTTTTTGGGGCTTGTGGAAAGGAATTGAGCGAAAACCACATTTTGGGGGTCAATTTGAATAGTCTTGGTATTAGTCAAATATTTGTTTGGTATTAGTGAAAAATTTGTTAGAGATTATAAGAAAGTTTTGCTAAAGAGGACTGTTTATAAAGGCATTAGTAATCGGGTCTTGTTCAATTGAATAAAAACATAGTGATTAATGACGACTGTTTATAA